>NC_091322.1:27132484-27142484 GCF_038502225.1 Cherax quadricarinatus | reverse complement strand
CCACAGTTCTTCATGAAGACCCGCAACACAGCTGGCCACAGTTTTTCCTGAAGACCCGTAACACAGCTGACCACAGTCCATCCTGAAGACCTGCAACACAAAGCTGGCCACAGTCCTTCCTGAAGACCCGCAACACAAAGCTGGCCACCGTTCTTCATGAAGACCCGCAACACAGCTGGCCACAGTTCTTCACAAGTACCTGCAATACAGCTGACCACAGTCCTTCCTGAAGACCCGCAACACAGCTGACCACAGTCCTTCCTGAAGACCCGCAACACAAAACTGGCCAAAGCTGCTTTCATAGACAACCTGGAAGCTTTCTACAACAGATGGGAACATAAAAAGTCTGGGCTGAATGGTACTGCCCTTGATACTGGCCATGTAGTCAGAAACTGTAAGGTTGGAGGTGATGTCCTGGTAGTCAGTAAATGTGGGGCTGATAGTGCTGTCCTGGGAGACAGTAATGGTGAAGCTGGAGGTGCTGTCCTGGGAGACAGTAATGGGGAAGCTGGAGGTGCTGTCCGGGGAGACAGTAATGGTGAAGCTGGAGGTGCTGTCCTGGGAGACAGTAATGGTGAAGCTGGAGGTGCTGTCCTAGGAGACAGTAATGGTGAAGCTGGAGGTGCTGTCCTAGGAGACAGTAATGGTGAAGCTGGAGGTGCTGTCCTGGGAGACAGTAATGGTGAAGCTGGAGATTTTGTCCAGGTAGTCGGGAATTATACGCAGGAAGGAATACATATAAATGACCTCATAGGGGACAGGAGCCGTAGTGGGGAAACAAGTGTAGTTAAAGATTAGATAAAACCAATATTGCAAACTAGAAATACCACAGGAAATAGCAAACAAGAGGACTCCACTAGCAATAGTGAGGATATATTACCAAAAACAACTGGTGGGAGCTCCATTGTTGGTGCTAGGGAGGATAGGAATAAGACAGGGAAACATGCACCAACAGGGAATACAGTCACAGAAACCCAAGGCAAACGGAAACCAAGCCTGTGCACATACTATGCACTTGGTATCTGCAGACATGGGAAATCTGGAAAAACAGACGGGACGTGCAACTATGACCACCCTAGAAAATGCCATGCCCATATGACAACAGGAAAATGCAAACTCCCTTCCTGTAAGCTTTTTCACCCTGAAATGTGTACCTCTTCAGTACAGGAAAGACTGTGCTATAACTTAAATTGACAGGCACACCATCTAAAGGGGACAAAAAGATACAAAACATCCAGGGCATGGGAAAACCTGGGTAGCCACAGCCACTCAAGAGGGAGAGGTTTTTTAGTGCCAGGAAGGAAAAAAAACTGGCAGGAAATGGAAGAAATCGTACACCAAATCCAGTCATTCCTGGAGTGGAACCACAGTCGATGGCCTCCACTCCAAACCAACAGATACAGATACTAATGCCGGAAAAAAAATCCCCCCCCCCAGTACCAACAATACCACCAGTCCGATGACATTCTTCTTTGCAAATATACAGGGTCTAAAGCCAGCAACAAACAAAATACCTTTCATCCGTGGACTGCTTGCAGAGGCAAAGGCAATGTTCGCGGCTTTCACTGAGACCCACATAAAGGATCACTTGGACAACGAAATATGGATCCCAGGTTACAACCTATACAGATGTGACAGAGTAAACAGGCAAAAGGGGGGAGGGGGTTGGCCTGTACATTGCAGAGTCACTTGTTTGCACAGAACTGCTAAATGCCTCAAATGATGTAGTGGAAGTTTTAGCAGTAAAGGTCGAGAACCAAAACCTAGTCATTGTGGTAGTCTACAAGCCTCCGGATGCAACATCCCAGCAATTCCAGGAACAGCTGTTAAAAATTGACCACTGTCTGGAAAATCTTCCAGCTCCTGCACCCAACATCTTGCTCCTGGGGGATTTCAACTTAAGGCACCTAAAATGGAAGAATATAGCAAATAATATTGTTGCAGTAATAACACCAGGAGGCAGCTCTGATGAAAACTCACACTCACACGAGCTTTTAAATCTCTGCACAAAATTCAATTTAAACCAGCAAATAATAGAGCCTACTAGACTGGAGAATACACTAGACCTCATCTTCACTAACAATGATGATCTGATAAGAAATGTCACCATATCAAAAACAATATACTCAGATCACAACATAATTGAGGTTCAGACATGTATGCGTGGAGCCCCAGACCGACATAATGAGATTAGTCACGAGGGAGCATTCACCAAATTCAACTTCAATAACAAAAACATAAAGTGGGACCAAGTAAACCAAGTCCTAACCGATATAAGCTGGGAAGATATACTAAGCAACACAGACCCCAACTTATGCCTAGAACAGATTAACTTGGTGGCACTCGATGTATGCACAAGGCTTATTCCTCTAAGAAAAAGGAGGAGTAGATGTAAAATAGAAAGAGACAGGCGCTCCCTTTACAGGCGACGGAAAAGAATAACAGAGCGGCTAAAAGAGGTCAATATATCTGAAATGCGTAGGGAGACACTTATCAGAGAAATAGCAAGCATCGAACTTAAGCTAAAGGAATCTTATAGGAGTCAGGAATCGCGGGAAGAACTAAAAGCCATAAATGAAATCGAAAGAAACCCAAAGTATTTCTTCTCCTATGCCAAATCAAAGTCGAGAACAACGTCCAGTATTGGGCCCCTACTTAAACAAGATGGGTCCTACACAGATGACAGCAAGGAAATGAGTGAGCT
Organism: Cherax quadricarinatus; assembly: GCF_038502225.1. Taxonomy (NCBI): domain Eukaryota; kingdom Metazoa; phylum Arthropoda; class Malacostraca; order Decapoda; family Parastacidae; genus Cherax; species Cherax quadricarinatus. The sequence continues at coordinate 27,139,780 of NC_091322.1, read as the reverse complement.
ACTCAAGTCCCAATATGACTCAGTTTTTAGCAAGCCGCTAACCAGACTGAGAGTCGAAGATCAAAATTAATTTTTTATGAGAGAGCCACAAAATTTGGTTAACACAAGCCTATCCGATGTTATCCTGACGCCAAATGACTTCGAACAGGCGATAAATGACATGCCCATGCACTCTGCCCCAGGGCCAGACTCATGGAACTCCGTGTTCATCAAGAACTGCAAGAAGCCCCTATCACGAGCCTTTTCCATCCTATGGAGAGGGAGCATGGACACGGGGGTCGTCCCACAGTTACTAAAAACAACAGACATAGCCCCACTCCACAAAGGGGGCAGTAAAGCAACAGCAAAGAACTACAGACCGATAGCACTAACATCCCATATCATAAAAATCTTTGAAAGGGTCCTAAGAAGCAAGATCACCACCCATCTAGAAACCCATCAGTTACACAACCCAGGGCAACATGGGTTTAGAACAGGTCGCTCCTGTCTGTCTCAACTATTGGATCACTACGACAAGGTCCTACATGCACTAGAAGACAAAAAGAATGCAGATGTAATATATACAGACTTTGCAAAAGCCTTCGACAAGTGTGACCATGGCGTAATAGCGCACAAAATGCGTGCTAAAGGAATAACAGGAAAAGTCGGTCGATGGATCTATAATTTCCTCACTAACAGAACACAGAGAGTAGTAGTCAACAGAGTAAAGTCCGAGGCAGCTACGGTGAAAAGCTCTGTTCCACAAGGCACAGTACTCGCTCCCATCTTGTTCCTCATCCTCATATCTGACATAGACAAGGATGTCAGCCACATCACCGTGTCTTCCTCTGCAGATGACACCCGAATCTGCATGACAGTGTCTTCCATTGCAGACACTGCAAGGCTCCAGGCGGACATCAACCGAATCTTTCAGTGGGCTGCAGAAAACAATATGAAGTTCAACGATGAGAAATTTCAATTACTCAGATATGGTAAACACGAGGAAATTAAATCTTCATCAGAGTACAAAACAAATTCTGGCCACAAAATAGAGCGAAACACCAACGTCAAAGACCTGGGAGTGATCATGTCGGAGGATCTCACCTTCAAGGACCATAACATTGTATCAATCGCATCTGCTAGAAAAATGACAGGATGGATAATGAGAATCTTCAAAACTAGGGAGGCCAAGCTCATGATGACACTCTTCAGGTCACTTGTTCTATCTAGGCTGGAATATTGCTGCACACTAACAGCACCTTTCAAGGCAGGTGAAATTGCTGACCTAGAAAATGTACAGAGAACCTTCACGGCGCGCATAACGGAGATAAAACACCTCAATTACTGGGAGCGCTTGAGGTTCCTAAAACTGTATTTCCTGGAACGCAGGCGGGAGAGATACATGATTATATACACCTGGAAAATCCTAGAGGGACTAGTACCGAACTTGCACACGAAAATCACTCACTACGAAAGCAAAAGACTTGGCAGACGATGCAACATCCCCCCAATGAAAAGCAGGGGTGTCACTAGCACGTTAAGAGACCATACAATAAGTGTCAGGGGCCCGAGACTGTTCAACTGCCTCCCAGCATACATAAGGGGGATTACCAACAGACCCCTGGCAGTCTTCAAGCTGGCACTGGACAAGCACCTAAAGTCAGTTCCTGATCAGCCGGGCTGTGGCTCGTACGTTGGTTTGCGTGCAGCCAGCAGCAACAGCCTGGTTGATCAGGCTCTGATCCACCAGGCGGCCTGGTCACAGACCGGGCCGCGGGGGCGTTGACCCCCGGAACTCTCTCCAGGTAAACTCCAGTTCTTCATGAAGACCCGCAACACAGAACTGGCCACAGTTCTTCATGAAGACCCACAACACAGAACTGGCCACAGTTCTTCATGAAGACCCACAACACAGAACTGGCCACAGTTCTTCCTGAAGACCCGCAACACAGAACTGGCCACAGTTCTTCATGAAGACCCACAACACAGAACTGGCCACAGTTCTTCATGAAGACCCACAACACAGAACTGGCCACAGTTCTTCCTGAAGACCCACAACACAGAACTGGCCACAGTTCTTCCTGAAGACCCGCAACACAGAACTGGCCACAGTTCTTCCTGAAGACCCACAACACAGAACTGGCCACAGTTCTTCATGAAGACCCACAACACAGAACTGGCCACAGTTCTTCATGAACTGGCCACAGTTCTTCTGGCCACAGTTCTTCATGAAGACCCACAACACAGAACTCGTGAAGACCCACAACACAGAACTGGCCACAGTTCCCTGAAGACCTACAACACAGAACTGGCCAACACAGAACTGGCCACAGTTCTTCCTGAAGACCCGCAACACAGAACTGGCCACAGTTCTTCCTGAAGACCCGCAACACAGAACTGGCCACAGTTCTTCATGAAGACCCACAACGCAGAACTGGCCACAGTTCTTCATGAGGACCTACCAGACAGAGTTGGCAACCGTTCTCCCTTCCGCGTCAACCACCCGGCTCCACCCACCGAGTTTTGGACTTGGCATTACCTCCCACTAAGGATGGTGTTGAAGCAAGTATCTTCTGCTTCTATCAACTTTTCTGTACTCGACTGAAGAAGCCTACTGTGTAGGCGAAACGTTTCGAAATAAAGATACCTAACTGTTGCATATGTGTCTTACCTAACAAGGATGGTGTTACCTGCGTGCAGGAGCTGTAAGGTTACTCCTGATAGGGTGACGACGCGGACCTTGGGGACAGTTGGTGGGCACTTGTCTTGCTCAGGAAAACATTTCACTGTAATATTAACCTCAGGGATGAGGAAAAATTATGCGGGTTATTATACCCCTGAGAGTTAATAACCCAGGATAAATAAGAAAGCCAGTGTGGCTTATTTCCATTGAGGTCCATGTGTCCTTCCCCAGCCTGCCACCCCTGTCGACTAAGTTTATATATTTACAGGTACACATAAATACAGTTACACAAGTTATCATACATAGTAACGTGTGTAAATTACCCACCAGGATAACCCCCCCCCCCCAAAAAAAAAAAAAAAAAAAGTCAAAGTCACTTATTTCCATGGGGTTCTTGTAGACTAACTGCTAGGTATCTAGTTATTGTACATAATTGGTTCTGAGAACCGACAGTTTGAGGTAATCAGTCCCTCAGCCTGGAGTCTTCTACCATTCTTCTCTGTGGATGATAGGAGACACCACCGGACACGTCCCTGGATACGACTCTGGACACGACCCTGGCCACACGACCCTGGCCACACGACCCTGGACACAACCCTGGACACGACCCTGGACACGACCCTGGACACAACCCTGGACACAACCCTGGACACAACCCTGGACACGTCCCTGGACACGAGCCTTATAGACTGGTCACAGGTACATCCCGGCTGTGACACGCCCCTTCACCCTGCGTACAAAAATCGAAAACAAAAATGCCTAAAAGAGGTTTGTCAGACAGGAAGGGAAGGACTGAAGGGAAGGAGGGAGGGGGCACAAGGAAAGGAAGAAGGGTGTTCGGGAGGGAGGGAAGGAAGGAGGGAGCGAGAAAGGGAGGAGTTAGGAACACAGGGAAGGGCTACGACCGTCTGACCAGGCCAGTACCTCACAGTGTGTGCAGTAAGCAACAGGTTGGCCGCCCTTCCTCCATTTTTCTCTCTCTACCTCCCCCTTCCCTCCTTCAGCCTATTCACCATCCCATCCTATCCACCCTCCTTCCTTTCGGTGTTTCCAACGATGTGAACAAATTAAAATAGAATCGACTTTTGTGCATTATATAACGGGTTCAGTGTGACAGACACCTTTGTGTGATATGATGACCTTTTATAAGTGATGTGATGACCTTTTGTAAGTGATGTGATGACCTTTTATAAGTGATGTGATGACCTTTTATATGTGATGACCTTTTATAAGTGATGTGATGACCTTTTATATGTGATGTGATGACCTTTTATAAGTGATGTGATGACCTTTTATAAGTGATGTGATGACCTTTTATAAGTGATGTGATGATTTTTATAAGTGATGTGATTACCTTTTATAAGTGATGTGATGGCCTTTTATAAATTAGGTAATGACCTTTTATATATGTGATGGCCTTTTATAAGTGATGTGATGAGCTTTGGTTAGCGATGTGATACGATGACCTTTTGTAAGTGACAAGACACAGTGACCTTTTACAAGTGATGTGATGACCTTCATAACTGTGTGATGTGTTAAGAAAAAATCAAGAGGTAAAACAAGAAGTCAATTTTGGCTATGAAAAAAAAAATCAAAGAGAAAAAAGTCAGTTTTGGCTATGGGAAAAAAACGATGAAAAACTCACATTATTAACGGTGAAAATAACATTAGATTACTACGTTATAACTGATTAAGTTTATTAAAAGTTTATTCAGGTTCTTAATTGGTTAAAGCGGAAGATAAAGGGGATCCTGGTGTTTATTATAGCGGACGTTGGTTAAAACGAATCGCGTAACATGACAGTCAACAGACTAACTTCTTCAGTCAGATACAGAGGCAGTAGGTGTAGTAGTGAAATAAAGATGATGTAATCAGTCCATCAACCTTGGAGAAAAGGTATTTGAGGTGGTCAGTCCCTCAACCCGTTGTAGAAGTCTGAACAAAGCTCACACCTCTATAACACAATTATCATCAAAGATTTGTTAAGTTTTATAATGAATTAAGGAAAGATCCTGGACTTCACCTTGCGAAACAGACAAATCAAATGTGATAGTAATTATGGACAAGGTAGATTATAGGGGGAAAATGAACGTGTTAATAGAAGACGGGGGAACTTACGCGCCTCTTAAAACTCTCATTCTGGGGGGGGGGGGAAACAGAGAAACTTTATGGCACACCTGCCTCCTCTTAGTCCTTCTAGACAATAGAACTTCCCGTTGTCTCGGCTTCGAGCTTATTGTCCGCCTCGTGGAGTGATACATTTAATACCATGGTTTAAAAAGACATGGTGTCATGGTGCCGCAGTGGTCTGGGGCGTCGAGGGTTTAGCTAGCTTCCCATGATGCTGCCTAGACGAGTCAGGTTCAAATCCTGGCCAGTCGCAGCATGTTCTTGGCTATGGTCAGAAGTCGTCAAAGTCTCAGGATCGTAAAGTTTGCTAGTAAATATTTTCAAGTGTTATCGTGCCATCTTTTAAGTCACTTTTTCAGGGGTTGCCAACCTTCTGAGTGCCCCGCACCCCTGGGCACCCAGTACAGTATTTGTAGTGCCATCTCGCACCCACTGGGGTGCATACACACCCCTGGGCACCCAGTACAGTATTTGTAGTGCCATCTCGCACCCACTGGGGTGCATACACACCCCTGGGCACCCAGTACAGTATTTGTAGTGCCATCTCGCACCCACTGGGGTGCATACACACCCCTGGGCACCCAGTACAGTATTTGTAGTGCCATCTCGCACCCACTGGGGTGCATACACACCCCTGGGCACCCAGTACAGTATTTGTAGTGCCATCTCGCACCTACTGGGGTGCATACACACCCCTGGGCACCCAGTACAGTATTTGTAGTGCCATCTCGCACCCACTGGGGTGCATACACACCCCTGGGAACCCAATATAGTAATTGCAGTGCCATCTCGCACTACTACTACTACTACTACTACTACTACTGCTGCTGCTGCTGCTGCTGCTGCTGCTGCTGCTGCTATCACTACTACTACTACTACTACTACTACTGCTGCTGCTGCTGCTGCTGCTGCTGCTGCTGCTGCTGCTGCTGCTATCACTACTACTACTACTACTACTAATACTACTACTACTACTAATACTACTACTACTACTATTACTACTACTACAACTACTACTACTACTAGTAGTAATAATCGTTTTCTAGATAGTCTTACCACGTTATTTACCGTTTATTAGTTTTTCGTTATTTACCGTTATTCTACAGTTATTTACCGTTATTCTACAGTTATTTACCGTTATTCTACAGTTATTTACCGTTATTCTACAGTTATTTACCGTTATTCTACAGTTATTTACCGTTATTCTACAGTTATTTACCGTTATTCTACAGTTATTTACCGTTATTCTACAGTTATTTACCGTTATTCTACAGTTATTGTTATTTTGCTGTTATTGTGGTCATAATGTTAGGAGGAAAACGTTGTGTAATTTAAAACGAGATTAAGAAGAGAAAGAGAGACGCTGAAAATAAAGAAGAACCAGGAGCAAAATGAGAAGAAAATAAGAAACGGGATGACAGTGAGAAGAAACGGGAAGAAGATGAAGACAGGAGAATAAAGGATGAAAGAAAGAAGAGGAAATGGAAAAGAGGTAACAGGCGGAAAATGGAGAAGAAAAAGGAGAAACAGGAAGGGAGAGGAGGAAAAAGAAAAGGAATCAAGAAGGGGTAGAGAGAGAGAGAGAAAAGGAAGCAGGAGAAAAAGAATGAAAGTGGAAAACAGGGAACAGCAATATTAGGATTAACAACAACAGCAGCAGCAGCGGTAGTAGTAACAGCAGCAGTATTAGAAACAGCAGCAGCAACAATAGCAGCAGTAGTAGCAACAGCACCAACAGCAACAGCAGCAGCAACAGCAGTAGGAGCAGCAGCAACAGTAGCAACAACAGCAGTAGCAACAGCAGCAGCAGTAGTAGCACTAGCAACAGTAGCAACAACAGCAGCAACAGCATCAACAGTAGGAGCAGCAGCAACAGCAGCAACAGCATCAACAGTAGGAGCAGCAGCAACAGTAGCAGCAGCAGCAACAGTAGCAGCATCAGCAACAGTAGCAGCAGCAGCATTAGGGGCAGCAACAACAGTAACAACAACAGCAGTAGCAACAGCAGCAGCAGTAGTAGCAGCAGCAACAGTAGCAGCAACAGCATCAGCGGAAACAATACTAACAAAAGCAGCAACAAACAGAATAATAATAATAATAATAATAATAATAATAATAATAATAATAATAATAATAATAATAATAATAGTGTATATTAGGAAGAAGACCGGGTGAGGCTGGAAGGAGACAAGTCACTTTCTTGTGTAAACTTTTAAGAGGAACTTGTAGCAGCAAAACATTGTGTGTGTGTGTGTGTGTGTGTGTGTGTGTGTGTGTGTGTGTGTGTGTGTGTGTGTGTGTGTGTGTGTGTATGTGTGTGTGTGTGTTTGTGTGTGTGTGTGTGTGTGTGTGTGTGTGTGTGTGTGTGTGTGTTTGTGTGTGTGTGTGTGTGTGTGTGTGTGTGTGTGTGTGTGTGTGTGTGTGTGTGTGTGTGTGTGTGTGTACTCACCTATTTGTGGTTGCAGGGGTCGAGTCTTAGCTCCTGGCCCCGCCTCTTCACCGGT
>NC_091322.1:26934984-27127484 GCF_038502225.1 Cherax quadricarinatus | reverse complement strand
GGAGCTCAACACGAGATTTAAGGAAGTATTTACAGTAGAGACAGGAAGGACTCTGGGGGGACAGACCAGATGGGGACACCAGCAAGGAATACACCAACAAGTGTTGGACGACATACATACAGATGAGGAGGAGGTGAAGAAACTGCTAAGGGACATCGATACCTCAAAGGCAATGGGACCGGACAACATCTCTCCATGGGTCCTTAGAGAGGGAGCAGATATGTTGTGCGTACCACTTACCACAATCTTCAACACATCCCTGGAAACTGGGCAACTACCTGAGGTATGGAAGACAGCAAATGTAGTTCCCATTTTCAAAAAAGGAGACAGAAAAGAGGCACTAAACTATAGACCTGTGTCATTGACGTGTATAGTATGCAAAATTATGGAGAAGATTATCAGGAGGAGAGTGGTGGAGCACCTGGAACGGAACAGGAGTATAAATGCCAACCAGCACGGATTCACGGAAGGCAAATCCTGTGTCACAAACCTTCTGGAGTTTTATGATAAAATAACAAGTAAGACACGAGAGAGAGGGGTGGGTTGATTGCATCTTCTTGGACTGCAAGAAGGCCTTTGACACAGTTCCTCACAAGAGATTAGTGCAGAAGCTAGAGCATCAGGCGCATATAACAGGAAGGGCACTGCAATGGATCAGAGAATACCTGACAGGGAGGCAACAACGAGTCATGGTACGTAATGATGTATCACAGTGGGCACCTGTGACGAGCGGGGTCCCACAGGGGTCGGTCCTAGGACCAGTGCTATTTTTGGTATATGTGAACGACATGACGGAAGGGTTAGACTCAGAAGTGTCCCTGTTTGCAGATGATGTGAAGTTAATGAGGAGAATTAAATCTGATGAGGACCAGGCAGGACTTCAAAGAGACCTGGACAGACTGGACACCTGGTCCAGCAAATGGCTTCTCGAATTTAATCCTGCCAAATGCAAAGTCATGAAGATAGGGGAAGGGCACAGAAGACCACAGACAGAGTATAGGCTAGGTGGCCAAAGACTGCAAACCTCACTCAAGGAGAAAGATCTTGGGGTGAGTATAACACCGAGCATGTCTCCGGAAGCACACATCAATCAGATAACTGCTGCAGCATATGGGCGCCTGGCAAACCTGAGAACAGCATTCCGATACCTTAGTAAGGAATCATTCAAGACACTGTACACCGTGTATGTCAGGCCCATACTGGAGTATGCAGCACCTGTTTGGAACCCGCACGTGATAAAGCACGTCAAGAAACTAGAGAAAATACAAAGGTTTGCAACAAGGTTAGTTCCAGAGCTAAGGGGAATGTCCTATGAAGAAAGATTAAGGGAAATCGGCCTGACGACACTGGAGGACAGGAGGGTCAGGGGAGACATGATAACGACATATAAAATACTGCGTGGAATAGACAAGGTGGACAAGGACAGGATGTTCCAGGGAGGGGACACAGAAACAAGATGCCACAATTGGAAGTTGAAGACACAAATGAGTCAGAGAGATAGTAGGAAGTATTTCTTCAGTCATAGAGTTGTAAGGCAGTGGAATAGCCTAGAAAATGACGTAGTGGAGGCAGGAACCATACACAGTTTTAAGACGAGGTTTGATAAAGCTCATGGAGCGGGGAGAGAGAGGGCCTAGTAGCAACCGGTGAAGAGGCGGGGCCAGGAGCTAGGACTCGATCCCTGCAACCACAAATAGGTGAGTACACACACACACGGAGCTCACGGAGCGGGAAGAGTGACTGAGAAGCGGCCAGTTGAAGATGAACATGTTGACATTACAGACGATGTTTAGCCCCTCGAGGGAGGCTTCTTGACGCTGGTGAGGGGCTCTTGATCTAGGGAATTGGATCTGTGCTCCAGTTTCCTGAATTGAGCCTGAATACCTTCCGTCCCCTTCCCCCTCAGGCGCTGTGTAATCCCTGCGGGTTTAGTGCTCCCCCATGATTATAATAATACTGGCGATGTTTAGAAAAGAGTTGAGAGGCTGGAATTTGCTCTGTTGACTGCTGAACATTATGTGTGTGTAGGATGTTGAGGGATGGAGGGTGTGGGAGGTAGTGGTGTAGCAGCTGCCATAGTAGTTGTAGTAATAGTAGCAGCAGTAGCAGTACTAACAACAACAATAGCAGCAGCACCAGCAGTAGCACCAGCAGCAGCAGCACCAGCACCAGCAGTAGCACCAACAGCAGCAGCGAGGCAGCTGTGGTGTTGACATTCTGAAGGTTACATCAGCGGCCTGGCCCGCGTCTGGAGAAACTTCGCCCGGGGTGCGATAGAACCCATATTTAATTTTTAATCAAGCCCGGCGAAAGTTCTCCCGAGATATACCATAGACACAGTGCTAGGTGCCATAAGAACCGTGGCAGAGGTACGCCAGGGGCTGCGTCTGGCGAAAGTGCCTCTACCACCCAGTTAGTAACTTACTATTAATTAAGGTTTTTAGTATTTCTTCCCAGCAACACCTTCCTGACTTTCATGTTGTCGTCTTTGTCTTTTTTGTTTCCTTAGTAGTAGTAGCTAGTAATAGTAGTGACAATTAGTAGTAATAAGAGTAGCTAGTAGTAGTGGTAGTAATAGAGACTAGTATTAGTGATTAGTAGTAGTAGTAATAATAGTAGTAGTGACTAGTAGTAGTAATAACTACTAGTAGTAGTAATAGCTAGTAGTAGTAGTAAGCAGCAGTAATAGCTGGTAATTGATGAATCTGTTGTTTCGTTGTTGATGTTCTTTATTGCTTTTGTAATTAAATTTTCTGTTCAGGTCTGTCAAATGTATATTTTGTGTTGCTGTATATCTCTTGTGTTGCTGTATATCTCTTGTGTTGCTGTATATCTCTTGTGTTGCTGTTTATGTATTGTGTTCTATGTATCTTTCGTGTCGCTATGCATATTTCGTGTCTCTGTGTATCTTTTGTGTTGCTATGTATTTTTGTGTTGCTAGGTATATGTTGTCTATCTCAAAATACATGTATGTATACAGAGATGCTGGCATACAAGTGTCATATACAGTGGAAGGTGGAAAATGTGACCACTTGAACACACCACTGAAACACTGGTAGAAGAGCTCTGTATATTGCGATTCCAGTCACAGACTCTTCAGTCACACACTTGAGTCACTGACACTCTCCAGTCATACTTAGTCCCAAACGTTCTCCAGTCACACACTCCAGTCATTGACCTTCAAAGGCAAACCCTCCACATTGTTACCACCAATCCACCCACTTTATCAACATAATTACCCACATTAAGACGGTGTGGGTCACCTCATACATCAGTGTGGGGTCACCTCATGCATCAGTGTGGGTCGAGACCTCATACATCAGTGTGGGTCACCTCATACATCAGTGTGGGTCACCTCATGCATCAGTGTGGGTCACCTCATGCATCTGTGGGTCACCTCATACATCAGTGTGGGTCACCTCATACATCAGTGTGGGTCACCTCATACATCAGTGTGGGTCACCTCATGCATCAGTGTGGGGTCACCTCATGCATCTGTGGGTCACCTCATACATCAGTGTGGGTCACCTCATACATCAGTGGGGTCACCTCATCAGTGTGGGTCACCTCATACATCAGTGTGGGTCACCTCATACATCAGTGTGGGTCACCTCATACATCAGTGGGGTCACCTCATCAGTGTGGGTCACCTCATACATCAGTGTGGGTCACCTCATACATCAGTGTGGGTCGCCTCATGCATCAGTGTGGGTCACCTCATACATCAGTATGGGTTACCTCATACATCAGTGTGGGTCACCTCATACATCAGTGTGGGTCGCCTCATGCATCAGTGTGGGTCACCTCATACATCAGTGTGGGTCACCTCATACATCAGTGTGGGGTCACCTCATACATCAGTGTGGGTCGCCTCATGCATCAGTGTGGGTCACCTCATACATCAGTGTGGGTCGCCTCATACATCAGTGTGGGTCGCCTCATACATCAGTGTGGGGTCACCTCATACATCAGTGTGGGTCACCTCATGCATCAGTGTGGGTCACCTCATACATCAGTGTGGGTCACCTCATACATCAGTGTGGGTCACCTCATACATCAGTGTGGGTCACCTCATACATCAGTGTGGGTCACCTCATACATCAGTGTGGGTCACCTCATACATCAGTGTGGGTCACCTCATACATCAGTGTGGGGTCACCTCATACAACAGTGTGGGTCGCCTCATGCATCAGTGTGGGTCACCTCATGCATCAGTGTGGGTCACCTCATACATCAGTGTGGGTCACCTCATACATCAGTGTGGGTCACCTCATACATCAGTGTGGGTCACCTCATACATCAGTGTGGGTCACCTCATACATCAGTGTGGGTCACCTCATACATCAGTGTGGGTCACCTCATACATCAGTGTGGGTCACCTCATACATCAGTGTGGGGTCACCTCATACATCAGTGTGGGTCGCCTCATGCATCAGTGTGGGTCACCTCATGCATCAGTGTGGGTCACCTCATACATCAGTGTGGGTCACCTCATACATCAGTGTGGGTCACCTCATACATCAGTGTGGGTCACCTCATACATCAGTGTGGGGTCACCTCATACAACAGTGTGGGTCGCCTCATGCATCAGTGTGGGTCACCTCATGCATCAGTGTGGGTCACCTCATACATCAGTGTGGGTCACCTCATACATCAGTGTGGGTCATCTCATACATCAGTGTGGGTCACCTCATACATCAGTGTGGGTCACCTCATACATCAGTGTGGGTCACCTCATACATCAGTGTGGGTCACCTCATACATCAGTGTGGGTCACCTCATACATCAGTGTGGGTCACCTCATACATCAGTGTGGGGTCACCTCATACATCAGTGTGGGTCGCCTCATGCATCAGTGTGGGTCACCTCATGCATCAGTGTGGGTCACCTCATACATCAGTGTGGGTCACCTCATACATCAGTGTGGGTCACCTCATACATCAGTGTGGGTCACCTCATACATCAGTGTGGGTCACCTCATACATCAGTGTGGGTCACCTCATACATCAGTGTGGGGTCACCTCATACATCAGTGTGGGTCGCCTCATGCATCAGTGTGGGTCACCTCATACATCAGTGTGGGTAGCCTCATACATCAGTGGGGTCACCTCATACATCAGTGTGGGGTCACCTCATACATCAGTGTGGGTCACCTCATGCATCAGTGTGGGGTCACCTCATACATCAGTGTGGGTCACCTCATACATCAGTGTGGGGTCACCTCATACATCAGTGTGGGGTCACCTCATACATCAGTGTGGGGTCGCCTCATACATCAGTGTGGGTCGCCTCATACATCAGTGTGGGGTCACCTCATACATCAGTGTGGGGTCACCTCATACATCAGTGTGGGGTCGCCTCATACATCAGTGTGGGGTCACCTCATACATCAGTGTGGGGTCACCTCATACATCAGTGTGGGGTCGCCTCATACATCAGTGTGGGTCGCCTCATACATCAGTGTGGGGTCACCTCATACATCAGTGTGGGGTCGCCTCATACATCAGTGTGGGGTCGCCTCATACATCAGTGTGGGGTCACCTCATACATCAGTGTGGGGTCACCTCATACATCAGTGTGGGTCACCTCATGCATCAGTGTGGGTCACCTCATTCATCACCCTCCTGATTTCTCACGTCACCAGCCAGACTTTTTTGTACTACCTCGGTCGTCACGCGTATTGTGTGAATTGTGTTCCTTATCGTCTTCGCCCGTCAGGGAGGTAAAGGGCTCTTGATCCCAGGAATTGGATCAGGCTTGAGTACTGCTGATTGCTGCAGTTACTCAATATTATGTTCGAAATAAAGGGTTCAAAATAAACTTGTGTTTATACAAATGTTTGTGTTTATATTTGTGTTTAGTCGAGTATTTGTGTTTATATTCGTCTTATACTCGTGCTTGTGTTTGTATTTGTGTTTTGTGTTTAAGTGTTTGTGCTTGTGTTTATACTCGTGTTTGTATTTATATTTCCGTTTATATTTGTGTTTATACGGCGTGCTTGTGTTTACATTAGTGTTCATACCAGGTGCCTGTGGTTTATGTTAGTGTTTATACGAGTGAGTATATCTCGGTATGTTAAGCTTTGTTTAGTGGTGGCGGAGAGTGTATTAAAACTGCCTTATTTTGTGATCACAGCGAAGACTTATAGAAAACGCGAATATATTTGTGGATAAAATGTTGAAGAATAATGGAGTGTATTGTGTGTGTTGAACTGTGAGAGATGGGAAGATTGCTAGGCTGTGAGGTGAGTGTGGGTGCTGCTGTGTGCTGATGCAGGGGTGACATCTGTAGTGATGGGGACAGGTGATCACACCTGAGTCTGGGCAGTGAAGGCACACGGCACCCTAGACACGACACCACCTCTGTAAGCCTCTCCACCACGAGGAAGAAGAGAAGGAGAAGGTGGAAGAGGCAAGGAGTAGCCAGCCTCCTTCCCGATGCAGGTGGAAACTTGCGTCTTGGTGACCTGGTGTGGGAGTGGTGACCCTGATAGTCACGGTCACCACCATACTAACCACTCCCATCTCAACCACTACCACCACCATCACCACCACCGTCACCATTTTCACCACCTCCACCACCGTCACCACCACACACTCAGCAGGCAGCAGCAGCTGGGCCAGCAGGTACAACAACCACTGCTGCAGCAGCAGAAGCGGCGACGGCTGCAACGTCACCAACGGGCCCTTGCCAGGATCGGTGCCATCCAGAGGTGCGTCTTAGGCACATGGCAGGATGAAAAGGGAATGTACAGGTGGGAGGTATAGGTAGGAAATAATCAGGGCAACGTGGAAAAAAAAAGATGAGCTTTTTCTTTAGATTTGTGCAGAGGAGCAAGTGACGTTATTGTCACACATTCTGTGAGTGGTCACACCCTCATAACAGCACCTCGCACTTCAATAGACTCCTCATTGTCACTACAGTCGTGTCTGCTCAACATTAAGGTGCATCATTGTCACATCAGTCTTGTCTGCTTAATATTCAGGTACATCATTGTCACATCAGTCTTGTCTGCTTAACATTCAGGTACATCATTGTCACATCAGTCTTGTCTGCTCAACATTCAGGTACATCATTGTCACATCAGCCTTGTCTGCTTAACATTCAGGTACATCATTGTCACTACAGTCGTGTCTGCTCAACATTTAGGTACATCATTGTCACATCAGTGTTGTCTGCTCAACATTCAGGTGCATCATTGTCACATCAATGTTGTCTGCTCAACATTCAGGTACATCATTGTCACGTCAGTCTTGTCTGCTCAACATTCAGGTACATCATTGTCACATCAATGTTGTCTGCTCAACATTCAGGTACATCATTGTCACATCAATGTTGTCTGCTCAACATTCAGGTACATCATTGTCACATCAATGTTGTCTGCTCAACATTCAGGTACATCATTGTCACATCAATGTTGCCTGCTCAACATTCAGGTACATCATTGTCACATCAATGTTGTCTGCTCAACATTCAGGTACATCATTGTCACATCAATGTTGTCTGCTCAACATTCAGGTACATCATTGTGACATCAATGTTGTCTGCTCAACATTCAGGTACATCATTGTGACATCAATGTTGTCTGCTCAACATTCAGGTACACAATTGTCACATCAATGTTGTCTGCTCAACATTCAGGTACATCATTGTCACGTCAGTCTTGTCTGCTCAACATTCAGGTACATCATTGTGACATCAATGTTGTCTGCTCAACATTCAGGTACATCATTATCACATCAATGTTGCCTGCTCAACATTCAGGTACATCATTGTGACATCAATGTTGCCTGCTCAACATTCAGGTACATCATTATCACATCAATGTTGTCTGCTCAACATTCAGGTACATCATTGTGACATCAATGTTGCCTGCTCAACATTCAGGTACATCATTATCACATCAATGTTGTCTGCTCAACATTCAGGTACATCATTGTCACATCAATGTTGCCTGCTCAACATTCAGGTACATCCTTATCACATCAATGTTGCCTGCTCAACATTCAGGTACATCATTGTCACATCAATGTTGTCTGCTCAACATTCAGGTACATCATTATCACATCAATGTTGCCTGCTCAACATTCAGGTACATCATTGTCACATCTATGTTGCCTGCTCAACATTCAGGTACATCATTGTCACATCAATGTTGTCTGCTCAACATTCAGGTACATCATTGTCACATCAATGTTGCCTGCTCAACATTCAGGTACATCATTATCACATCAATGTTGCCTGCTCAACATTCAGGTACATCATTGTCACATCAATGCTGTCTGCTCAACATTCAGGTACATCATTGTCACATCAATGCTGTCTGCTCAACATTCAGGTACATCATTGTCACATCAATGTTGCCTGCTCAACATTCAGGTACATCATTGTCACATCAATGTTGCCTGCGCAACATTCAGGTATCACATCAATGCTGTCTGCTCAACATTCAGGTACATCATTGTCACATCAATGCTGTCTGCTCAACATTCAGGTACATCATTGTCACATCAATGTTGCCTGCTCAACATTCAGGTACATCATTGTCACATCAATGCTGTCTGCTCAACATTCAGGTACATCATTGTGACATCAATGCTGTCTGCTCAACATTCAGGTACATCATTGTGACATCAATGCTGTCTGCTCAACATTCAGGTACATCATTGTCACATCAATGTTGCCTGCTCAACATTCAGGTACACAATTGTCACATCAATGTTGTCTGCTCAACATTCAGGTACATCATTGTGACATCAATGTTGTCTGCTCAACATTCAGGTACATCATTGTCACATCAATGTTGCCTGCTCAACATTCAGGTACATCATTGTCACATCAATGTTGCCTGCTCAACATTCAGGTACATCATTGTGACATCAATGTTGCCTGCTCAACATTCAGGTACATCATTGTCACATCAATGTTGCCTGCTCAACATTCAGGTACATCATTGTCACATCAATGCTGCCTGCTCAACATTCAGGTACATCATTGTCACATCAATGTTGCCTGCTCAACATTCAGGTACATCATTGTCACATCAATGTTGCCTGCTCAACATTCAGGTACATCATTGTCACATCAATGTTGTCTGCTCAACATTCAGGTACATCATTGTCACATCAATGCTGTCTGCTCAACATTCAGGTACATCATTGTCACATCAATGTTGCCTGCTCAACATTCGGGTACATCATTGTCACATCAATGTTGCCTGCTCAACATTCAGGTATGGGTACCTTTACAAAGCAGAAAAAGTGCATAATCTACTTACCAGTTGGTCCTGCATATTTGTTATTTTTCTTACACACTTGCGTGTTTATATTGCATATAAGTATTTAGTATTAATACTGTAGTCATGTACCTGTTGTATTCTAAGATATAGTGGCGGAGTGTGTGTTTATCTTCCTGAATATGATAATGGTATACAATACTGACAAGTTGATACGTAAGACACATGTGCAACAGTTAGGTATCTTTATTCCGAAACGTTTCACCTACACAGCAGACTTCTTCAGTCGAGGAGGCAGCAGAAACAGTAGAAGTGGAAAGATGATGTAATCAGTCTTTGCATCTCTATTGCTCCTGCTGCCTCCTCTGTACTCGACTGATGAAGCCTGCTGCGTAGGCGAAACGTTTCGGAATAATGATACCTAACTGATACACATAATTATCTTGCTTTCTACACTACAGTATGTTGTTACCTCTCTTGTAGTACTACACCAGCCTACCATATAAACACGTAGTCTACAGTAATCTCTTCTATTCTCGTCTTTGTTGCCTTGCACTACCAGACATCTGACACTATACACACTTATGTAGGGTTATATACCTTTGAAGAGTTTCGTGAGTTAATCTGCTCTCTGAGCCCGGCCATGGGCCAGACTCGTCTGGTGCTTGCCTGGTCAACCAGGCTGTTGCTGCTGGAGGCCCGCTGCCCCATATATCCATCACAGCCTGGTTGATCTGGTACCTGGTTCACGATAATTATTAAAGGGAACGTTTTGTTAATTTAATGTCCTTAAAAAAGTGTCTTATTCAACGTGTCCATATCACCAGAGAGAGAGAGAGAGAGAGAGAGAGAGAGAGAGAGAGAAAGAGAGAGAGATCATTGATTCTCAGGATGACTCGAGTTTGGAACATTTTCGTAAAGCATAATTGTATCAGCGAAATAAAGTTAGTTGATCAAATTGCTGGCCCACAGATGGCTCCAACTTCGTCCTGTTCCATATTTGTATCTTTCATAACAATTGAGAGGCTTTCAAATAAGCTGATGTAGGTAACAGGGAGCTCTTAGCTTGTAAATATAGTTTGGAATCCTTAACCTAACCTTGTAAAACCCTGTGTAACAAAGAGAGCATAGAGTAATACAGGAGACACGAGAAGAAATCGACAACAAGACGAAGAGAGAAACAAGGAGTCGTAGTGTGAAAAGGACTCAGCATTCCCTAACATATGAGCTAAAAAAAATGATAATTTATCATTTATCTGCCCTTTTCGTGTATTTTGTTTTCTTTCTGCTTAATCGTGTTTTCTTCTACACATTTTCTTCGCCCCTCTTATAATTCTCCTGCATTTCCTAGTACTCCTTTGGTTCGCTCGGGAAAATCGTACCACCAAGAAGGCAAATAACGTAGGGTAGCGGAGACAATGTGTAGCCAGGGGTCAGTCTCTCTCTTACTCACTTGTACTTAAAAGATGACCAAGAAAGTTAACAGAATATCCTCTCTATCAAGATACCGTATCTTATCATAAATGCTATTTATTACAGATAAGTTGATGTGCAAGACACGTGTGCAGCACTAGATGATGATGTACAGTTGGACCGTGGTAATCTGTTTAGTGTAGGGAAATGTACGTAGTTGGATGTGTGATTTCTTGAGTACTCGTTCCTCTGGCTGCTGCTCCTCACTTCTTATCTTGACTTTGTCTTAACTAGATAGCTAGTGAGCCAGTAAGGGTGTTGAGACCCAGTAAGAGTACTAAGAGCCAGCGAAAGGTATAAGAGCCACCTCTGATAGTGACAGTTAATGTGGGGGCTGTTGAACTCTTATTCACGTTAAGACTCCTAGGTAAATATACGTGAGCCAGATGGTGATGCATTCTCTCTCTCTCTCTCTCTCTCTCTCTCTCTCTCTCTCTCTCTCTCTCTCTCTCTCTCACCACACAAAACCAGTCATCTTTCTTAGTGAGATGGTGAAATAACCAGAGGAAGATATATATATATATATATATATATATATATATATATATATATATATATATATATATATAAAATATATATATAAATATATATACACAGTGGACCCTCTAATTTAGTCGTGCCTTTTCTGTATGCAAAACTATTTTTATTATCTATAAAATGTATTTTTTGTTAATATTTCCCATAGGAAATAATGAAATCCAATTAAACCATTCCAGACACCAAAAAATATTAACAAAAAATACATTTTATAGATAATAAAAATAGTTTTGCATACAGAAAAGGCACGACTAAATTCGAGGGTCCACTGTATATATATGTGTGTGTGTGTGTGTGTGTGTGTGTGTGTGTGTGTGTGTGTGTGTACTCTGTATACTACGTCTCGCCGTACCGTATCTGTGCCCCCCCACCCCCATTTACATTATTTCTTTATTACCGGTAAATACGTTCATTTCCGTTAACTTAACGTAAAATGGCATATACAGAACACAAAAAATTTCTCTACATAGGGCTGATATTGACAAAAATTTATTATTCGAGTCGAGGTTGTTTACAAACATGCTGACCATTCTGGCATTGTTTACTGTGGAGCTAATTCTCTCCCCCTCCCCCCCTGTGCTCCTGTAACGTTAGTTTTCACACTTGTTTACACATTGGTACGTGATTTACAGTGGTCTTGGTGAGGGTCCATGGCATGCACGCCTTACCTTCAGTAAGCTTCCCTAAGGTTACAGTTACAGAGGCTTTTACACACTTGTTTTAAGTATCTATAATGTGTGTGTGTGTGTGTACTCACTTAGTTGAGGTTGTAGGGGTCGAGTCCTAGCTCCTGGCCCCACCTCTTCACTAGTCGCTACAAGGTCACTCTCCCTGAACCGTGAGCTTTATCATACCTCTACTTAAAGTTATGTATGCATCCTGCCTCCACTACATCGCTTCCCAAACTATTCCACTTCCTGACCACTCTGTGGTGGGTGTGCGTGTGTGTGTATGTGTGTGTGTGTGTGTGTGTGTACTCACCTATTTGTACTCACCTATTTGTGGTTGCAGGGGTCGAGTCTTAGCTCCTGGCCCCGCCTCTTCACCGGTTGCTACTGGGCCCTCTCTCTCCCCGCTCCATGAGCTTTATCAAACCTCGTCTTAAAACTGTGTATGGTTCCTGCCTCCACTACGTCATTTTCTAGGCTATTCCACTGCCTTACAACTCTATGACTGAAGAAATACCTCCTACTATCTCTCTGACTCATTTGTGTCTTCAACTTCCAATTGTGGCCTCTTGTTTATGTGTCCTCCCTGGAACATCCTGTCTTTGTCCACCTTGTCTATTCCACGCAGTATTTTATATGTCGTTATCATGTCTCCCCTGACCCTCCTGTCCTCCAGTGTCGTCAGGCCGATTTCCCATAATCTTTCTTCATAGGACATTCCTTAGCTCTGGAACTAACCTTGTCGCAAACCTTTGTACTTTCTCTAGTTTCTTGACGTGCTTTATCAAGTGCGGGTTCCAAACAGGTGCTGCATACTCCAGTATGGGCCTGACATACACGGTGTACAGTGTCTTGAATGATTCCTTACTAAGGTATCGGAATGCTGTTCTCAGGTTTGCCAGGCGCCCATATGCTGCAGCAGTTATCTGATTGATGTGTGCTTCCGGAGACATGCTCGGTGTTATACTCACCCCAAGATCTTTCTCCTTGAGTGAGGTTTGCAGTCTTTGGCCACCTAGCCTATACTCTGTCTGTGGTCTTCTGTGCCCTTCCCTATCTTCATGACTTTGCATTTGGCAGGATTAAATTTGAGAAGCCATTTGCTGGACCAGATGTCCAGTCTGTCCAGGTCTCTTTGAAGTCCTGCCTGGTCCTCATCAGATTTAATTCTCCTCATTAACTTCACATCATCTGCAAACAGGGACACTTCTGAGTCTAACCCTTCCATCATGTTGTTCACATATACCAAAAATAGCACTGGTCCTAGGACCTGACCCCTGTGGGACCCTCTCATCACAGGTGCCCACTGTGATACATCATTACGTACCATGACTCGTTGTTGCCTCCTGTCAGGTATTCTCTGATCCATTGCAGTGCCCTTCCTGTTATATGCGCCTGATGCTCTAGCTTCTGCACTAGTCTCTTGTGAGGAACTGTGTCAAAGGCCTTCTTGCAGTCCAAGAAGATGCAATCAACCCACCCCTCTCTCTCGTGTCTTACTTCTGTTATTTTATCATAAAACTCCAGAAGGTTTGTGACACAGGATTTCCCTTCCGTGAATCCGTGCTGGTTGGCATTTATACTCTTGTTCCGTTCCAGGTGCTCCACCACTCTCCTGATAATCTTCTCCATAATTTTGCATACTATACACGTCAATGACGTGTGTGTGTGTGTGTGTGTGTGTGTGTGTGTGTGTGTGTGTGTGTGTGTGTGTGTGTGTGTGTGTTTGTGTGTGTGTGTGTGTGTGTGTGTGTGTGTGTGTGTGTATGTATGTGTGTGTGTGTGTGTGTGTGTGTGTGTGTGTCTGTGTGTGTGTGTGTGTATGTTTGTGTGTGTGTGTGTGTGTGTGTGTGTGTGTGTGTGTGTGTGTGTGTGTGTGTGTGTGTATGTATGTGTGTGTGTGTGTGTGTTTGTGTGTGTGTGTGTGTGTGTGTGTATGTGTGTGTGTGTGTGTGTGTGTGTGTGTGTGTGTGTGTGTGTGTGTGTGTGTGTGTGTGTGTGTGTGTGTGTGTGTGCTGGCGGCCCTGACGGCCCACACAAGGAGGACCTGTTAATACTGGTGGACCAAACATGGCACCTGGACCAAGTTTTGGAATAGTGTTGATACCACCGAGTGATGTTGTGTCCTCCCCCTCTCTCTCTCTCTCTCTCTCTCTCTCTCTCCTCGCTCTCTCTCTCTCTCTCTCTCTCTCTCTCTCTCTCTCTCTCTCTCCTCTCTCTCTCTCTCTCTCTCTCTTATTGCTGTTCTGCTCTCCCGGTTTTCTTCCACTTATTCACACACTAGTATTCTCATTCCTAAACAAAAGAGATTATTATTAATAATAATAATATTATTATTATTATTGTTATTATTATTATCATTTATTATTATTAGTTATTATTATTATTATTATTGTTATTATTATTATTGAAAAGCGGTAAGTTGCAGGAGTCTTTGCCGTCCATCGTCCATCTTGTTGCCAGCCTCCCCCCGCCTCCAGCTAGACACTGGTTGTTTACGTTATCTCATAATAAGAGTAGCGAAGGAGGTGTTCATTAAGGAGTTCCAGTACATCGTCTCTGAGTTCTGTTGCGTCTTGGCAGACCTTCGGTGGTGAAAACCAAACACATTTGCCTAGGGTTAATTATCACAGCAGGGTTAGGATAATTACTTAGGATCATTAAACATAGCAGGGCCAGGGTAATAAAAGGTACTCGGGATTTTATTTCTTTTGGAAATATGAGCCACAGTGTAAGTAGGGTCATTGTAGTAGCATTCTGTCTATCTCTGTCTCCTTAACTACCAACTAGACACACGACAGTCATTAATCTGGGAAGTAGATAGTTCTCATTAGATAGCCTTGGTGTGGACTTGCAAGTTCACTGTTGTCTGTCTTGCCCATGGTCTCTCTCTCTCTCTCTCTCTCTCTCTCTCTCTCTCTCTCTCTCTCTCTCTCTCTCTCTCTCTCTCTCTCTCTCTCTCTCTGTAGAGAGAGGGAGAGAGAGAGGTTGGGAGAGGAGCCTGGGGCTGTTCTCTTGGTTCTAGCGGTCAGGGTCACCTTCACCACTACCACCAACCAACCTCCATGTTCCTCTACCTGCTGTCGCTGCTGCTGCTGCTGTTGCTGTTGCTGCTGTCACTTCTGCTGCTTCTGTAATTTGTACTGCTTTCTCTGATGCTGCTACTATTTTCAAGGACCGCAATGGTAATAAGTAGCTTTGACTTTATTGGGTTATCCGGGTGGGTAATTTACACTGTATAATTGTACTTTTATGTACTGTGTCTTAATAGACTTACTGCTACTTTCACTGATGCTACTGCTACTTTCACAGATGCTACTGCTACTTTCACTGATGCTACTACTTTCACTGATGCTTCTGGTACTTTCACTGATGCTTCTGGTACTTTCACTGATGGTGCTACTATCACTGATGCTACTACTGTCACTGATGCTACTACTATCACTGATGCTACTACTACTTTCACTGATGGTGCTGCTACTTTCGCTGATGCTACAACTACTTTCACTGATGCTACTACTACTTTCACTGATGCTACTACTACTTTCACTGATGCTACTACTACTTTCACTGATGCTACTACTACTTTCACTGACGCTGCTACTACTACTTTCACTGATACTACTACTACTTTCACTGATGCTACTACTACTACTTTCACTGATGCTACAACTACTTTCACTGATTGTGCTGCTACTTTCGCTGATGCTACAACTACTTTCACTGATGCTACTACTACTTTCACTGATGCTACTACTACTTTCACTGATGCTACTACTACTTTCACTGATGCTACTACTACTTTCACTGACGCTGCTACTACTACTTTCACTGATGCTACTACTACTTTCACTGATGCTACTACTACTACTTTCACTGATGCTACTACTACTTTCACTGATGCTACTACTACTTTCACTGATGCTGCTACTACTACTTTCACTGATGCTACTACTACTACTTTCACTGATGCTGCTACTACTACTTTCACTGATGCTACTACTACTTTCACTGATGCTACTACTACTACTTTCACTGATGCTACTACTACTTTCACTGATGCTACTACTACTTTCACTGATGCTACTACTACTTTCACTGATGCTACTACTACTTTCACTGATGCTACTACTACTTTCACTGATGCTACTACTACTTTCACTGATGCTGCTACTACTTTCACTGATGCTACTACTACTTTCACTGATGCTGCTACTACTACTACTTTCACTGATGCTACTACTACTACTTCCACTGATGCTACTACTACTTTCACTGATGCTGCTACTACTACTTTCACTGATGCTACTACTACTACTTTCACTGATGCTACTGCTACTACTTTCACTGATGCTACTGCTACTACTTTCACTGATGCTACTACTACTTTCACTGATGCTACTACTACTTTCACTGATGCTACTACTACTTTCACTGATGCTGCTACTACTTTCACTGATGCTACTACTACTTTCACTGATGTTGCTACTACTACTACTTTCACTGATGCTACTACTACTACTACTTTCACTGATGCTACTACTACTTTCACTGATGCTACTACTACTACCATCACTGATGCTACTACTACTTTCACTGATGCTACTACTACTACTACTTTCACTGATGCTACTACTACTTTCACTGATGCTACTACTACTTTCACTGATGCTGCTACTACTTTCACTGATGCTACTACTACTTTCACTGATGCTGCTACTACTACTACTTTCACTGATGCTACTACTACTACTACTTTCACTGATGCTACTACTACTTTCACTGATGCTACTACTACTACTTTCACTGATGCTACTACTACTACTTTCACTGATGCTACTACTACTGTCACTGATGCTACTACTACTTTCACTGATGCTACTACTACTTTCACTGATGCTACTACTACTTTCACTGATGCTACTACTACTTTCACTGATGCTACTGCTATTACTTTCACTGATGCTACTACTACTTTCACTGATGCTACTGCTACTACTTTCACTGATGCTACTACTTTCACTGATGCTACTACTACTACTTTCACTGATTCTACTACTACTTTCCCCTCAAGGAAGGTTCCTTGATGTTGGTGAGGGGCTCTTGATTTAGGGAATTGGATCTATGCTCCAGTTCCCCGAATTAAGCCTGAATGCCTTCCACATCACCCCCCCCAGGCGCTGTATAATCCTCCGGGTTTAGCGCTTCCCCCTTGATTATAATAATAATAATAATAATACTTTCACTGATGCTACTACTACTTTCACTGATACTACTACTACTTTCACTGATGTTACTCTACTTTCACTGATACTACTACTACTCTCACTGATGTTACTACTACTTTCACTGATGCTACTACTACTTTCACTGATGCTACTACTACTACTTTCACTGATGCTACTACTACTTTCACTGATGCTGCTACTACTACTTTCACTGATGCTACTGCTACTTTCACTGATGCTACTACTACCTTCACTGATGCTACTGCTACTTTCACTGATACTACTACCTTCACTGATGCTACTACTTTCACTGATGCTACTGCTACTACTTTCACTGATGCTACTGCTACTACTTTCACTGATGCTACTACTACTTTCACTGATGCTACTACCTTCACTGATGCTACTGCTACTACTTTCACTGATGCTACTACTTTCACTGATGCTACTACTACTTTCACTGATGCTACTACTACCTTCACTGATGGTGTTACTTTCACCTATTCTACAACTTTCACTGATGCAACTACTGCTCTCACTGATGCTATTACCATTTTCATTGATTGTGTTACTTTCACTGATGCTAATACTACTTTCACTGATGGTGTTATTACTTTCATTGATGATACTATTACTTTCAGTGATGCTGCTACTGATTTCACTGATGGTACTATTTCTTTCACTGATGGTGCTACTATTTTCACTGCCTATTCCAATATTTTAACTGCTAACGTTGCTGTTAGTTTCTTATTCTTTCACCTGCCGAGGATTTGATCCAAGAACGTGGATAATGAGAGCTGTGACTCTCACCACCAGGCTGTTTCGCCAGTGTCTGGCTGCCCTCTTCTGTCTGTGTTATATTGTGGAGATAGAAGCTGGCTATGTTATATGTCATTATTCAACATAGGTTGTGGTTGACTGTAATGATTATGGTGGTTGAGGGTGATGGTTGTGGTTGAAGGTGATGGTTGTGGTGGTTGAGGGTGATGGTTGTGGTGGTTGACGGTAATGGTTATGGTGGTTGACGGTAATGGTTGTGGCGGTTGAGGGTGATGGTTGTGGTGGTTGAGGGTGATGGTTGTGGTTGAAGGTGATGGTTGTGGTGGTTGAGGGTGATGGTTGTGGTGGTTGACGGTAATGGTTATGGTGGTTGACGGTAATGGTTGTGGCGGTTGAGGGTGATGGTTGTGGTGGTTGAGGGTGATGGTTGTGGTTGAGGGTGATGGTTGTGGTGGTTGAGGGTGATGGTTGTGGTTGAGGGTGATGGTTGTGGTGGTTGAGGGTGATGGTTGTGGTGGTTGAGGGTGATGGTTGTGGTTGAGGGTGATGGTTGTGGTGGTTGAGGGTGATGGTTGTGGTTGAGGGTGATGGTTGTGGTGGTTGAGGGTGTTGGTTGTGGTTGAGGGTGATGGTTGAGGGTGATGGTTGTGGTTGAGGGTGATGGTTGTGGTTGAGGGTGATGGTTGTGGTGGTTGAGGGTGTTGGTTGTGGTGGTTGAGGGTGATGGTTGTGGTTGAGGGTGATGGTTTTGGTGGTTGAGAGTGATGGTTGTGGTGGTTGAGGGTGATAGTTGTGGTGGTTGAGGGTGATAGTTGTGGTGGTTGAGGGTGATAGTTGTGGTGATTGAAGGTGATGGTTGTGGTGGTTGAGGGTGATGGTTGTGGTGGTTGACGGTAATGGTTGTGGGTGATGGTTGTGGTGGTTGAGGGTGATGGTTGTGGTGGTTGACAGTAATGGTTGTGGTGGTTGAGGGTGATGGTTGTGGTGGTTGACAGTAATGGTTGTGGTGGTTGAGGGTGATAGTTGTGATGGTTGAAGGTGATGGTTGTGGTGGTTGAAGGTGATGGTTGTGGTGGTTGAGGGTGATGGTTGTGGTGGTTGAAAGTGATGGTTGTGGTGGTTGAGGGTGATGGTTGTGGTGGTTGAGGGTGTTGGTTGTGGTGGTTGAGGGTGATGATTGTGGTGGTTGAGGGTGATGGTTGTGGTGGTTGAGGGTGATGATTGTGGTGGTTGAAGGTGATAGTTGTGGTGCTTCAGGGTGATGGTTGTGGTGGTTCAGGGTGATGGTTATGGTGATTGAGGGTGGTGGTTGAGAGTGGTGATTCTGGGCGGTGGTTGATGGTGGTGGTTGAGGGTTGTGGTTGAGGATGGTGGTTGAGGGCGGTGGTTAATGGTGGTGGTTGAGGATGGTGGTTGAGGGTGGTGGTTGAGGGCGGTGGTTGAGGGCGGTGGTTGAGGGTGGTGGTTGAAGGTGGTGGTTGAGGGCGGCGGTTGAGGGTGGTTGTTGAGGGCGGTGGTTGAGGGTGGTGGTTGAGGGTAGTGGTTGAGGGCGGTGGTTGAGGGTGGTGGTTGAGGGCGGTGGTTGAGGGTGGTGGTTGAGGGCGGTGGTTGAGGGTGGTGGTTGAGGGCGGTGGTTGAGGGTGGTGGGTATTTGAAACGTTGTGGGTGTTGCCAATCTAAGCAAGGTAATTTTCTTGTTAGTGGCTGGGTGAGTCCACACGTGTTTAGCTCCCTTGTCCTCCCACGTGTCTAATCCCCTTGTTCTCCCACGTGTCTAGCTCCCTTGTCCTCCCACGTGTCTAATCCCCTTGTTCTCCCACGTGTCTAGCTCCCTTGTCCTCCCACGTGTCTAATCCCCTTGTTCTCCCACGTGTCTAGCTCCCTTGTCATCCCACGTGTCTAATATCCCCTTGTTCTCCCACGTGTTTAGCTCCCTTGTCATCCCACGTGTCTAGCTCCCTTGTCCTCCCACGTGTCTAATCCCCTTGTTCTCCCACGTGTCTAGCTCCCTTGTCCTCCCACGTGTCTAATCCCCTTGTTCTCCCACGTGTCTAGCTCCCTTGTCCTCCCACGTGTCTAATCCCCTTGTTCTCCCACGTGTCTAGCTCCCTTGTCCTCCCACGTGTCTAATCCCCTTGTTCTCCCACGTGTCTAGCTCCCTTGTCCTCCCACGTGTCTAATCCCCTTGTTCTCCCACGTGTCTAGCTCTCTTGTCCTCCCACGTGTCTAATCCCCTTGTTCTCCCACGTGTCTAGCTCCCTTGTCCTCCCATGTGTCTAATCCCCTTGTTCTCCCACGTGTCTAGCTCTCTTGTCCTCCCACGTGTCTAATCCCCTTGTTCTCCCACGTGTCTAGCTCCCTTGTCCTCCCATGTGTCTAATCCCCTTGTTCTCCCACGTGTCTAGCTCCCTTGTGACCCCACGTGTCTAGCTCCCTTGTGACCCCACGTGTCCACTCTCATAAGACGTTTGCCAGCATACAGCCAACTTGTACATCACTATGTATCTGCTGACTCGTGTGTTCAGAATGTCTGACTGTCAGCACGTTCCTGAAGTTAAGCTGATAATGCATCGCCAGTCAGGCTGTGGTGCATGCTGCATGTGGCTGGCACCAACACCCTGCTCGATCAGACCAGGCCGCTGGGGCGCCAAGTAATGCAGGAGACAGCTTCTCTAGTCTAAACTGTAACACAAAATGTGTAGCAACTAGAAGACACGTCAGGTGAAGTGGTTAGGTGTGTGAATACAGGTCAGGTGAAGAGGCTTGGTGTGAAGACAGGTCAGGTGAAGAGGCTAGATGTGAAGACAGGTCAGGTGAAGAGGCTAGGAGGTGTGAAGACAGGTCAGGTGAAAAGGCTAGGAGATATGAAGACAGGTCAGGTGAAGAGACTAGGAGGTGTGAAGACAGGTCAGGTGAAGAGGCTAGGAGGTGTGAAGACAGGTCAGGTGAAGAGGCTAGGAGGTGTGAAGACAGGTCAGGTGAAGAGGCTAGGTGTGAAGACAGGTCAGGTGAAGAGACTAGGTGTGAAGACAGGTCAGGTGAAAAGGCTAGGAGGTGGGAAGACAGGTCAGGTGAAGAGGCTAGATGTGAAGACAGGTCAGGTGAAGAGGCTAGGAGGTGTGAAGACAGGTCAGATGAAAAGGCTAGGAGGTGTGAAGACAGGTTAGGTGAAGAGGCTAGGAGGTGTGAAGACAGGTCAGGTGAAGAGGCTAGGAGGTGTGAAGACAGGTCAGGTGAAGAGGCTAGGAGGTGTGAAGACAGGTCAGGTGAAAAGGCTAGGTGTGAAGACAGGTCAGGTGAAGAGGCTAGGTGTGAAGACAGGTCAGGTGAAGAGGCTAGGAGGTGTGAAGACAGGTCAGGTAAAGAGGCTAGGAGGTGTGAAGACAGGTCAGGTGAAGAGGCTAGGAGGTGTGAAGACAGGTCAGGTGAAAAGGCTAGGAGGTGTGAAGACAGGTCAGGTGAAGAGGCTAGGTGTGAAGACAGGTCAGGTGAAGAGGCTAGGAGGTGTGAAGACAGGTCAGGTGAAGAGGCTAGGAGGTGTGAAGACAGGTCAGGTGAAGAGGCTAGGTGTGAAGACAGGTCAGGTGAAGAGGCTAGGTGTGAAGACAGGTCAGGTGAAGAGACTAGGTATGAAGACAGGTCAGGTGAAGAGGCTAGGAGGTGTGAAGACAGGTCAGGTGAAGAGGCTAGGTGTGAAGACAGGTCAGGTGAAGAGGCTAGGTGTGAAGACAGGTCAGGTGAAGAGGCTAGGTGTGAAGACAGGTCAGGTGAAGAGGCTAGGTGTGAAGACAGGTCAGGTGAAGAGGCTAGATGTGAAGACAGGTCAGGTGAAGAGGCTAAGAGGTGTGAAGACAGGTCAGGTGAAGAGGCTAGATGTGAAGACAGGTCAGGTGAAGAGGCTAAGAGGTGTGAAGACAGGTCAGGTGAAGAGGCTAGGTGTGAAGACAGGTCAGGTGAAGAGGCTAGGAGGTGTGAAGACAGGTCAGGTGAAGAGGCTAGGTGTGAAGACAGGTCAGGTGAAGAGGCTAGGAGGTGTGAAGACAGGTCAGGTGAAGAGGCTAGGAGGTGTGAAGACAGGTCAGGTGAAGAGGCTAGGTGTGAAGACAGGTCAGGTGAAGAACCTAGGAGGTGTGAAGACAGGTCAGGTGAAGAGGCTAGGTGTGAAGACAGGTCAGGTGAAGAGGCTAGGTGTGAAGACAGGTCAGGTGAAGAGGCTAGGTGTGAAGACAGGTCAGGTGAAGAGGCTAGGAGGTGTGAAGACAGGTCAGGTGAAGAGACTAGGTGTGAAGACAGGTCAGGTGAAGAGGCTAGGAGGTGTGAAGACAGGTCAGGTGAAGAGGCTAGGAGGTATGAAGACAGGTCAGGTGAAGAGGCTAGGAGGTATGAAGACAGGTCAGGTGAAGAGGCTAGGAGGTATGAAGACAGGTCAGGTGAAGAGGCTAGGAGGTGTGAAGATAGGTCAAGGTGAAGAGGCTAGGAGGTGTGAACAGGTCAGGTGAAGAGGCTAGGAGGTGTGAAGATAGGTCAAGTGAAGAGGCTAGGTGTGAAGACAGGTCAGGTGAAGAGGCTAGGAGGTGTGAAGACAGGTCAGGTGAAGAGGCTAGGAGGTATGAAGACAGGTCAGGTGAAGAGACTAGGAGGTGTGAAGATAGGTCAAGTGAAGAGGCTAGGTGTGAAGACAGGTCAGGTGAAGAGGCTAGGAGGTGTGAAGACAGGTCAAGTGAAGAGGCTAGGTGTGAAGACAGGTCAGGTGAAGAGGCTAGGAGGTGTGAAGATAGGTCAAGTGAAGAGGCTAGGTGTGAAGACAGGTCAGGTGAAGAGGCTAGGAGGTGTGAAGACAGGTCAGGTGAAGAGGCTAGGTGTGAAGACAGGTCAGGTGAAGAGGCTAGGTGTGAAGACAGGTCAGGTGAAGAGGCTGAGAGGTGTGAAGACAGGTCAGGTGAAGAGGCTAGGTGTGAAGACAGGTCAGGTGAAGAGGCTGAGAGTTGTGAAGACAGGTCAGGTGAAGAGACTAGGTGTGAAGACAGGTCAGGTGAAGAGGCTAGGAGGTGTGAAGACAGGTTAGGTGAAGAGGCTAGGAGGTGTGAAGACAGGTTAGGTGAAGAGGCTAGGAGGTGTGAAGACAGGTCAGGTGAAGAGGCTAGGAGGTGTGAAGACAGGTTAGGTGAAGAGGCTAGGAGGTGTGAAGACAGGTCAGGTGAAGAGGCTAGGAGGTGTGAAGACAGGTCAGGTGAAGAGGCTAGGAGGTGTGAAGACAGGTCAGGTGAAGAGGCTAGGAGGTGTGAAGACAGGTCAGGTGAAGAGGCTAGGAGGTGTGAAGACAGGTCAGGTGAAGAGGCTAGGTGTGAAGACAGGTCAGGTGAAGAGGCTGAGAGGTGTGAAGACAGGTCAGGTGAAGAGACTAGGTGTGAAGACAGGTCAGGTGAAAAGACTAGGTGTGAAGACAGGTCAGGTGAAGAGGCTAGGAGGTGTGAAGACAGGTTAGGTGAAGAGGCTAGGAGGTGTGAAGACAGGTCAGGTGAAGAGACTAGGTGTGAAGACAGGTCAGGTGAAGAGGCTAGGAGGTGTGAAGACAGGTCAGGTGAAGAGGCTAGGCGGTGTGAAGACAGGTCAGGTGAAGAGGCTAGGAGGTGTGAAGACAGGTCAGGTGAAGAGGCTAGGAGGTGTGAAGACAGGTCAGGTGAAGAGGCTAGGAGGTGTGAAGACAGGTCAGGTGAAGAGGCTAGGAGGTGTGAAGACAGGTCAGGTGAAGAGGCTAGGAGGTGTGAAGACAGGTCAGGTGAAGAGGCTAGGAGGTGTGAAGACAGGTCAGGTGAAGAAGCTAGATATATCAAGTTAAAGAGGACCTAAACCTCGCTTCTAGATTCCTCTCTACATTATAATTTAACAGCAAATTATTCCAGACACGATACTGTGACGTCTTGAAGTACTTGCACTGTGTTGATGGCTTACTGCAGCACACTGTCGCCCCTGGGGAGTGGCAGACATTCGGTTTCTACCCAAGGAAAGTGTGTGTAGCTCCAAGAGCTCTCCAAGAGCCCTCCAAGACTTCTCCAAGAACCCTCCAAGTGCTTTCCAAGAGCTGTCTAAGAGGTATGCAAGAGCTCTAAAAGGTATCCAAGAGTTCTGCAGGAGCCCTCCAAGAACTCTCTAAGAGCCCCCAAGAGCTCTCTAAGAGCCCTCCAAGAGCCCTCCAAGAGCTCTCCAAGAGCCCTCCAAGAGCTCTTCAAGAGCTCTCTAAGAGTCCTTCAGGAATATGAATTATGTTCTTAATAGAGACGAAATTGTAATTACTACAGTTGGTACCTCCAGGTCCTGACTGCTGCAGTTGGTACTTCCAGGCACTGATTGCTGCAGTTGGTACATCCAATGACTGACTGCTGTAGTTGGTACTTTCAATAACTGACTGCTACTGTTTGTACTTCCAGGGACTGACTAGGCTGGCTCTTAGCAGTATTGTTGTAAATAGCCTGATGAAGGCGTTGTTACCAGCTGAGAGGCCTCAGCTTTTCCCCCAGTGTTGTCCATCAGTCAGGGTGGTCTGTGCACTCACCTACTTGTGTTTACAAGGGTCGAGACACGGCTTCTGGTTCAACCTCTTTGATTCTGACTGACTTCTGGTCTCTAGGACCACGATCGTAGCTACTCTTGAAGCTGTGTATTGGGTTCTCCTTCCACAACCTCTTCACCCAGTACATTTCACATACCATTCCAAGACTTGCAAAAAAAGTAGATCCTGACAGTTCCTGTGGCTAATCTTCCCCTTCACCTGGTTCCCTCCTCTCAAACAGCCGGTGCCTGTCCATTCTGTCCAGGGGACTGGATAGAGTGGCTAGGACAATAAAGAGACACAGTATTGCCCAATGATTTGACAATTTAAAAGTTATGACAAGACTCACATTCAGTCAGGTAGATGGCAGCACTCAGGAGACTATACTGAACATTGAGGATACTGTATTGAACAATCAGGACACTGTATTGAACATTATGAACACTGTTTTGAATACTGAGGATACTGTATTGAACATTCAGGATGTTCAATAAGTAACAATAACTAGCACACATTATTACCATGTTGTTACCTATGTAACAATAAGGAACATAACTGCCATGTTATTTCCTCCGTAACAATTTAATTACATCTGTTATATATACGTTTTTATGCATTTTTTTAATTCAAATATGTATTTACCTTCTGAATTGTGTTTGTTCTTCTTACAGTGTGATCTTTCCCTGGCGGCGAGGTGAACAACGTAACTCAGGTCGACGTAGCCCCTCTCCGTACAACAGTCAATCACCGGCTTCCACGCTGTCCGACAGCCAATCACAGACCTGCCCTCTGCCAGAAGAATCCACCAATGGCTGCTGTGAGGTGGCAAGTGACCCTAAACGCAAGGTATGTGTCTGTGTTATGTGTAAGTCACTATACTGTAACTGGAAAAGTTCACAACTAGTCCACGGTACCCTGGCTGGAACATTTCACAACTAACCCACAATACCGTGGCTGGAGCAGCTCATACACAACCCACACTCTTCAAAGGAGACTTCATTCGACATTTCGATCCGTCCTAGACCTGATAATGGCTCAAGACGGACCGAAACGTCGTCTGATGTTTATCCCAAAGACTTGCGAGTTATTTCTGTTTACACTATCATATTTTTCAAGACGCAGTTATGTAATTCATTAGCTAAGCACTTTGTTATGTTACTCTATATGATAGTTACGTAGTGGGAACAAGAGCTAGTTTTCCCTGTCATACTCACACGGGATGAATTTCATATATGGAGTCATGAAATCTGTCGGCATGATTTGAGAGATATCATGGGATCTTGTTCCAGCTGTTTTAGAGTTGCCGAGGGATAACATTTCTGAGAGTGGGTTATCCTACTTAGGAGAGATGGGAGAGTTTGTTTTGATGTCGTTATATCTGGAAATTATAGATGGAGAGGGGGAGGGGAGAGTATGCATACAGCTGTATGCCTCACAGGTGTACCGTCTAAGATGTGCCTGTTGATGAGACCTCAGGTGTACCTGTTGATGAGGTCCGTCCGATCAGATGTACAACACCATCACTGTTGACCTAACCGGACTTACAGTATGCAGTGTGGGTTGGAGATCCATCACTTGTACTCATGGTTTGTACTCATTGCCCTAACTCACTGCTTGTACTTTTGTGTAGTACCTTTGTAAGGTCTGTATGTGTAAACATTGGTTTGTGAAGCTGTTGGTTAGAGACAAGGTCTGTTAAGACGGGACATACAATGTCGCCTTTGTTTACCACATGAGCAAGTGGGCTGATGAGGAAGAAATGGAAGATTCTGGAGGGACTGGTCCCTAATATGCACACAGCAATCACTCCATACGAAAGCAAAAGACTTGGCAGGCGATGCAACATACCCCCAGTGAAAAGTAGGGGCGTCACTGGCACATTAAGAGAAAACACAATAAGTGTCCGGGGCCCAAGACTGTTCAACAGCCTCCCACCAGCAATAAGGGGCATTACGGGAAGACCCCTGGTTGTCTTCAAGAGGGAGCCGGACAGATACCTAAAGACGGTGCCGGATCAGCCGGGCTGTGGTTCGTACGTTGGATTACGTGCGGCCAGCAGTAACAGCCTCGTTGATCAGGC
The DNA here is from genome assembly GCF_038502225.1 of Cherax quadricarinatus. Lineage (NCBI taxonomy): Eukaryota > Metazoa > Arthropoda > Malacostraca > Decapoda > Parastacidae > Cherax > Cherax quadricarinatus. The sequence goes on along the minus strand of NC_091322.1, from coordinate 27,100,933 downwards.
CCTGATCCACCGGGAGGCCTGGTCGTGGACCGGGCCGCGGGGACGTTGATCCCCGGAATTCCCTCCAGGTAGACTCCAGGTAGGTAGGTAAACTCCATATGCAGTGTTAGTAGGTATAATAGTGCCCAAGATACCAGGGACCAGTAACGCAGGTCGATTGTAGGTAAATAGGCAGGGCCAGTAACTGAGACTCGTGCCTGTAAACACATCCTGTTGAGTTACGCTGGTATGTAGTTGCATTGATTAGTGTTGACTGAGGTAATGTAATTATCTGGGTCGCACGTCATCTTCAGCACCAGTCCATAAACTGAATCGCCTGTAAGAAAGGCATCAGTCAGGATGTCATCAGTCAGAATGTAAACAAAGGCTTGACCTACCTTGCGTGAAATGAAAGTGCGTGTCACTGCTGGTCTTGGCTCAGGTCGCGTCCTCTAGTAGGAGGAGAAGAGGGGAAAGCTGGTATGGCCCAGCAGGTATTACTGGAATGTTGGTAAAGGAAGGACGTTTGTTTGTACAGTGTGTATGTGTGTATGTGCTTGTGTGTAAAATCTAACTTGAAGTCTTTTCATAACTTCCTTTTGGCTCGTCTCTGTTCCTAGTATTCTCACTTACTTCATCCCATTCCTCGCGTGTCACTGTCTATCCAGTCAGTTCTTTTCAGTATCCTCTACGTCTTAGTCATGTCGTATGCCTGACAAATTCTCTTTTAAAGTGGATCACAAAAGACCAATAAAGACGAATTGATTTACTTCTGCTCGAACCATAATACCAAGACTTATACTGGTGTTGGTATGTGTTTCTTTGAGTACACAGTCCTGAGTGACGAGTGTACATGTACACAGTCCTGAGTGACGAGTGTACATGTACACAGTCCTGAGTGACGAGTGTACATGTACACAGTCCTGAGTGACGAGTGTACATGTACACAGTCCTGAGTGACGAGTGTACATGTACACAGTCCTGAGTGACGAGTGTACATGTACACAGTCCTGAGTGACGAGTGTACATGTACACAGTCCTGAGTGACGAGTGTACATGTATACAGTCCTGAGTGACGAATGTACATGTACACAGTCCTGAGTGACGAGTGTATATGTACACAGTCCTGAGTGACGAGTGTACATGCACACAGTCCTGAGTGACGAGTGTACATGTATACAGTCCTGAGTGACGAGTGTACATGTACACACTAAACTTCACTTCGCCCCTCCACACACACACACACATACACACACACACTGACGGCAGAACGTGTGCGCTTGGTATCAACAGCTCAGCTAGGTAAGACAGTTCCACGGGAAGCTTTATCATTTTCCTCAAGAATAAGATTACAGCTGTATTAATATTGGTAGAATTACCGACAATATGTTAAGTAAAAGGACAGAAATGCAACTAATGTGACATTTTATTGTGGCAACGTTTCGCTCTCCGGGAGGTTTTTCAAGCCGGCTTGGAAAACCTCCTGGAGAGCGAAACGTTGCCACAAGAAAATGTCACATTAGCTGCATTTCTGTCCGTTAACTTAAAGATTATAACTGATGTAGCTTGTTCACCTAACACCCGTACATAGGAGAGGAACTTTGAGTCGAGGTTACGGTCTGTCTTGCACCATCATCAGTGTAACCTGTGTAGTGTCCACATGCAAGTCTAGAGTCCCGGTGAACACTGACACTCAGATTAAAGTTTTAACAGCAAAGAAACCCACAAATCAACGCGAAACTAATGCCGGGGTTCATGTGATTGCCTGTGGGAGGAGGCGAGACTGTGTGTGGGAAGACCTCATGGAACTTGTCGCCCCACGCTGTCTCATTGTGTGGAGCGATGCCTCAGCATTAACAAGAGAATTTGCAGAAATAAAGATGCTTGCAGTATGTGGTGATCATTACTTCAGATACAGTCATACAGTTATTGTACAAGCGGTTTAGAAAACCTACAGGAGGAGCAGGCCTACTGGCCTATGTTAGACAAGTAGATTCGTCTATCTTTCACCTGTGATCTCTTGTTGCCTAACATTATTTCTCCCTGCTTTTATTTGTGGACCGCTGTTGTGGTACACTATTAAATGTCTTCTTACAGTCCAGGAATGTGAGGTCCACCCGTCTCTCTCTCTCTCTCTCTCTCTCTCTCTCTCTCTTTCTCGCTGTTTTGTGTCTGTCAACAAAAACAGAATCATTTTTTAACCTTCTGGCTCTCCTTAATAAAGACAATTCTCTCCAGGTTAAGTAAACATTTGAATACTGGAACAAACAACTGAGTAGCCTCATTGAAGCTTACTTGAGTATGACCTGCCTAGCATGGGCCAGTAGACCTCGCACCAAACAAGTTTCATTACTACCTCTCTCACTAAACAGTCTTTATAAATTGTTCCAATGTTATGTGAAACTCCAGAACTGCGCACGCTGGTGCGGCGTGTGTATATCCGGAGGGGGGGGAGTCAGCAGAGTTCAAGGAAAGTTGCCGGGGGTGGTGTATGGTGGGGTCCTGAGCTGTGTGTGGTGGGGTTCTGAGCTGTGTATGGTGGGGTCCTGAGCTGTGTATGGTGGGTGTGGCATGCAAAGAGTACGTAACCTTTATTCGGCGCATGTACACACCCTCATTTACAGGCTATCTCCCCCAACCAGCGAACCAGGTTGCTAAGAGTTGATGATGGGGCCCCGTCGTTCAACTAGTGACCAGGTTCTAGCCAATAAGAAAATGGTTTTGGCAATCGCAGAGGTTATGTGGGTACCGCTCTCCTGTCTGCCCTTGTCATTCCCATTCTAGAGCTGGTTGAAGCACGGTCTGCTATCTTGTGGCTTCTATTTCTGCCTTGCTTACCGTGGAGTGCACTATACTTATCACTGTACATAGTGTACATATTGCTGTTCTAAATTGGTGAAGGATAATATAAGTCTAAACTTTTTCTGCTGTGTTTATTTTGCTCCCATTACACCCGGGATAACAGGCCATTTGGAATCCTGGGTTGTAATAGTGGGGTCCTGAGCTGTGTATGGTGGGGTTCTGAGCAGTGTGTGGTGGGGTTCTGAGCTGTGTATGGTGGGCTCCTGGGCTGTGTATGGTGGGGTTCTGAGCTGTGTATGATGGGGTTCTGAGCTGTGTATGGTGGGGTCCTGAGCTGTGTATGGTGGGGTTCTGAGCAGTGTGTGGTGGGGTCCTGAGCTGTGTATGGTGGGGTCCTGGGCTGTGTATGGTGGGGTTCTGAGCTGTGTATGGTGGGGTTCTGAGTAGTGTGTGGTGGGGTTCTGAGCTGTGTATGGTGGGGTTCTGAGCAGTGTTTGGTGGGGTCCTGAGCAGTGTGTGGTGGGGTTCTGAGCTGTGTATGGTGGGGTTCTGAGCAGTGTATGGTGGGGTTCTGAGCTGCGTATGGTGGGGTTCTGAGCAGTGTGTGGTGGGGTCCTGAGCTGTGTATGGTGGGGTCCTGGGCTGTGTATGGTGGGGTTCTGAGCTGTGTATGGTGGGGTTCTGAGCAGTGTGTGGTGGGGTTCTGAGCTGTGTATGGTGGGGTTCTGAGCAGTGTGTGGTGGGGTCCTGAGCTGTGTATGGTGGGGTTCTGAGCAGTGTATGGTGGGGTTCTGAGCAGTGTATGGTGGGGTTCTGAGCTGCGTATGGTGGGGTTCTGAGCAGTGTGTGGTGGGGTCCTGAGCTGTGTATGGTGGGGTCCTGAGCTGTGTATGGTGGGGTCCTGAGCTGTGTATGGTGGGGTCCTGAGCTGTGTATGGTGGGGTTCTGAGCTGTGTATGGTGGGGTTCTGAGCTGTGTATGGTGGGGTTCTGAGCTGTGTATGGTGGGGTCCTGAGCTGTGTATGGTTATCGTAGGGGTTCTTAAATGGAGATATCGAGGGTTGAAGGTAGACACACTTGTTGGATGGTAACGATATATATATTGTCAGACTGTGATGATGAGAAATGGAGCCCAGCCTCTGCCTGTCTTAGCCTGTCTAGGTCTACAAGCCGACTGAGAGGGAGGCAGAGGTATGACCGTACACATGCGCATCCCGTGATGTCACACAAAGTCACAGGCCTAAAAGGGATCTCCTATCTAAAGCACATGGATGATACTAATATGCTATACAACACAGGGATCAGCAACTATACTGACAGCTCGGTCATGTTACGTATGTCGTCTCGACATACACTACTATCTATAGGCTGAACAGGCAGGTGGTTCTGGGCTGATTCTATACAATAACAAATTCATATATAACTTAGAATTAATGGATGGTATCATACTGGATGTTAACAAAATTAGTCAAAGTGCAATAATAAAAATTATTACACACACTAGAAAAGAAATATATCAAGGAATGAACACTTTAACTCTTAACTGCACTCAAGCAACACTTAACAAGCAAAAGAACAATTTACTCTAAAAGAAGAACTTAAAAATTGCACTAAGAGTGAATTTGTTCAATGAAACATGAAAAAATTAATAGTTGCTAAAACACAGAACAAAAAGTTTGAACACTTACAGTGATGCAGAACACAACACATCAACATAAACACAATACTAAAATTTTCTTGCAGTGAAACTTGATGTGTGAAAATTTTTGTAAAAAATTATTTCTTGCTTGCACAAAATAATGGCGCTATTGTCTGTGGAAATAAGACAAATTAGACACTGGCTAAATGAAAGAATATGAACACAAGAATGTTCAACACACAGGGAACAAAACAAGAATGCACAAATGCTGGGAAGAAAAAAATATATATAACTGAGACAACACTGAGTTGTGATGCTGAATATAAGGTGAAAAATTACTGAAATACTTCACTGGAATACTGAGAACACAAGGTGATTCTGAAGTGTAAACACAAGTTCTATACTGCTCATATGTTGCACACACAACAAAGGAAAAACACTAAGTACAACAGAACATAAGATAAAGCACGAAAATTAACACTGAATTAAGGAGATTAAATAAAAGATTATTGCAAAACAAACACCGAGTCTGATCGAGAGTCACTGAATGTCACTAAGAAAATCACTGGAAACACAAAAGAATTGTCTCAACACTCGCAAATGTCTCTATGAAAAAAAAATATTAACACTGTAATGACTTGGTGTAGAATGAGGTAGATGGTAGTGGAGAGTAGAGGATTGTTTATGTCGTCTTGCTGCTGTCCTCTGCACACGTGATCGTAGAATTGCACTTGCATCGACGATGAACTCTCACAGGAGGCTTTCAACGGTGGCGCGAAACACACTCTAGCTCTTGACCCCCTATGTGGTCCTTAAAATATGCTGCTGGAACCCTTAGTAGTGCGCCAAAACACTGGTAGAGGTTGGGTGAGTACCACAACACAGTGAGAGTGGTTGGGTTTGTGGGCATAACAGGGCTAAGGTGTCTGAGACAGCGTGGTGAGGCACACATGGTGAGTGGGTGGTTGGGCCTATGGGTTGAACGGCGTAAGCCTCACTGAGAACAGCCACACTGCCGCGAAGATATTCTAAGCTGGCTAGCTTAAAATACACCCACGAAATACCACAACACCACAAGGATGAAAAAGAGCACTCAGGATTGCTTGGAGCTTGAATCACAAGCGATGAAGACTACTCACGTGGCTTGCTTGAGTACTGGGGTAAGACACCTGGGTTAGTTGCTAGCTGGCTTATCTTAACCCTTCACACAGAATAGATGAGCACAGCAGGGGTGGAAGCTGGCTTGGCAGGCAACAGAATTGGATGAAGTAGACTAGGCTGGACTGAGCTCCCTCACCACAGACTGGAAGCTGACTCATTTTGCAATAATTCTTGTGCAAATATTGTGTTGCCATTAAAGTTTTTCTTGCAGAGATTTTATGCAGTGTTGTGCAATACTTTTTAATTAGCAATTGTCAATTGCAATATTGCTACAGTTTATTTCAGTGCAGTTTTTTATGCTCTGTTCTGTGCATATGTTATTCTTTCTGTGCCATTTTATTTTATTCAAGCTTTATTGAGTCCATTTTATCATTTTATTGTGTGTTTCCCTATTGCATTGAAAGTAAAGACAACTCACTGTGCCATTTATTCAATTTAAAGTAAAAGTTGAGCAAATCAGATTTGAGTAAAGTACAAGTTCTCTTGATTTTCAAAGTGTTGTTCATTCAGTTGAGTATTTTTCTTGTGTGAGTTCTTTGCTTACTGTGTGACCTGTCAATTTTTAATTACTTATGCAGAATAGTTAAGCATTTTTTTTCCCCATATAAGTTCATTGTGTTGTGTGTTCCTCAGCTACATTTTCTTTTGTTTTTCTAAATTCTTGTTTTACATTTTTGCAAATATGTCTCAAGTTTTCTCAAGCGATGCCTCAGCACATGCTGCTAGTACAACCATTAATGCGTCAGCCCAAAATTCGAGTAACTCCTTATCAAACAATAGATATATTCAGACTTCTAGCCTGCGTAATTTCAGTCGTGATCCGTATGATGCTATGCCATTGTTCAATGGTAATCCAGACAACCTTGAAGGTGGGTTTACCGCAGTTAGAGCCAGAGCTGATGCTTCAGTTGATGGTCTTCCATCTGAGAGTTGTTTGATCAGTATCGGAAAGGAGAGTCTAGCCCGTTCTCCAGCAGCCTCACATGTATTTAACTTAATTCGTATGAAGGACTTCCAAGATCTAACCAGGTGGCAAGATTATGAACAGTTAATTCGCAATTATCTTGAACCGGTGCGAGAAACTGATCCGTTCGTTGTTCTCAAAGAATTAGTTTTCACAGCTCCGAGACCAGAAGAGTCATTAGATGAGTTTGCTCTTCGTCTTAATAACCTGATGTCCTCATTCGTTAAAGCAGGTCAAAATTCCAAGTACCTTAAAGATAACGATAAACCAGCCCTTGAAGGGTTTGCCAAATTAGCTGCATTTGGAGTTATTAAACAATGCCACCGACATCTATGTATGTATACAATTCAAGTCCGCTAGATGCTACTATGGGACCGCTTGCAGCTCTTATCCATGTATGAAATTTGTGTCCCGAGGGAACCTTCCCTTATCGTAAGTCTATGCCAAACACCTTGTCCACTCCTGTACTTCCTCTAGTTTGTGCTACTACCAAAACTCCCAACATTAATCACTCATGTCCATCATCCAAAGCAAGTTTTAAGAGCCATCATTCCCGTAGCACTCGTAGTATGTACAGTACCCACAGTCAAAGAATTTGCTACAATTGTGGTTACTGTGGCCATATTGCTATTGATTGTCATGATAGTCACCCTAAGAAGCATCGTACTGATGATGAGTACCAGTCAGATCTTCCCTACTGTACTTATCATAGAATTCATGGACATGACACATCTGAGTGCAACGCTCTCTACAACCTGCAGTACTCTAGATCTTTCTGTGGCCGTTCCAACCGCAGAGCCAGGAGAGGAAACAGACGTCGTGGTTCACAAACTAACCAGAACCAGGCTCATTCTTCCAATTCGGGGGAATCCAAGCGCCCAAGTCTACTCGTCCAGTCGTGACAGTAGTAGGTGATAACGAGTACACCATCCCAGTCCAAAATTCCTATGAAGCCTTAGTCAGCCTTGAGAATGACAACCCTGCTGTTGATGCTGCTTCACATGTCTCTGACGTAGAGGAATTTGGGGATGAAGTAGAAAACGCCTTCTCCGATGACAACCCACCTTTCTGTTTGCATATAACTCCTAACGAAACGATTGGTCCTTTAGTACAAGCTTCTGTCCATAATGCGCCTGTTCATGTGTTCATGGACTCTGGTGCGCAACTTAATATCATTAGGTCTAGCTTGTTTAAAGAGAAGCAGTTACGATGTGTCCTCCTCATTGAACCAACTACTGAAACCTCCCTTAGTGGAGTAGCTGGTTCTCTTCTGCGAATCCGAGGTCAGTCTTCGCTCACCTTTACTATCCAAGGCAGAGACTTTACTGCTGCTTTTCTTGTTGTCGACCAGATTACTTTCCCTGGTGACCTTCTACTGGGATTTGCTTCCATGCGAGACTTACGCATTGTGCTCGACCCGTACCGATGGCATGCCCAAATTGACGACTTGATCGTTCCATTCTGGGGTTACCAGCTTGGATCAGAAATCTGTCATACTGCTGCAGAGTATGATGTACGCATTAAGCCCTTACAAGCCAATGCATTCTCCAATAGTGTACCCAAGCGGTCAGGCACTGGTAATTCTATCACTCCCATCTGTGTTCCAAGTACACCTTCAGACTTGCAGGATAGTGTTCCGTTGCCTCAAGTGTCCGAGGACACTCAGACTGCCTTGAGTGCACAGCCTATCCCTGCAATGACTGCTAGTTCGAGTAGTAGTTTCTCCACAGGGAATGCCTTGTCAGAAAAAGATTACTTGAAACTAGTAATGCCATCTCTTGCTGATGTCACATGCCATCTGCAGAAAGACGTCTCTGTTGGGGCTAGTGCTCTCACTAGAGTGTCTGTTGTTGTTCCTAATGTTCCAGATGGTGATAACGTCCTAGTTGACAGTGATTCCTGCAAGGTCAAGGGTTTATTTGTTGAACCTTCCTTACATGTTGTAAGAGACAGTAAGATCCATTTACTCCTTGCTAACACTTCGGGTCACAGTGTTCGTCTCAGAGCAAATACCAACCTTGTTGACCTAGTTCACTATCCTTACCCTGTTCAAGTACAGGATGACGTGCCACCTGACCAGTGGGTCGGTGCTATTTCAACAGTGGAGACCTCATCCACTCCACTGGATCAATCTATCCCACCGCTGCCACCATTTATCGTAGGGGTTCTTAAATGGAGATATCGAGGGTTGAAGGTAGACACACTTGTTGGATGGTAACGATATATATATTGTCAGACTGTGATGATGAGAAATGGAGCCCAGCCTCTGCCTGTCTTAGCCTGTCTAGGTCTACACGCCGACTGAGAGGGAGGCAGAGGTACGACCGTACACATGCGCATCCTGTGACGTCACACAAAGTCACAGGCCTAAAAGGGATCTCCTATCTAAAGCACATGGATGATACTAATATGCTATACAACACAGGGATCAGCAACTATGCTGACATGGTGGGGTCCTGAGCTGTGTATGGGGGGGGGTTCTGAGCTGTGTATGGTGGGGTTCTGAGCTGTGTATGGTTGGGTTCCTGAGCTGTGTATGGTGGGGTTCTGAGCTGTGTATGGTGGGGATCTGAGCTGTGTATGGTGGGATTCTGAGCTGTGTATGGTGGGGTTCTGAGCTGTGTATGGTGGGGTTCTGAGCTGTATATGGTGGGGTTCTGAGCTGTGTATGGTGGGGTTCTGAGCTGTATATGGTGGGGTTCTGAGCTGTGTATGGTGGGGTTCTGAGCTACGTATGGTGGGGTTCTGAGCTGTGTATGGTGGGGTTCTGAGCTGTGTATGGTGGGGTTCTGAGCTGTGTATGGTGGGGTTCTGAGCTGTGTATGGTGGGGTTCTGAGCAGTGTATGGTGGGGTTCTGAGCTGCATATGGTGGGGTTCTGAGCAGTGTGTGGTGGGGTTCTGAGCTGTGCATGGTGGGGTTCTGAGCAGTGTGTGGTGGGGTCCTGAGCTGTGTATGGTGGGGTTCTGAGCAGTGTGTGGTGGGGTCCTGAGCTGTGTATGGTGGGGTTCTGAGCAGTGTGTGGTGGGGTCCTGAGCTGTGTATGGTGGGGTTCTGAGGAGTGTGTGGTGGGGTCCTGAACTGTGTATGGTGGGGTTCTGAGCAGTGTATGGTGGGGTCCTGAGCTGTGTATGGTGGGGTTCTGAGCAGTGTGTGGTGGGGTTCTGAGCAGTGTGTGGTGGGGTCCTGAGCTGTGTATGGTGGGGTCCTGAGCAGTGTGTGGTGGGGTTCTGAGCAGTGTGTGGTGGGGTTCTGAGCAGTGTGTGGTGGGGTTCTGAGCAGTGTATGGTGGGGTTCAGAGCTGTGTATGGTGGGGTCCTGAGCTGTGTATGGTGGGGTCCTGAGCAGTGTGTGGTGGGGTTCTGAGCAGTGTGTGGTGGGGTTCTGAGCAGTGTATGGTGGGGTTCTGAGCTGTGTATGGTGGGGTCCTGAGCTATGTATGGTGGGGTCCTGAGCAGTGTGTGGTGGGGTTCTGAGCAGTGTGTGGTGGGATTCTGAGCTGTGTATGGTGGGGTTCTGAGCAGTGTGGTGAGGTTCTGAGCTGTGTGTGGTGGGGTTCTGAGCAGTGTATGGTGGGGTCCTGAGCTGTATGTGGTGGCGTTCTGAGCAGTGTATGGTGGGGTTCTGAGCTGTGTGTGGTGGGGTTCTGAGCAGTGTGGTGTGGTTAAGAGCGCTGTGTGGTGGGGTTCTGAGCAGTGTATGGTGGGGTTCTGAGCTGTGTGTGGTGGGGTTCTGAGCAGTGTATGGTGGGGTTCTGAGCTGTGTGTGGTGGGGTCCTGAGCTGTGTATGGTGGGGTTCTGAGCAGTGTATGGTGGGGTTCTGAGCTGTGTATGGTGGGGTTCTGAGCAGTGTGGTGAGGTTCTGAGCTGTGTGTGGTGGGGTTCTGAGCAGTGTATGGTGGGGTTCTGAGCTGTGTGTTGGGGTCCTGAGCTGTGTATGGTGGGGTTCTGAGCAGTGTATGGTGGGGTTCTGAGCTGTGTGTGGTGGGGTTCTGAGCAGTGTATTGTGGGGTTCTGAGCTGTGTGTGGTGGGGTTCTGAGCAGTGTGTGGTGGGGTCCTGAGCTGTGTATGGTGGGGTTCTGAGCAGTGTGTGGTGGGGTCCTGAGCAGTGTATGGTGGGGTTCTGAGCTGTGTATGGTGGGGTCCTGAGCTATGTATGGTGGGGTCCTGAGCAGTGTGTGGTGGGGTTCTGAGCAGTGTGTGGTGGGATTCTGAGCTGTGTATGGTGGGGTTCTGAGCAGTGTGGTGAGGTTCTGAGCTGTGTGTGGTGGGGTTCTGAGCAGTGTATGGTGGGGTCCTGAGCTGTATGTGGTGGGGTTCTGAGCAGTGTATTGTGGGGTTCTGAGCTGTGTGTGGTGGGGTTCTGAGCAGTGTGGTGAGGTTCTGAGCTGTGTGTGGTGGGGTTCTGAGCAGTGTATGGTGGGGTTCTGAGCTGTGTGTGGTGGGGTTCTGAGCAGTGTATGGTGGGGTTCTGAGCTGTGTGTGGTGGGGTCCTGAGCTGTGTATGGTGGGGTTCTGAGCAGTGTATGGTGGGGTTCTGAGCTGTGTATGGTGGGGTTCTGAGCAGTGTGGTGAGGTTCTGAGCTGTGTGTGGTGGGGTTCTGAGCAGTGTATGGTGGGGTTCTGAGCTGTGTGTGGTGGGGTTCTGAGCAGTGTATGGTGGGGTTCTGAGCTGTGTGTTGGGGTCCTGAGCTGTGTATGGTGGGGTTCTGAGCAGTGTATGGTGGGGTTCTGAGCTGTGTGTGGTGTGGTTCTGAGCAGTGTATTGTGGGGTTCTGAGCTGTGTGTGGTGGGGTTCTGAGCAGTGTGTGGTGGGGTCCTGAGCTGTGTATGGTGGGGTTCTGAGCAGTGTGTGGTGGGGTCCTGAGCAGTGTATGGTGGGGTTCTGAGCTGTGTGTGGTGGAGTTCTGAGCAGTGTATGGTGGGGTTCTGAGCAGTGTGTGGTGGATTCCTGAGCAGTGTATGGTGGGGTTCTGAGCTGTGTGGTGGGGTTCTGAGCAGTGTATGGTGGGGTTCTGAGCTGTGTGTGGTGGGGTTCTGAGCAGTGTATGGTGGGGTTCTGAGCAGTGTGTGGTGGGGTCCTGAGCAGTGTATGGTGGGGTTCTGAGCTGTGTGTGGTGGGGTTCTGAGCAGTGTATGGTGGGGTCCTGAGCTGTGTATGGTGGGGTTCTGAGCAGTGTGTGGTGGGGTCCTGAGCAGTGTATGGTGGGGTTCTGAGCTGTGTGTGGTGGGGTTCTGAGCAGTGTATGGTGGGTTTCTGAGCAGTGCGTGGTGGGGTTCTGAGCTGTGTATGGTAGGGTTCTGAGCTATGTATGGTGGGGTCCTGAGCTGTGTATGGTGGGGTCCTGTGCAGTGTATGGTGGGGTCCTGAGCAGTGTATGGTGGGGTTCTGAGCAGTGTGTGGTAGGGTTATGAGCTGTGTGTTGTGGGGTTCTGAGCTGTGTGTGGTGGGGTCCTGAGCTGTGTGTGGTGGGGTCCTGAGCTGTGTATGGTGGAGTCCTGAGCTGTGTATGGTGGGGTCCTGAGCTGTGTATGGTGGGGTTCTGAGCAGTGTGTGGTGGGGTTCTGAGCAGTGTATGGTGGGGTTTTGAGCAGTGTGTGGTGGGGTTCTGAGCAGTGTATGGTGGGGTTCTGAGCAGTGTGTGGTGACGTTCAGAGCAGTGTGTGGTGAGGTTCTGAGCAGTGTATGGTGGGGTTCTGAGCAGTGTATGGTGAGGGTCTGAGCAGTGTGTGGTGGGATTCTGAACATTGTATGGTGGGGTTCTGAGCAGTGTGTGGTGGGGTTCTGAGCAGTGTATGGTGGGGTTTTGAGCAGTGTGTGGTGGGGTTCTGAGCAGTGTATGGTGGGGTTCAGAGCAGTGTGTGGTGGGGTTCAGAGCAGTGTGTGGTGAGGTTCTGAGCAGTGTATGGTGCGGTTCTGAGCAGTGTATGGTGGGGTTCTGAGCTGTGTGTGGTGGGGTTCTGAACAGTGTATGGTGGGGTTCTGAGCAGTGTGTGGTGGGGTTCTGAGCAGTGTGTGTTGGGGTTCTGAACAGTGTATGGTGGGGTTCTGAGCAGTGTGTGGTGGGGTTTTGAGCAGTGTATGGTGGGGTTCTGAGCAGTGTATGGTGGGGCTAAGAGCAGTGTATGGTGGGCTTCTGAGCAGTGTATGGTGGGGTTCAGAGAAGTGTATGGTGGGGTTCTGAGCAGTGTATGGTGGGGTTCAGAGCAGTGTATGGTGGGATTCTGAGCAGTGTGTGGTGGGGTTCTGAGCAGTGTATGGTGGGGTTCTGAGCAGTGTGTGGTGGGGTTCAGAGCAGTGTATGGTGGGGTTCAGAGCAGTGTATGGTGGGGTTCAGAGCAGTGTATGGTGGGGTTCTAAACAGTGTATGGTGGGGTTCTGAGGAGTGTATTGTGGGGTTCTGAACAGTGTATGGTGGGGTTCAGAGCAGTGTTTGGTGGTGTTCTGAGCAGTGTATGGCGGGGTTCAGAGCAGTGTATGGTGGGGGTTCTGAGCAGTGTATGGTGGGGTTCAGAGCCGTGTATGGTGGGTTCTGAGCAGTGTATTGTGGGGTTCAGAGCAGTGTATGGTGGGGCTCTGAGCAATGTATGGTGGGGTTCTGAGCAGTGTATGGTGGGGTTCAGAGCAGTGTATGCTGGGGCTCTGAGCAATGTATGGTGAGGTTCTGAACAGTGTATGGTGGGGTTCTGGACAGTGTATGGTGGGGTTCTGAGCAGTGTATGGTGGGGTTCAGAGCAGTGTATGCTGGGGCTCTGAGCAATGTATGGTGGGGTTCTGAACAGTGTATGGTGGGGTTCTGGACAGTGTATGGTGGGGTTCTGAGCAGTGTATGGTGGGATTCTGAACAGTGTATGGTGAGGTTCTGAGCAGTGTATGGTGGGTTTCTGAGCAGTGTATGGTGAGGTTCTGAGCAGTGTATGGTGAGGTTCTGAACAGTGCATGGTGAGATTCTGAGCAGTGTATGGTGGGGTTCTGAGCAGTGTATTTTGAGGTTCTGAGCAGTGTATGGTGAGGTTCTGAACAATGTTTGGTGAGGTTCTGAGCAGTGTATGGTGGGGTTCTGAGCAGTGTATGGTGAGGTTCTGAACAGTGTATGGTGAGGTTCTGAGCAGTGTATGGTGGGGTTCTGAGCAGTGTATGGTGAGGTTCTGAGCAGTGTATGGTGAGGTTCTGAGCAGTGTATGGTGAGGTTCTGAGCAGTGTATGGTGAGGTTCTGAGCAGTGTATGGTGAGGTTCTGAGCAGTGTATGGTGAGGTTCTGAGCAGTGTATGGTGAGGTTCTGAGCTATATACTATAAGAACAGCACTCTTGCTCTGCTACTGCTTCTGTCCTTCTCCTCCTCTGTTTTGTGTTCTTCCTCCTGTTCTTTTATTCGTCCTCCTCTTCCTACTCTTTTTTTTGCAATTTAGTAAAATTTTTTGGTTATGTCAGCAATGTTCTGCTGCCCTATTGTAAATGATAGTGACACAGGTGGTGAGGTGATGGTGATGGTGACACAGGTGGTGAGGTGATGATGGTGACACAGGTGGTGAGGTGGTGATGGTGACACAGGTGGTGAGGTGGTGATGGCGACACAGGTGGTGAGGTGATGATGGTGACACAGGTGGTGAGGTGATGATGGTGACACAGGTGGTGAGGTGGTGATGGTGACACAGGTGGTGAGGTGATGATGGTGACACAGGTGGTGAGGTGGTGATGGTGACACAGGTGGTGAGGTGATGATGGTGACACAGGTGGTGAGGTGATGGTGATGGTGACACAGGTGGTGAGGTGATGATGGTGACACAGGTGGTGAGGTGGTGATGGTGACACAGGTGGTGAGGTGATGATGGTGACACAGGTGGTGAGGTGGTGATGGTGACACAGGTGGTGAGGTGATGATGGTGACACAGGTGGTGAGGTGGTGATGGTGACACAGGTGGTGAGGTGATGATGGTGACACAGGTGGTGAGGTGATGGTGATGGTGACACAGGTGGTGAGGTGATGATGGTGACACAGGTGGTGAGGTGGTGATGGTGACACAGGTGGTGAGGTGATGATGGTGACACAGGTGGTGAGGTGGTGATGGTGACACAGGTGGTGAGGTGGTGATGGTGACACAGGTGGTGAGGTGGTGATGGTGACACAGGTGGTGAGGTGATGATGGTGACACAGGTGGTGAGGTGGTGATGGTGACACAGGTGGTGAGGTGATGATGGTGACACAGGTGGTGAGGTGATGGTGATGGTGACACAGGTGGTGAGGTGATGATGGTGACACAGGTGGTGAGGTGGTGATGGTGACACAGGTGGTGAGGTGATGATGGTGACACAGGTGGTGAGGTGGTGATGGTGACACAGGAGGTGAGGTGATGATGGTGACACAGGTGGTGAGGTGATGGTGATGGTGACACAGGTGGTGAGGTGATGATGGTGACACAGGTGGTGAGGTGGTGATGGTGACACAGGTGGTGAGGTGATGGTGACACAGGTGGTGAGGTGGTGATGGTGACACAGGTGGTGAGGTGATGGTGATGGTGACACAGGTGGTGAGGTGGTGATGGTGACACAGGTGGTGAGGTGATGATGGTGACACAGGTGGTGAGGTGATGGTGATGGTGACACAGGTGGTGAGGTGATGATGGTGACACAGGTGGTGAGGTGGTGATGGTGACACAGGTGGTGAGGTGATGGTGACACAGGTGGTGAGGTGGTGATGGTGACACAGGTGGTGAGGTGATGATTGTGACACAGGTGGTGAGGTGGTGATGGTGACACAGGTGGTGAGGTGATGATGGTGACACAGGTGGTGAGGTGATGGTGATGGTGACACAGGTGGTGAGGTGATGATGGTGACACAGGTGGTGAGGTGGTGATGGTGACACAGGTGGTGAGGTGATGGTGACACAGGTGGTGAGGTGGTGATGGTGACACAGGTGGTGAGGTGATGGTGACGCAGGTGGTGAGGTGATGATGGTGACACAGGTGGTGAGGTGATGATTGTGACACAGGTGGTGAGGTGGTGACGGTGACACAGGTGGTGAGGTGATTTTGATGGTGACACAGGTGGTGAGGTGATGGTGATGATGACACAGGTGGTGAGGTGATGATGGTGACACAGGTGGTGAGGTGGTGATGGTGACACAGGTGGTGAGGTGATGGTGATGGTGACACAGGTGGTGAGGTGATGGTGATGGTGACAGATGGTGAGGTGATGGTGACACATGTGATGAGGTGGTGATGGTGACACAGGTGGTGAGGTGGTGATGGTGACACAGGTGGTGAGGTGATGGTGACACAGGTGGTGAGGTGGTGATGGTGACACAGGGGGTGAGGTGATGGTGACACAGGTGGTGAGGTGGTGATGGTGACACAGGTGGTGAGGTGATGGTGATGGTGACACAGGTGGTGAGGTGATGGTGATGGTGACACAGATGGTGAGGTGGTGACACATGTGGTGAGGTGGTGATGGTGACACAGGTGGTGAGGTGGTGATGGTGACACAGGTGGTGAGGTGATGGTGACACAGGTGGTGAGGTGATGGTGATGGTGACACAGGTGGTGAGGTGATGGTGACGCAGGTGGCGAGGTGGTGATGGTGACACAGGTGGTGAGGTGATGGTGACACAGGTGGTGAGGTGGTGATGATGGGGACACAGGTGGTGAGGCGATGGTGACAGGTGGTGAGGTGATGGTGACACAGGTGGTGAGGTGATGGTGACACAGGTGGCGAGGTGGTGGTGACACAGGTGGTGAGGTGATGGTGATGGTGACACAGGTGGTGAGGTGATGATGCCACAGGTGGTGAGGTGATGATGGGGACATAGGTGGTGAGGTGATGGTGGCACAGGTGGTGAGGTGACTTGATGGTGACACAGGTGGTGAGGTGACTGGTGATGGTGACACAGGTAGTGAGGTGACTGGTGATGGTGACACAGGTGGTGGTGGTGTGACTGGTGATGGTGACACAGGTAGTGAGGTGACCGGTGATGGTGACACAGGTGGTGAGGTGACTGGTGATGGTGACACAGGTGGTGAGGTGACCAGTGATGGTTACACAGGTGGTGAGGTGACCGGTGATGGTGACACAGGTGGTGAGGTGACCGGTGATGGTGACACAGGTGGTGAGGTAACCGGTGATAATGACACAGGTGGTGAGGTGACCGGTGATGGTGACACAGGTGGTGAGGTGACCGGTGATGGTGACACAGGTGGTGAGGTGACCGGTGATGGTGACACAGGTGGTGAGGTGACCGGTGATGGTGACACAGGTGGTGGGGTGAATCAGGAGTTGACCACAACACTGCTCATCTATCTTCACACCAGACCACACATTCCTCCTCACCTTCCTCATACCTCCTCGCTACACATTCCTCATTATCTTTGGAGCAAGGTGTCATACCGTCAAGTTAGTGACCAAGACACACAGGCAACACCTGGGTATCTTCAGTGGCAGAGTTTCGCTCGTACATCAGGCTGCATCATTCTGACACAGAGGCATGCAGGGTGGAGGCTTGTATAATGGAACCAGTGGAAGAAGTGGAGAGATGCAACAGTGGAAGACGTGGTTAGTGGAAGACGTGGTTACATAGGAGTTTGTCGCAGTCCTTGACGAACATGGCGTCCCACGACTCTGGCCCCGAGGGCAGAGTGTGTGGTCATGCTTTTTTGCATGGAGGTTAGGGTTATTTTCGAAATTTTGGAGATGAAAAATGCATTTGGATTTTCAGCCTTCAGTCTGATTAACGGTTCGCTAATTAAGCCGGAGACTTAGAAATTAAATAATAATAACATTTACTCTTGTTCCAATTAAGTTGCATTCTGCTGGAGTTGGTTTGTTCTCACGATGTGTGGGGTTTGTACCTCCTGGTGCCTTTCGGACAGTACGCAGGGAAGTTTGTGCTCTTAATATTTTATGGGAAAAAAGATTCTAGGAGGCAGAACATGTGCCTTTAATCAGGAGTTTATTGCATGTTTGAGTTGGTCAGATCTGCACATCTCATTCGTTGCTTCCAGAATTTCCATGTTCCCAGACACGCCAGGATACACTGTACATAAGTCAGCTTTCTGTGTGATGTGACTTGTGGGGGCAGTTCTCAGCTGGTGTAGTTACTGGAGCTGTACAGCGCCATCTTCGCAACCATCAGCAACAGCTGGAGAGAGAGAGAGAGAGAGAGAGAGAGAGAGAGAGAGAGGGGGGGGGGGAGCAGGCTTCTGGATACTTGTGCACACAGCTAATTGCTGCTCCGTTTATACTGCTGTGTTTTCTGGGCGTTGTGCACGCGACAGGTGGGCTGAGGTGTGCACTTTCCTCTGTACTCTCTCTTTGGTATGCAGGACTGGTTTCTGGCTGGGAGTTTCCTCTTGCCTTGTACGGTGTTCCCTGAAACTCCCTCCCCTCCTAAGTGCTCACCTCTTGGTTCCTCTTGCCGTTTAGTGTGTGTGTATGTACTCACCTAGTAGTGGTTGCAGGGGTCGAGACTTAGCTCCTGGCCCCGCCTCTTCACTGATCACTACTAGGTCCTCTCTCTGCTTCCTGTGCTTTGTCATACCTCGTCTTAAAGCTATGTATGGTTCCTGCCTCCACTACATCACTTAATAGGCTATTCCACTTCCTGACGACTCTATGACTGAAGAAATACTTCCTAACATCCCTCTGACTCGTCCGAGTCTTCAGCTTCCAATTGTGACCCCTTGTTTCTGTGTTCCCTCTCTAGAACAACCTCTCTCTCTCTACCTTATCTATTCCACGCAGTATTTTGTATGTCGTTATCATGTCTCCCCTGACGCTTCTCTCCTCCAATGTCGTCAGTCCGATGTCCCTTAACCTTTCTTCGTAGGACATACCCCTGAGCTCCGGAACTATTGTTGCAAACCTTTGCACTTTCTCTAACTTCTTGACGTGCTTGACCAGGTTTGGTTTCCAAACTGGTGCTGCATACTCCAGTATGGGCCTGATGTACATAGTGTACAATGTCTTGAACGATTTCTTACTAAGGTATCGGAACGCTGTTCTCAGGTTTGCCAGGCGCCCATTTGCTGCAGCATCTACCTGGTTGATGTGTGCCTCCGGAGACATGCTCGGTGTTATGGTCACCCCAAGATCTTTCTCCTTGAGCGAGGTTTGCAGTCATTGGCCACCTAGTCTATACTCTGTCTGCGGTCTTCTTTGCCCTTCTCCGATCTTCATGACTTTGCATTTGGCAGGATTGAATTCAAAAAGCCAGTTGCTGGACCACGTGTCCAGTCTGTCCAGGTCTCTTTGAAGTCCTACCTGATCCTCATCTGATTTAATTCTCCTCATTAACTTAACATCATTTGCGTACAGGAACACTTCTGAGTCTATCCCTTCCATCATGTCATTCACATATACCAAAAATAGCACTGGTCCTAGGACCGACCCCTGTGGGTCCCCGCTCGTCACAGGTGCCCACTGTGATACCTCATCCCGTACATGACTCGTTGTTGCCTCCCTGTCAGGTGTTCTCTGATCTATTGCAGTGCCCTTCCTGTTATACGCGCCTGATCCTCTAGTTTCTGCACTAGTCGCTTGTGAGGAACTGTGTCGAAGGCCTTGCAGTCCAAGAAAATGTGTGTGTGTGTGTGTGTGTGTGTGTGTGTGTGGCATGTGTTTTTGTGTATGTGTCCTTATGTATTTATATGTGGTTACAAGGGTATCTTCTGGCCCCATGTATACTTGTATGTGTTTGTGCATGAGGTATGTGCCTGTGTGTTTGTGTGGTATGTGCTTGTGTGTGAGATATATGCCTTTGTGTGTGTGGCATGTGCTTATGTGTGTGGCATGTGCTTATGTGTGTGGTATGTGCTTATGTGTGTGGCATGTGCTTATGTGTGTGGCATGTGCTTATGTGTGTGGTATGTGCTTATGTGTGTGGTATGTGCTTATGTGTGTGGTATGTGCTTATGTGTGTGGTATGTGCTTATGTGTGTGGTATGTGCTTATGTGTGTGGTATGTGCTTATGTGTGTGGTATGTGCTTATGTGTGTGGTATGTGCTTGTGTGTGGTATGTGCTTGTGTGTGGTATGTGCTTATGTGTGTGGTATGTGCTTATGTGTGTGGTATGTGCTTATGTGTGTGGTATGTGCTTATGTGTGTGGCATGTTCTTGCTTGTGTGTGGTCATATGTGCTTGTGTGTGGTATGTTCTTTCTCATGTGTGTGTAGCATGTGTGCGGAAACTCTCTCTTACCAGACTCCTCCCAGCTGTCTTTAAGACACTTGTTCCTCATCAACCGGACTGCATACGTCGGACTGCTTGCGGCCAGCACCATCAGTCAGGTTGTTCAGATCATCCACTGCAAGGTCTGGTCCACGGGGGCGTTGATCCCCTTCCCCAGATACCGTCTTAAGGAAAACCCTTAACATTTCTTGCCTCCCGCTTGTTGATGTGGTATCCCTCTCTCTCTCTCTCTCTCTCTCTCTCTCTCTCTCTCTCTCTCTCTCTCTCTCTCTCTCTCTCTCTCTCTCTCTCTCTCTCTCTCTCTCTCTCTCTCTCCCTTTGCAATTTTTAATTTTCGTCCTCCCTTCCTTTCTCCGTCCTCTAAGGAGTGTGGGCCGATCCCTCAGGGCAGGGAGGTCAACAAGGGTTGGGTGAAGGCAGTTGTGGAGCAGCTTTCACTGGATGACCACTGTTTAAGGTAGCAGCAGCAACAGCAACAACAGAAGCAGCAGTAGCAGTGAGGAAAGGCAGAGGGTGGAACTTTCTATTCACTACAATGGTAACTTGCCCACCTGTCTCCTCACTACTGTGGTAGCTTACATACCTCTCTCCTCACTCCGCTGGTAACTTGCCCACCTGTCTTCTCACTACAGTGGTAACTTACCTCTCTCCTCACTCCAATGGTAACTTGCCCACCTGTCTCCTCACTACAGTGGTAACTTACACACCTCTCTCTTCACTACAATGGTAACTTATACACTTCTCTCCTCACTACAGTGGTAACTTACCGTGGGTATGGTGGTTCATAATTTAACTACAGTATTAGACTACCTGTACATGAGCGGTATATAATACCGACAAGATAAAGAATTAGACGCGTGTGCAACAATTGGTTATCTTTGTTTGTAGACGTTTCTCCATTTAGTGGCTTTATAAGTGCAATACAAAGACATAACGTGAAGTAGCACACGGGGAGGGAGGGGGTCGAGTCTCAGCCTGGTAGTCCCAGAGTACGTACACACGGGGAGGGAGGAGGTCGAGTCTCAGCCTGGTGGTCCCCAGAGTACGTGCACACGAAGAGGGAGGGGGTCGGGTCTCAGCCTGGTAGTCCCAGAGTACGTACACACGAGAGGGACGGGGTCAAGTCTCAGCCTGGTAGTCTCAGAGTACGTACACACGGGGAGGGAGGGGGTCGAGTCTCAGAGTACGTACGCACGGGGAGGGAGGGGGTCGAGTCTCAGCCTGGTAGTCTCAGAGTACGTACACACGGGGAGGGAGGGGGTCGAGCCTCAGCCTGGTAGTCTCAGAGTATGTACACACGGGGAGGGAGGGGGTCGAGTCTCAGAATGGTAGTCCCAGAGTACGTACACACGGGGAAGGAGGGACGGGGTCGAGTCTCAGCCTGGTAGTCTCAGAGTACGTACACACGGGGAGGGAGGGGGTCGAATCTCAGCCTGGTAGTCCCAGAGTACGTACACACGAGAGGGAGGGGGTCGAGTCTGCCAGGTGGTCCCCAGAGTACGTACACACGAGAGGGAGGGGGTCGAGTCTCAGCCTGGTGGGCCCCAGAGTAGGTACACACGAGAGGGAGGGGGTCGAGTCTCAGCCTGGTAGTCCCAGAGTACGTACACACGGGGAAGGAGGGGGTCGGGTCTCAGCCTGGTAGTCCCAGAGTACGTACACACGAGATGGAGGGGGTCGAGTCTCAGCCTAGTAGTCCCAGAGTACGTACACACGAGAGGGAGGGGGTCGAGTCTCAGCCTGGTGGGCCCCAGAGTAGGTACACACGAGAGGGAGGGGGTCGAGTCTCAGCCTGGTAGTCCCAGAGTACGTACACACGGGGAAGGAGGGGGTCGGGTCTCAGCCTGGTAGTCCCAGAGTACGTACACACGAGAGGGAGGGGGTCGAGTCTCAGCCTGGTAGTCTCAGAGTACGGACATACGGGGAGAGAGGGGGTCGAGTCTCAGCCTGGTAGTCTCAGAGTACGTACACACGTGGAGAGAGGGGGTCGAGTCTCAGCCTGGTAGTCTCAGAGTACGTACACACGGGGAGGGAGGGGGTCGAGTCTCAGCCTGATAGTCTCAGAGTACGTACACACGGGGAGGGAGGGGGTCGAGTCTCAGCCTAATAGTCTCAGAGTACGTACACACGGGGAGGGAGGGGGTCGAGTCTCAGCCTGGTAGTCTCAGAGTACGTACAGACGGGGAGGGAGGGGGTCGAGTCTCAGCCTGGTAGTCTCAGAGTACGTACAGACGGGGAGGGAGGGGGTCGAGTCTCAGCCTGGTAGTCTCAGAGTACGTACATGGGAAGGGAGGGGGTCGAGTCTCAGAGTACGTACACACGGAGGGAGAGGGTCGAATCTCAGCCTGGTAGTCTCAGAGTACGTACACACGGGGAGGGAGGGGGTCGAGTCTCAGCCTGGTAGTCCCAGAGTACGTACACACGGGGAGGGAGGGGGTCGAGTCTCAGCCTGGTAGTCTCAGAGTACGTACACACGGGGAGGGAGGGGGTCGAGTCTCAGCCTGGTAGTCTCAGAGTACGTACACACGGGGAGGGAGGGGGTCGAGTCTCAGCCTGGTAGTCTCAGAGTACGTACACACGGGGAGGGAGGGGGTCGAGTCTCTGCCTGATAGTCCCAGAGTACGGACACACGGGGAGGGAGGGGGTCGAGTCTCAGCCTGATAGTCCGAGAGTACGGACACACCAAGGCAGTATCATGCCCAGTAACGGTGGTCAACAGGTGTCACGGTAGATCACACATTCCACTGGTAATTTCCTGCCTCTTGTAGGAGTAATGTTATCAACGAATGATGAGTTTTTACACCACCGGGAAGACACGCCAACGCTTCCCTGCTCATGAAAAACCTTATGTATTATTCAGTGAATACCAAGAATATGTAGTGATTTTTTTTATGGTGTATTCAATGATCACACAGAACTATTATATATATTTTTACGAAATATACCCTGAACTATTAGTGATTTTTCAATGTATTTCTTTCACCACAATAATAATAATAATAATAATAATAATAATAATAATAATAATAATAATAATAATAATAATAATAATAATAATAACAATAATCTTTATTTCTACAAGTACATGTATAAGGTATACAGACCATAGCTGACATCAGTGACATAATACTATATAGAAAGCCGCTTGTTATGCAGGGCATGTCGGGCAAATTAGGTCAGTTTTATCCCCAGGATGCTACCCACACCTGTCGACCTATTTTACTGCTAGGTGAACATGGACAGGATAGGACAAGAAGTGTTGGAGGGAGTACGGTCCTTCACTTTCATCGTTAAGCTTCGTTGTATCCGTACGTACATACGTACATAATGCTGGAATTGCTCTGGTTTAAGTTGAAGAATGCTACGCTTGTGCAACACTTGGGAATTTTTATTGAGGAAACGTTTCGCCAGCCAGTGACTTCTTCAGTCCAATACAGAGAAAAACGGTGAAAGATAAGAAGAATGAGGTAGTCAGTCCCTCAGCCTGGAGTCGGTGTATTAAAGTCATCAGTCATGATTGTTGGACTGAAGACATCGACCCCAGGCTAAGGGACTGATTACCTCATTCTCCTCCTTATCTTTCACCGTTTTTCTCTGTCTTGGACTAAAGAAGTCACTGGCTGGCGAAACGTTTCCTTAATAAAGACTCCCCAAATGTTGCACAAGTGTCTCATTCTTCAACTTGCCAGTTTTCTAAGCCATTACGTCACAACAGGTTTAAGACACACAAGCGCAACCTGTCGTCAATAAAGTGTCTAAGTCGTCACGTGAGGTCACAGACCCTGAGCTGCTTTGGGGATTAGCGTGGACGGTTACAAAGCATGGCTTGCTTCTGCAGTGTTTTAAAAACTGAGTTTGGAGAGTTGAAGGAGGAGGTCTTGCTTCTCCAGGAGGAGATTAGGAGGCTGAAGGTCCACCTCAATGGGCCTGGGAGAGAGTGTGAGGTGGTTGGAGATGTGGGGAATGAGGCTTCTAGCAGTGAGGTGCAGTCTGTCTCTCACTGTGAGGAGGCTGTAGGTGGGGAGGTAGCAACGGGTACCAGCAGTGAGGTGCAGCCCAGCACCTGCTACAAGTGGCGAGTTGTTCACAGTAATGGGAGGCGCATCAGAGTAAGGAAAGTTAAGAGTGAAGATCTGAAGGTAGGAAATCGCTTCTCTGTTCTCCAGGATGAATGTACTTCAGTGGCCAGTGAAGGTAAGGGTACTACTGCCCCTGCTAATGAAGGTAAGCGCATTCTTGTGGTTGGTGACTCTCAGGTAAGATATGTTGACCGTGCTTTTTGTAATAGGAATAAGAAGATGAGAGATAGAGTGTGCTTCCCTGGAGCTGGTGTTGGGGACATTGTCAACAGGCTGGATAATATCATGTCAGGTAATGGGAACAAGCCCATTATCTGTCTCAGTGCTGGTGGAAATGATATTGGGAAGGGTAGGAGAGAAGAGCTGCTAGATAAGTACAGGTCAGCTATAGATTTCATTAAGTCTAAGGGAGGGATCCCAATCATATGTAGCATCTTGCCTAGAAGGGGAGTAGGAAATGAATGGTTGTCTAGGGCAATTGGTGTAAATTGCTGGCTAGACAGATACTGCAAGGAACTTGCAATCCCATTCATTGACAACTGGAACAACTTTTATGGCAAACATGATATGTATGCAAGGGATGGGGTTCATCTCTCTGGGGCTGGGGTGGTAGCACTTGCAGACTCGATTGAGAAGGCCATTGGTGAAATGCCTATGATTTTAAACTGATGGAAGATAGAGGTATGGGTGTGTGTGGGAAACAAGCAGGTTGCAACACTAGGGTTGGAAACAGTAAATGTATAAAAGGCATTCAGCATGAAGTTATAAATAAAGACAATAGAACAGGTCAGAAAACAAAGGGGGACAGCAGAGGGCAGCAAGGGACTAGCTCCCTTAAGGTTTACTATACTAATAGCAGGAGTGTTAGAAATAAGATAGATGAGCTAAGATTAATTGCAAGTGCAGGAAACATAGATATTATTGCTATAACAGAGACCTGGCTCAATCTGAAAGATAGAGAGATGCCATCTGAATGTCACATACAAGGCTATAAATTATTCCACACTGACAGGGTCAACAGGAAAGGTGGTGGAGTAGCGATGTATGTCAGAGACAATTTAAATTGTTGTGTTAGACAAGATATTAAATTAGAAGCGTCAGCCACTGAATCTGTTTGGTTACAGCTTCTCGAGGGCCGAGAAAAACTAATTTTGGGTGTGATTTACAGGGCCCCAAATCTTGATAGGGAGTGCAGTAAACTTCTATGGGACGAAATTCGTAAGGCATCTACATACGAAAATGTTGTGCTAATGGGAGATTTCAACTATAGACAGATTGACTGGAGCAATTTGACAGGAAATTTAGAGTCGGGTGACTTTCTTGATACGATCCAGGATTGTTTTTTAAAACAGTTTGTGACAGAGCCAACTAGGGGAAATAACCTCCTTGACTTGGTTCTTGCCAGTAGGGAAACACTAATTAATAATCTTGAGGTTAATGATGAGCTTGGGGAGAGTGATCACAAATCACTCAGTTTTAACATATCATGGAATTCCCCTAATAATGGCAATCAAGTCTCCGTCCCTGACTTTCGCTTGGCTGATTTCATAGGACTGAAAAATTACTTAGGTGGGCTGAACTGGAATGACCTGACTAGGGGTCAGGTAGGTGGTGATGGTTGCCGATATGATGCTTTCCAGGGCATAGTTCTAGCTGCTCAGTCAAATTATGTTCCAAATAGGGAAATCAGATCAAACAAAAATGATCCTAAATGGATGAACAATAGATTAAAATATCTGATTGGTCAAAAGAGAGGCATATATAGGCAAATCAAAAGAGGAGAGGGGCAATTAAGAAATCGATATATTCAGTTAAAGAGAGAAATAAAAAAGGGAATTAGAAAAGCAAAAAGAGATTATGAGGTTAAAGTTGCAAGAGAATCGAAGACTAACCCAAAAGGATTCTTTCAGGTATACAGAAGTAAGATCAGGGACAAGATAGGCCCACTCAAAAGTTCCTCGGGTCAGCTCACTGACAGTGATAAGGAAATGTGTAGAATTTTTAACACATACTTCCTCTCAGTTTTTACACAGGAGGATACCAGTGATATTCCAGTAATGATAAATTATGTAGAACAGGACGATAATAAACTGTGCACTATTAGGGTCACAAGTGACATGGTCCTTAGGCAAATAGATAAATTAAAACCTAACAAATCCCCAGGCCCTGATGAACTGTATGCAAGGGTTCTAAAGGAATGTAAAGAGGAGCTTAGCACACCTTTGGCTAATCTTTTCAACATATCACTACAAACTGGCATGGTGCCAGATAAGTGGAAAATGGCAAATGTGATACCTATTTTCAAAACAGGTGACAGGTCCTTAGCTTCGAACTATAGACCAATAAGCCTAACCTCCATAGTGGGAAAATTTATGGAATCAATAATTGCCGAGGCAGTTCGTAGCCACCTTGAAAAGCATAAATTAATCAACGAATCTCAGCATGGTTTTACAAAGGGACGTTCCTGCCTTACGAATTTATTAACTTTTTTCACTAAGGTATTTGAGGAGGTAGATCATGGTAACGAATATGATATTGTGTATATGGACTTCAGTAAGGCTTTTGACAGGGTCCCACATCAGAGACTATTGAGGAAAATTAAAGCACATGGAATAGGAGGAGAAATTTTTTCCTGGATAGAGGCATGGTTGACAAAGAGGCAGCAGAGAGTTTGCATAAATGGGGAGAAATCAGAGTGGGGAAGCGTCACGAGCGGTGTTCCACAGGGGTCAGTGTTGGGCCCCCTGCTGTTCACAATCTACATAAACGACATAGATGAGGGCATAAAGAGCGACATCGGCAAGTTTGCCGATGACACCAAAATAGGCCGTCGAATTCATTCTGACGAGGACATTCGAGCACTCCAGGAAGATTTGAATAGACTGATGCAGTGGTCGGAGAAGTGGCAGATGCAGTTTAATATAGACAAATGCAAAGTTCTAAATGTTGGACAGGACAATAACCATGCCACATATAAACTAAATAATGTAGATCTTAATATTACGGATTGCGAAAAAGATTTAGGAGTTCTGGTTAGCAGTAATCTGAAACCAAGACAACAGTGCATAAGTGTTCGCAATAAAGCTAATAGAATCCTTGGCTTCATATCAAGAAGCATAAATAATAGGAGTCCTCAGGTTGTTCTTCAACTCTATACATCCTTGGTTAGGCCTCATTTAGATTATGCTGCACAGTTTTGGTCACCGTATTACAGAATGGATATAAATTCTCTGGAAAATGTACAAAGGAGGATGACAAAGATGATCCCATGTATCAGAAACCTTCCCTATGAGGATAGACTAAGGGCCCTGAAACTGCACTCTCTAGAAAGACGTAGAATTAGGGGGGATATGATTGAGGTTTATAAGTGGAAGACAGGAATAAATAAAGGGGATGTAAATAGTGTGCTGAAAATATCTAGCCTAGACAGGACTCGCAGCAATGGTTTTAAGTTGGAAAAATTCAGATTCAGGAGGGATATAGGAAAGTACTGGTTTGGTAATAGAGTTGTGGATGAGTGGAACAAACTCCCAAGTACCGTTATAGAGGCCAGAACGTTGTGTAGCTTTAAAAATAGGTTGGATAAATACATGAGTAGATGTGGGTGGGTGTGAGTTAGACCTGATAGCTTGTGCTAACAGGTCGGTTGCCGTGTTCCTCCCTTAAGTCAATGTGACCTGACCTGACTAGGTTGGGTGCATTGGCTTAAGCCGGTAGGGACTTGGACCTGCCTCGCATGGGCCAGTAGGCCTTCTGCAGTGTTCCTTCGTTCTTATGTTCTTATGTTCTTATATGAAAATAAACAATAGCGACAGGTTAACAAGTAGGGAGACTTAAAGTTCAAAACTCCGTCTTCACATCTTTACTGCTTGTGCTAACTCTTCTGTACTCGACTGAAGAAGCCTACTCTGTAGGCGAAACGTTTCGTCTAATAAATGTCCTGAACTGTACATAAGTGTCTTTTTTCCACAGCGTTTATTCTGTTAGTGAGTTGGATTTGTGAAAGACCTGCCTAGTATGGGCCAGCAGGTCTACTGCAGTGTTCCTCCTCTCTTAATAAATATCTCTAACTGTTGCACATATGTCTTATGAAACAGTCCAGATGTTACACCTGCGTCTTACTCACTAATTTGTGGGTATTATAGATTCTAAATAATAAGATTCAGTTGTGAGTCTCAGTAATCCTGGGAGAGGCAGATTGTAGTTACATCCTGAACCTTGCTGGAGTCACTTGCTCACTGCCAGCTCGTGCAATACTCGCGGATAATGTTACGTGTCTGCTGGAGTCCTGATGACACTTGTGTGTACGTGTCACCGGGAAGATCAAGACGTAGACGAGGAGGAGCAGGACTGTAAATAGGAAGAATTAGAAGGCTTGGCAGGGGGATAGGTGCAGGGGTGGCAGCAGCAGGGGTGGCAGCAGTAGGGCTGGGGAAGGGGCACTGACAGTGCTTGCTGAATTAAAATCTTTAATAAGAGTGTTATTTTTTAGGAAGATTTTGGCAGTAGTGAAAAACCCAATGATAATAGTGATTAATATTGGTGATAATTCATGTGATGATGATGATAATAATAATAATAATAATAATAATAATAATAATAATAATAATAATAATAATAATAATGCAGTAATAATAATAATAATAATAATAATGCAGTAATAATAATAATAATAATAATAATAATAATAATAATAATAATAATAATGCAGTAATAATAATAATAATAATGCAGTAATAATAATAATAATAATAATGCAGTAATAATAATAATAATAATAATAATAATAATAATAATAATAATAATAATGCAGTAATAATAATAATAATAATAATAATGCAGTAATAATAATAATAATAATAATAATAATAATAATAATAATAATAATAATAATAATAATAATAATAATAATATAGAAGTAATAATTAAGAAAGTGGGTGTAAATTACTAGTCTCCTGACCACAAATAATAATTTTTAATAATAATAATAATAATAATAATAATAATAATAATAATAATAATAATAATAATGCAGTAATAATAATAATAATGCAGTAATAATAATAATAATAATAATAATAATGCAGTAATAATAATAATAATAATAATAATAATAATATAGAAGTAATAATTAGGAAAGTGGGTGTAAATTACTAGTCTCCTGACCACAAATAATAATTTTTAATTGAAATAAAAATGGTGATAATTGAATAATAGAACAATTGAGAACATTGTTCTTATTAAATAGTTAATGTTTTAAGTTGCTGGTGGGTCTTGAAGGAGGCTTCCTGCACGCTGGTGAAGGAGGCTTCCTGCACGCTGGTGAAGGAGGCTTCCTGCACGCTGGTGAAGGAGGCTTCCTGCACGCTGGTGAAGGAGGCTTCCTGCACGCTGGTGAAGGAGGCTTCCTGCACGCTGGTGAAGGAGGCTTCCTGCACGCTGGTGAAGGAGGCTTCCTGCACGCTGGTGAAGGAGGCTTCCTGCACGCTGGTGAAGGAGGCTTCCTGCACGCTGGTGAAGGAGGCTTCCTGCACGCTGGTGAAGGAGGCTTCCTGCACGCTGGTGAAGGAGGCTTCCTGCACGCTGGTGAAGGAGGCTTCCTGCACGCTGGAGAAGGAGGCTTCCTGCACGCTGGTGAAGGAGGCTTCCTGCACGCTGACGAATGAGGCTTCCTGCACGCTGGCGAAGGAGGCTTCCTGCACGTTGGCGAAGGAGGCTTCCTGCACGGTGACGAAGGAGGCTTCCTGCACGCTGACGATGGAGGCTTCCTGCACGCTGACGAAGGAGGCTTCCTGCACGTTGGCGAAGGAGGCTTCCTGCACGCTGGCGATGGAGGCTTCCTGCACGTTGGCGAAGGAGGCTTCCTGCACGTTGGCGAAGGAGGCTTGCTGCACGCTGGCGCACGCTGACGAAGGAGGCTTCCTGCACGCTGACGAAGGAGGCTTCCTGCACGCTGGCGAAGGAGGCTTCCTGCACGCTGGCGAAGGAGGCTTCCTGCACGCTGGCGAAGGAGGCTTCCTGCACGCTGGCGAAGGAGGCTTCCTGCACGCTGACGAAGGAGGCTTCCTGCACGCTGACGAAGGAGGCTTCCTGCACGCTGACGAAGGAGGCTTCCTGCACGCTGACGAAGGAGGCTTCCTGCACGCTGACGAAGGAGGCTTCCTGCACGCTGACGAAGGAGGCTTCCTGCACGCTGACGAAGGAGGCTTCCTGCACGCTGACGAAGGAGGCTTCCTGCACGCTGACGAAGGAGGCTTCCTGCACGCTGACGAAGGAGGCTTCCTGCACGCTGGCGAAGGAGGCTTCCTGCACGCTGACGAAGGAGGCTTCCTGCACGCTGACGAAGGAGGCTTCCTGCACGCTGACGAAGGAGGCTTCCTGCACGCTGACGAAGGAGGCTTCCTGCACGCTGACGAAGGAGGCTTCCTGCACGCTGACGAAGGAGGCTTCCTGCACCCTGGTGAAGGAGCCTTCCTGCACGTTGGCGAAGGAGGCTTCCTGCACGCTAACGAAGGAGGCTTCCTGCACGCTGGCGAAGGAGGCTTCCTGCACGCTGACGAAGGAGGCTTCCTGCACGCTGGCGAAGGAGGCTTCCTGCACGCTGGCGAAAGAGGCTTGCAAAGGAGGCTTCCTGCACGTTGGCGAAGGAGGCTTCCTGCACGCTGGCGAAGGAGGCTTCCTGCACGCTGGCGAAGGAGGCTTCCTGCACGCTGACGAAGGAGGCTTCCTGCACGCTGACGAAGGAGGCTTCCTGCACGTTGGCGAAGGAGGCTTCCTGCACGCTGACGAAGGAGGCTTCCTGCACGCTGGCGAAGGAGGCTTCCTGCACGTTGGCGAAGGAGGCTTCCTGCACGCTGACGAAGGAGGCTTCCTGCACGCTGACGAAGGAGGCTTCCTGCACGCTGGCGAAGGAGGCTTCCTGCACGCTCACGAAGGAGGCTTCCTGCACGCTGGCGAAGGAGGCTTCCTGCACGCTGACGAAGGAGGCTTCCTGCACGCTGGCGAAGGAGGCTTCCTGCACGCTGGCGAAGGAGGCTTCCTGCACGCTGACGAAGGAGGCTTCCTGCACGCTGGCGAAGGAGGCTTCCTGCACGCTGGCGAAGGAGGCTTCCTGCACGCTGACGAAGGAGGCTTCCTGCACGCTGGTGAAGGAGGCCTGCACGCTGGCGAAGGAAGCTTCCTGCACGCTGGCGAAGGAGGCTTCCTGCACGCTGGCGAAGGAGGCTTCCTGCACGCTGGCGAAGGAGGCTTCCTGCACGCTCGCGAAGGAGTTTCCTGAGGACTTCCTGCACGCTGACGAAGGAGGCTTCCTGCACGCTGGCGAAGGAGGCTTCCTGCACGCTGGCGAAGGAGGCTTCCTGCACGCTGGCGAAGGAGGCTTCCTGCACGCTGACGAAGGAGGCTTCCTGCACGCTGGCGAAGGAGGCTTCCTGCACGCTGACGAAGGAGGCTTCCTGCACGCTGGCGATGGAGGCTTCCTGCACGCTAACGAAGGAGGCTTCCTGCACGCTGACGAAGGAGGCTTCCTGCACGCTGACGAAGGAAGCTTCCTGCACTCTGACGAAGGAGGCTTCCTGCACGCTGGCGAAGGAGTTTCCTGCACCCTGGCGAAGGAGGCTTCCTGCACGCTGACGAAGGAGGTTTGCACGCTGGCGAAGGAGGATTCCTGCACGTTGGCGAAGGAGGCTTCCTGCACGCTGACGAAGGAGGCTTCCTGCGCGCTAACGAAGGAGGCTTTCTGCACGTTGGCGAAGGAGGCTTCCTGCACGCTGACGAAGGAGGCTTCCTGCACGCTGACGAAGGAGGCTTCCTGCACGCTGACGAAGGAAGCTTCCTGCACTCTGACGAAGGAGGCTTCCTGCACGCTGACGAAGGAGGCTTCCTGCACACTGACGAAGGAGGCTTCCTGCACGCTGGCGAAGGAGGCTTCCTGCACGCTGGCGAAGGAGGCTTCCTGCACGCTGACGAAGGAGGCTTCCTACACGCTGGCGAAGGAGGCTTCCTGCACGTTGGCGAAGGAGGCTTCCTGCACGCTGACGAAGGCTTCCTGCACGCTGACGAAGGAGGCTTCCTGCACGCTGGTGAAGGAGGCTTCCTGCAAGTTGGCGAAGGAGGCTTCCTGCACGCTGACGAAGGAGGTTTCCTGCACGCTAACGAAGGAGGCTTCCTGCACGCTGACGAAGGAGGCTTCCTGCACGTTGGCGAAGGAGGCTTCCTGCACACTAACGAAGGAGGCTTCCTGCACTCTGGCGAAGGAGGCTTCCTGCACGTTGGCGAATGAGGCTTCCTGCACGCTAACGAAGTAGGCTTCCTGCACGCTGACGAAGGAGGCTTCCTGCACGCTGGCGAAGGAGGCTTCCTGCACGCTGGCGAAGGAGGCTTCCTGCACGCTAACGAAGGAGGCTTCCTGCACGCTGACGAAGGAGGCTTCCTGCACGCTGGTAACGAAGGAGGCTTCCTGCACCCTTACGAAGGAGGCTTCCTGCACGCTGGTGAAGGAGGCTTCCTGCACGCTGGTGAAGGAGGCTTCCTGCACGCTGGTGAAGGAGGCTTCCTGCACGCTGGTGAAGGAGGCTTCCTGCACGCTGGTGAAGGAGGCTTCCTGCACGCTGGTGAAGGAGGCTTCCTGCACGCTGGTGAAGGAGGCTTCCTGCACGCTGGAGAAGGAGGCTTCCTGCACGCTGGCGAAGGAGGCTTCCTGCACGCTGGCGAAGGAGGATTCCTGCACGCTGGCGAAGGAGGCTTCCTGCACGTTGGCGAAGGAGGCTTCCTGCACGCTGACGATGGAGGCTTCCTGCACGCTGACGAAGGAGGCTTCCTGCACGCTGACGAAGGAGGCTTCCTGCACGTTGGCGAAGGAGGCTTCCTGCACGTTGGCGAAGGAGGCTTCCTGCACGTTGGCGAAGGAGGCTTCCTGCACGCTGGCGAAGGAGGCTTCCTGCACGCTGACGAAGGAGGCTTCCTGCACGCTGACGAAGGAGGCTTCCTGCACGCTGGCGAAGGAGGCTTCCTGCACGCTGGCGAAGGAGGCTTCCTGCACGCTGGCGAAGGAGGCTTCCTGCACGCTGGCGAAGGAGGCTTCCTGCACGCTGGCGAAGGAGGCTTCCTGCACGCTGACGAAGGAGGCTTCCTGCACGCTGAAGGAGGCTTCCTGCACGCTGACGAAGGAGGCTTCCTGCACGCTGACGAAGGAGGCTTCCTGCACGCTGACGAAGGAGGCTTCCTGCACGCTGACGAAGGAGGCTTCCTGCACGCTGATGAAGGAGGCTTCCTGCACACTGACGAAGGAGGCTTCCTGCACGCTGACGAAGGAGGCTTCCTGCACGCTGGCGAAGGAGGCTTCCTGCACGCTGGCGAAGGAGGCTTCCTGCACGCTGACGAAGGAGGCTTCCTACACGTTGGCGAAGGAGGCTTCCTGCACGTTGGCGAAGGAGGCTTCCTGCACGCTGACGAAGGAGGCTTCCTGCACGCTGACGAAGGAGGCTTCCTGCACGCTGGTGAAGGAGGCTTCCTGCACGCTAGCGAAGGAGGCTTCCTGCACTCTTGCAAAGGAGGCTTCCTGCACGTTGGCGAAGGAGGCTTCCTGCACGCTGGCGAAGGAGGCTTCCTGCACGCTAACGAAGGAGGCTTCCTGCACGCTGACGAAGGAGGCTTCCTGCACGCTGACGAAGGAGGCTTCCTGCACGTTGGCGAAGGAGGCTTCCTGCACGCTAACGAAGGAGGCTTCCTGCACGCTGGCGAAGGAGGCTTCCTGCACGTTGGCGAAGGAGTCTTCCTGCACGCTGACGAAGGAGGCTTCCTGCACGCTGACGAAGGAGGCTTCCTGCACGTTGGCGAAGGAGGCTTCCTGCACGCTGACGAAGGAGGCTTCCTGCACGCTGACGAAGGAGGCTTCCTGCACGCTGACGAAGGAGGCTTCCTGCACGCTGGCGAAGGAGGCTTCCTGCACGCTGGCGAAGGAGGCTTCCTGCACGCTGACGAAGGAGGCTTCCTGCACGCTGGCGAAGGAGGCTTCCTGCACGTTGGCGAAGGAGGCTTCCTGCACGCTGACGAAGGAGGCTTCCTGCACGCTGGCGAAGGAGGCTTCCTGCACGCTGGCGAAGGAGGCTTCCTGCACGCCGGCGAAGGAGTCTTTCTGCACGCTGACGAAGGAAGCTTCCTGCACGCTGGCGAATTAGGCTTCCTGCACGCTGGCGAAGGAGGCTTCCTGCACGCTGGCGAAGGAAGCTTCCTGCACGCTGGCGAAGGAAGCTTCCTGCACGCTGGCGAAGGAGGCTTCCTGCACGCTGACGAAGGAGGCTTCCTGCACGCTGGCGAAGGAGGCTTCCTGCACGCTGGCGAAGGAGTTTCCTGAGCGCTGACGAAGGAGGCTTCCTGCACGCTGGCGAAGGAGGCTTCCTGCACGCTGGCGAAGGAGGCTTACTGCACGCTGGCGAAGGAGGCTTCCTGCACGCTGGCGAAGGAGTTTCCTGCACCCTGGCGAAGGAGGCTTCCTGCACGCTGACGAAGGAGGCTTCCTGCACGTTGGCGAAGGAGGCTTTCTGCACGCTGACGAAGGAGGCTTCCTGCACGTTGGCGAAGGAGGCTTCCTGCACGTTGGCGAAGGAGACTTCCTGCACGCTGGCGAAGGAGGCTTCCTGCACGTTGGCGAAGGAGGCTTCCTGCACGCTGGCGAATGAGGCTTCCTGCACGTTGGCGAAGGAGGCTTCCTGCACGCTGACGAAGGAGGCTTCATGCACGCTGGCGAAGGAGGCTTCCTGCACGCTGGCGAAGGAGGCTTCCTGCACGCTGGCGAAGGAGTCTTTCTGCACGCTGACGAAGGAAGCTTCCTGCACGCTGGCGAATTAGGCTTCCTGCACGCTGTCGAAGGAGGCTTCCTGCACGGTGGCGAAGGAGGCTTCCTGCACGCTGACGAAGGAGGCTTCCTGCACGCTGGCGAAGGAGGCTTCCTGCACGCTGACGAAGGAGGCTTCCTTCACGCTGGCGAAGGAGTTTCCTGAGCGCTGACGAAGGAGGCTTCCTGCACGCTGACGAAGGGCTCATAATTCCAGGAATTAGAAGTATCCTTCCTTTCCTTAGATCGAGTCTTGATTACTTGAAGTGAAGTCCAAGGACCGAAACGTGTTCATTAACTTCTGACCACAGTGCACTGCTGACATGTCAACGTTTCTCTCGTGGCGAAGCAAGACTGGCAGGCATAATCGTCTTGGAGATGAGGAGAATGTCGTGTTAGGAGAGAATAGATGTGGTGAATCTAACGAACTTAGAGGAGGACCAGGGGAGACATGGTTACGCCGTGTAAGATACTCAGTGTTGATGATGACTGAACCGCGAGATGGTGGATCATATATGAAAGTAGATGTTCATACGAGCCAAACAGACACACGAAACACATGTGAAGACACACACTGCAGAACAAGGTTTTACTAAGCCGATGTTTCGCCCCATTAACGTCTCTGCAATAAAATCTTTTTTCGGAAAATTGTCTTTTCATAACTGATGTTGGCAGTAGATCATTCATAAACTCTTCCTCGTCTTAAAGTTATAGGAAGGTGGTAGAAGTCACATGAGAACGTGAAGGCAAACTTCGTACGCAGTTTCAAGATTAGGTATAACCAGAACTCAACACTGGATGGCGAAACGTCTACAATAAAGATACCCAGATGTTGCACATGTGTCTCAATTTCATCTTGTCGGTATTGTATACCATTCTTGTACAGTATGGGTTCAAGAGGTGAAGGACCAGGAGCTTTGAGTACACTCGAGACACACACACACACACACGCACACACACACACACACACACACACACACACACACACACACACACACACACACACACACACAGTAGCAATCAGCGAAGAGGCGGGGCCAGGAGCTGTGACTCGACCCCTGCAACCACAAATAGGTGAGTACAAATAGGTGAGTACACACACACACACACACACACACACACACACACACACACACACACACACACACACACACACACACAACACACACACACGCACGCACACACACACACACACACACGCACGCACGCACACACACACACACACACACACACACACACACACACATACACACACACACACACACACAACACATTCTTACGTTTAAACACGTTTTTCAAGACTTCTTCTGGGAGTTTAATCTCGTGTTTTATCTCATTTGGGTGAGAATGGTGCCACTGAGAGTGGTGCTCAGTGAGGCTCCCCCACGGGGTGAGCAACGCTTCTTGAAGCTCTCCTGCAGGATGCAAGTTGCAAATTTGTTTCCTGTGGCTCCTGCCGTACCGAGAGTCGTGAGACGTGAATGTTGTTGTATGGTTAGTGGGAGATGGTGGTTGTGCTGGTGGGAGGAATGGTGGTATTAAGGGGAAGGCGTTGTGGTAGTGCTGGTAGGAGGTATGGTGGTGGTAGCAGGGGTGGTTGTGGTAGTAGGGGGGTTGTGGTAGTAGGGGGGTTGTGGTATTGAGGGGGTGGTGGCAGCTGGCGTGGGGGTGAGATTCGTTATAGAGGCGGTGACTATGTTGGTGGTTGTGGTGTTGGTGGTTGTGGTGTTTGTGGTTGTGATTGTTGTGGTTGTGGCGGGTTGGGGGAGATGATAGTAGCACTGATTGTGGCAGTTTCAGTGGCTTTATAAGTTTCTGAAGATAATTGTGACATTGCAACTCACTCACTTTGACTCCAGCTGGAAATTACTGAGAATGGCGGCAGCTTGTTGGTACCAAATGACACAATTTTAGCTGACGCGAGTCCTGGTTATGTGAAGATCAGCCCAGTGAGGTTTGTGACCACTTGACTGAAGCCTTCCCTGACTTAACCTTGGCTTACCACTCCTTCCCTGGCTTACCACTCCTAGCAGCCAAAAATACGATGGAAACTGATCAAGGTCGTTAATCCACTTCTGTCTAGATGTCCACTTATCCGCCTGTCCACTTATAAACCCGTCCTCTTATCCTCCTGTCCACTTATAAACCCGTCCCCTTATCCACCTGTCCACTCCCCCATCTGAGCTGAGTGAGCGTTGTCTGGTCAGTGAGACGCCTATAACCATGCTTCCTGGTATAATTACGTATAAATAGGCTTCCTGCTGTAATTACTGCATCCGCAGTGAGAGGCAACAGTACTGATGAAGCTGTTTTTATTGTACTCTTTTGTTTGTGGTGCGTTTGTATGCACTGTCTCTAGCGAGACGGAGGATCGAACCAAAACCACGCCTCGTAGACGTGAGGTGGGCGTGGGTGGGTGTGTTCCTAGGCCTGAGCGCCTGTGGGCGTGGGTGCGTTTGTGGTCGTTGGTAGGTGTCTTTTTGGGAGTGTGGGCGTGGGTCTGGGGGATGGGCGTGGGCGCAGTTATGCACCAGGAACATCAACGCCCATCCTACACATGGTGCTCTACACCCGCAGGGGGCAAAAAGTGCCATTTTCTGCCGCTTAGTCGATTGTGACGAACGTGGAGAGAGAGAGAGAGAGAGAGAGAGAGAGAGAGAGAGAGAGAGAGAGAGAGAGAGAGAGAGAGAGAGAGAGAGAGAGAGAGAGAGAGAGAGAGAGAGAGAATTTCTATAATAATGACACGGTGAATACACAAATGCACTACAATACAATCATTTATTAACAACGTATCGCCCACACAGTGGGCTTTATCAAGACTTGATAAATTTAGCGCACTGTGTGGGCGAAACGTTGTCAGTAAGGTTCGTATTATACTGCATTTGTCTTTGTCGAACACGACAGAAAGAGAGAGAGAGAGAGAGAGAGAGAGAGGAAGGGGGTAGAAAGAGAGAGGGAAGGGGAAGAGGGAGAGAGTAGGAGGCTGGGGGGGGGGGTTGTACAGGACTGGTGGAGCACACAACAGCTTATAAAGGAGAAGAGTCCTCACTGCCTCGGTGCTGCCAGCACTTGTCTGCCAGGCTGCCAGCACTTGTCTGCCAGGCCGCCAGCACTTGTCTGCCAGGCCGCCAGCACTTGTCTGCCAGGCCGCCAGCACTTGTCTGCCAGGCTGCCAGCACTTGTCTGCCAGGCTCCCAGCACTTGTCTGCCAGGCTGCCAGCACTTGTCTGCCAGGCCGCCAGCACTTGTCTGCCAGGCTGCCAGCACTTGTCTGCCAGGCTGCCAGCACTTGTCTGCCAGGCTGCCAGCACTTGTCTGCCAGGCTGCCAGCACTTGTCTGCCAGGCTGCCAGCACTTGTCTGCCAGGCCGCCAGCACTTGTCTGCCAGGCTGCCACTTGTCTGCCAGGCTGCCAGCACTTGTCTGCCAGGCTGCCAGCACTTGTCTGCCAGGCCGCCAGCACTTGTCTGCCAGGCCGCCAGCACTTGTCTGCCAGACTGCCAGCACTTGTCTACCAGGCTGCCAGCACTTGTCTGCCAGGCTGCCAGCACTTGTCTGCCAGGCCGCCAGCACTTGTCTACCAGGCTGCCAGCACTTGTCTGCCAGGCTGCCAGCACTTGTCTACCAGGCTGCCAGCACTTGTCTACCAGGCTGCCAGCACTTGTCTGACAGGCTGCAGCACTTGTCTGCCAGGCTGCCAGCACTTGTCTGCCAGGCTGCCAGCACTTGTCTACCAGGCTGCCAGCACTTGTCTACCAGGCTGCCAGCACTTGTCTACCAGGCTGCCAGCACTTGTCTGCCAGGCTGCCAGCACTTGTCTGCCAGACTGCCAGCACTTGTCTGCCAGGCTGCCAGCACTTGTCTACCAGGCTGCCAGCACTTGTCTGCCAGGCTGCCAGCACTTGTCTGCCAGGCCGCCAGCACTTGTCTGCCAGGCTGCCAGCACTTGTCTACCAGGCTGCCAGCACTTGTCTGCCAGGCTGCCAGCACTTGTCTGCCAGGCCGCCAGCACTTGTCTGCCAGGCTGCCAGCACTTGTCTGCCAGACTGCCAGCACTTGTCTGCCAGGCTGCCAGCACTTGTCTGCCAGACTGCCAGCACTTGTCTGCCAGGCTGCCAGCACTTGTCTGCCAGGCTGCCAGCACTTGTCTGCCAGGCCGCCAGCACTTGTCTGCCAGGCTGCCAGCACTTGTCTGCCAGGCTGCCAGCACTTGTCTACCAGGCTGCCAGCACTTGTCTACCAGGCTGCCAGCACATGTCTGCCAGGCTGCCAGCACTTGGCTGCCAGCACTTGTCTGCCAGACTGCCAGCACTTGTCTACCAGGCTGCCAGCACTTGTCTGCCAGGCTGCCAGCACTTGTCTGCCAGGCCGGCAGCACTTGTCTACCAGGCTGCCAGCACTTGTCTGCCAGGCTGCCAGCACTTGTCTACCAGGCTGCCAGCACTTGTCTACCAGGCTGCCAGCACTTGTCTGACAGGCTGCAGCACTTGTCTGCCAGGCTGCCAGCACTTGTCTACCAGGCTGCCAGCACTTGTCTACCAGGCTGCCAGCACTTGTCTACCAGGCTGCCAGCACTTGTCTACCAGGCTGCCAGCACTTGTCTGCCAGGCTGCCAGCACTTGTCTGCCAGGCTGCCAGCACTTGTCTACCAGGCTGCCAGCACTTATCTGCCAGGCTGCCAGCACTTGTCTGCCAGGCCGCCAGCACTTGTCTGCCAGGCTGCCAGCACTTGTCTGCCAGGCTGCCAGCACTTGTCTGCCAGGCCGCCAGCACTTGTCTGCCAGGCTGCCAGCACTTGTCTGCCAGGCTGCCAGCACTTGTCTACCAGGCTGCCAGCACTTGTCTGCCAGGCTGCCAGCACTTGTCTGCCAGGCTGCCAGCACTTGTCTGCCAGACTGCCAGCACTTGTCTACCAGGCTGCCAGTACTTGTCTGCCAGGCTGCCAGCACTTGTCTGCCAGGCCGCCAGCACTTGTCTACCAGGCTGCCAGCACTTGTCTGCCAGGCTGCCAGCACTTGTCTACCAGGCTGCCAGCACTTGTCTACCAGGCTGCCAGCACTTGTCTGACAGGCTGCAGCACTTGTCTGCCAGGCTGCCAGCACTTGTCTACCAGGCTGCCAGCACTTGTCTGCCAGGCTGCCAGCACTTGTCTACCAGGCTGGAAGCACTTGTCTACCAGGCTGCCAGCACTTGTCTGCCAGGCTGCCAGCACTTGTCTGCCAGGCTGCCAGCACTTGTCTGCCAGGCTGCCAGCACTTGTCTGCCAGGCTGCCAGCACTTGTCTGCCAGGCCGCCAGCACTTGTCTGCCAGGCTGCCAGCACTTGTCTACCAGGCTGCCAGCACTTGTCTACCAGGCTGCCAGCACTTGTCTGCCAGGCTGCCAGCACTTGTCTGCCAGGCCGCCAGCACTTGTCTGCCAGGCTGCCAGCACTTGTCTGCCAGACTGCCAGCACTTGTCTGCCAGGCTGCCAGCACTTGTCTGCCAGACTGCCAGCACTTGTCTGCCAGGCTGCCAGCACTTGTCTGCCAGACTGCCAGCACTTGTCTGCTAGGCTGCCAGCACTTGTCTGCCAGGCTGCCAGCACTTGTCTGCCAGGCTGCCAGCACTTGTCTGCCAGACTGCCAGCACTTGTCTGCCAGGCTGCCAGCACTTGTCTGCCAGACTGCCAGCACTTGTCTGCCAGGCTGCCAGCACTTGTCTGCCAGGCTGCCAGCACTTGTCTGCCAGGCTGCCAGCACTTGTCTGCCAGGCTGCCAGCACTTGTCTGCCAGGCTGCCAGGACGTGTCTGCTGCCAGCACTTGTCTGCCTGCCAGCACTTGTCTGCCAGGCTGCCAGCACTTGTCTGCCAGGCTGCCAGCACTTGTCTGCCAGGCTGCCAGCACTTGTCTGCCAGGCTGCCAGCACTTGTCTGCCAGACTGCCAGCACTTGTCTGCCAGGCTGCCAGCACTTGTCTGCCAGGCTGCCAGCACTTGTCTGCCAGGCTGCCAGCACTTGTCTGCCAGGCTGCCAGCACTTGTCTGCCAGGCTGCCAGCACTTGTCTGCCAGGCTGCCAGCACTTGTCTGCTAGGCTGCCAGCACTTGTCTGCCAGGCTGCCAGCACTTGTCTGCCAGGCTGCCAGCACTTGTCTGCCAGGCTGCCAGCACTTGTCTGCCAGGCTGCCAGCACTTGTCTGCCAAGCTGCAGCACTTGTCTACCAGGCTGCCAGCACTTGTCTGCCATGCTGCAGCACTTGTCTACCAGGCCGCCAGCACTTGTCTGCCAGGCTGCCAGCACTTGTCTGCCAGGCTGCCAGCACTTGCCTGCCAAGCTGCAGCACTTGTCTACCAGGCCGCCAGCACTTGTCTGCCAGGCTGCCAGCACTTGTCTGCTAGGCTGCCAGCACTTGTCTGCTAGGCTGCCAGCACTTGTCTGCCAGGCTGCCAGCACTTGTCTGCCAAGCCGCAGCACTTGTCTGCTAGGCTGCCAGCACTTGTCTGCCAGGCTGCCAGCACTTGTCTGCTAGTCTGCCAGCACTTGTCTGCCAGGCTGCCAGCACTTTTCTGATAGGCTGCCAGCACTTGTCTGCCAGGCTGCCAGCACTTGTCTGCTAGGCTGCCAGCACTTGTCTGTCAGGCTGCCAGCACTTGTCTGCCAGGCTGCCAGCACTTGTCTGCCAGGCTGCCAGCACTTGTCTGCCAGGCTGCCAGCACTTGTCTACCAGGCTGCCAGCACTTGTATGCCAGGCAGCCAGCACTTGTCTGCCAAGCTGCAGCACTTGTCTACCTGTCTGCCAGCACTTGTCTGCTAGGCTGCCAGCACTTGTCTGCCAGGCTGCCAACACTTGTCTGCCAGGCAGCAGCACTTGTCTGCCAGGCTGCCAGCACTTGTCTGCCAGGCTGCCAGCGCTTGTCTGCCAGGCTGCCAGCACTTGTCTGCCAGGCTGCCAGCACTTGTCTGCTTGGCTGCCAGCACTTGTCTGCCAGGCTGCCAGCACTTGTCTGCCAGGCTGCCAGCACTTGTCTGCCAGGCTGCAGCACTTGTCTGCTAGGCTGCCAGCACTTGTCTGCTAGGCTGCCAGCACTTGTCTGCCAGGCTGCCAGCACTTGTCTGCCAGGCTGCCAGCACTTGTCTGCCAGGCTGCCAGCACTTGTCTGCCAGGCTGCAGCACTTGTCTGCTAGGCTGCCAGCACTTGTCTGCCAGGCTGCCAGCACTTGTCTGTCAGGCTGCCAGCACTTGTCTGTTAGGCTGCCAGCACTTGTCTGCCAGGCTGCCAGCACTTGTCTGCCAGGCTGCCAGGCTGCCAGCACTTGTCTACCAGGCTGCCAGCACTTGTATGCCAGGCAGCCAGCACTTGTCTGCCAAGCTGCAGCACTTGTCTACCAGTCTGCCAGCACTTGTCTACCAGTCTGCCAGCACTTGTCTGCTAAGCTGCCAGCACTTGTCTGCCTGGCTGCCAGCACTTGTCTGCTAGGCTGCCAGCACTTCTCTGCCAGGCTGCCAGCACTTGTCTGCCAGGCTGCCAGCACTTGTCTGCCAGGCTGCCAATACTTGTCTGCCAGGCTGCAGCACTTGTCTGCCAGGCTGCCAGCACTTGTCTGCCAGGCTGACAGCGCTTGTCTGCCAGGCTGCCAGCACTTGTCTGCCAGGCTGCCAGCACTTGTCTGCTAGGCTGCCAGCACTTGTCTGCCAGGCTGCCAGCACTTTTCTGCCAGGATGCCAACACTTGTCTGCCAGGCTGCAGCACTTGTCTGCTAGGCTGCCAGCACTTGTCTGCTAGGCTGCCAGCACTTGTCTGCCAGGCTGCCAGCACTTGTCTGCCAGGCTGCCAGCACTTGTCTGACAGGCTGCAGCACTTGTCTGCTAGGCTGCCAGCACTTGTCTGCCAGGCTGCCAGCACTTGTCTGCCAGGCTGCCCGCACTTGTCTGTTAGACTGCCAGCACTTGTTTGCCAGGCTGGCAACACTTGTCTGACAGGCTGCAGCACTTGTCTGCTAGGCTGCCAGCACTTGTCTGTTAGGCTGCCAGCACTTGTCTGCCAGGCTGCCAGCACTTGTCTGCCAGGCTGCCAACACTTGTCTGGCAGGCTGCAGCACTTGTCTGCTAGGCTGCCAGCACTTGTCTGCCAGGCTGCCAGCACTTGTCTGCCAGGCTGTCATAGTCAGTTCACTTTATGTACTGATCGCCTTACCACCGCTGGCTATAACTCAAATGCACAAAGAACCCGCACACTTGGACCATTTTAGTGTGACTTTGTAAATGGTTCAAGTCGGACTGGAATGTCGTCGTAAGTTCCTCTCTCCCATGTGCGGGTTATTTGTGTATTGTTCCAGTCACGGTATTGTGCCTTTTTGTTATTTATAACTCATATGTACACGCCACACGCACATGTACACGCCACACGCGCATGTACACGCCACACGCGCATGTACATGCCACACGCGCATGTACACACGCATGTACATCCACGTAAGCATGGAATACGCACCTAAGTAAAAAAAGTGAAGATCCAAAGATTGGCAGTGAGAGCAGTGCTAGAGGGCTAGGGGGCACGTGATCATGACGTACCAGATACCCAGAGAACTAGCTGGATTAAACAAGGGAAAGTGAGACGCGAGGAAAGTGAACCAGAAGATACAGGCATAAACCTGTCTTCAAGTCTTCTTTTCACTTTTAAGGTGATGAGTTTAAGAGGTAGTTTAGGCCAAAACACTGAACAGTTTTAGGGGTAGGTATGATCGGGTCTTGGAAACCAGGAATCGATAAAGCCAGTTACTAAGAGAAGACGCAGCTAGAACACATACGCACTTACGAATGAAAAAACACTTATTTTCATTTTTTTCTCTGGCTAATTTAACACGTCCGACTCTGTAATTGTCTCGACATTATAGTTTGCTGGATAAGTCTGGTGAGGAGGGCGTGGCTGTAGGCGTGATCATGGGCGTTGCTGTGGGCGTTGCTCTGGGCGTGGGGATGGTGAGCTGGAGACGTCAGCAACACAACGAGAATGTTGACCACTCCACTGTGGGTTAATTAACCATGAGAGCTTATCAACGTTTCCCTCCAGAAGAGCTGGAGTTACTATTACGTGCGATTTACCATCTCTTAGGCTAGCCTGTCTTGTGCTCAGGGGGGTAATGGAGGAAAGGAGGCTAGGAGGCATTTTGAGATAAGTGGATAGCTGGGAGTCAGATACAGTAGGTGTAGGGAGGGAGAGACAGGTAATGTGCGACTGGGATTGCAGGTGAGACAGCATATAATGAACAGCAAGGTTAGGTAGCATGTAGGGAATAGCAAAGTTAAACAGCGTATAGGGAACAACAAGGTTAGACAACATGTAGGGAACAGGAAGGTTAAACAGCATGTAGGGAGCATCAAGATTAAACTGATTTCTTTTATTAAACGATATTCGACCCCCGTGCAAGTGCAGTTACATTGACCAGGAAAGCCTGGTCCGGGGGGACAGGGGTGACCTCCGGAATTGACTGCAGGTAGAGTACAAGTAAGTTGAAAAACACGATGTAACCTTTGTGATTTCCATGTGGGGTACGATTCTCACTTCTTCTGTACCATGATGCCATTGTGTTGCAGTGTCTGACAGAGTGAATATCAAAATGGTATACAATACCGACAGGATGGTAGGTAAGACACATGGGC
The DNA here is from genome assembly GCF_038502225.1 of Cherax quadricarinatus. Classification (NCBI taxonomy): domain Eukaryota; kingdom Metazoa; phylum Arthropoda; class Malacostraca; order Decapoda; family Parastacidae; genus Cherax; species Cherax quadricarinatus. The sequence goes on along the minus strand of NC_091322.1, from coordinate 27,056,653 downwards.
AACAGTTACCTGGAGGTTACCTGGAGGTTATTCCGGGGATCAACGCCCCCGCGGCCCGGTCCATGACCAGGCCTCCCGATGGATCAGGGCCTGATCAACTAGGCTGTTACTGCTGGCCGCACGCAGTCCAACGTACGAGCCACAGCCCGGCTGATCCGGCACTGACTTTAGGTATCTGTCCAGCTCTCTCTTGAAGGCAGCCAGGGGTTTATTGGCAATTCTCCTAATGCTTGATGGGAGGCTGTTGAACAGTTTTGGGCCCCGGACACTTATGGTGTTTTCTCTTAGTGTACCAATGGCGCCCCTACTTTTTATTGGCGGCATTTTACATCGCCTGCCCAGTCTTTTACTTTCGTAGGGAGTGATTTCTGTGTGCAGATTTGGGACCATTCCTTCCAAGATTTTCCAAGTGTAGATTATGATATATCTCTCCCTCCTGCGTTCCAACGAGTACAAGTCAAGTGCTTCCAAGCGTTCCCAGTAGTTAAGGTGCTTGACAGAACTTATACGTGCAGTAAAGGATCTCTGTACACTCTCTAGATCTGCGATTTCACCTGCTTTGAATGGAGATGTTAATGTACAGCAGTATTCCAGCCTAGAGAGAACAAGTGATTTGAAAAGGATCATCATGGGCTTGGCATCTCTCGTTTTGAAAGTTCTCATTATCCATCCTATCATTTTCTTTGCACGTGCGATCGTGGCACTGTTGTGATCCTTGAAAGTGAGATCCTCAGACATTACTACTCCCAGGTCCCTTACATTATTTTTCCGCTCTATTGTATGGCCGGAGTCAGTAGTATACTCTGTTCTAGTTATTATCTCCTCCAGTTTTCCATAACGGAGTAGTTGGAATTTGTCCTCATTGAACATCATATTGTTTACCGTTGCCCACTGGAAAACTGTTAGGCAGCTTTATTCCGAAACGTTTCGCCCACACAGTAGGCTTCTTCAGTCGAGTACAGAAAGTAGGCAGGAGCAGTGCTCCTCTTTCTTATGTTATATGGCTTTATTTACCTTATTTGAACATGTAAGTGTTATTTGCCTGAAGAGAGATCTCTAGTTAGACCGCAAAATAATTGTAATATCTCCTACTTCGTGCATTATAATGTGGATTATGACGTGGTTATTTGTGGTGTTGCAGGATGGTGTGTGGTGGAGAGGACGAGCCAGCATCCCCAAGACCACCAGGACAGAGAAGGCCTCCAGCTCCCCAGTCTTCAGGAGAGCATCGCTCAGCCACTCAGAGTGGGACATCAGAAGGTATCCACGTCCCACTCCTTGTTATGAAATATAATAAGGCTGTGCTATTTGTTTATCGGGGGAAAATGTAAAAAATTCTGACGGGGGGACGTAATCATGTGATGACCTACACAGTAAAGAGTCTGGATGCCGAGAGCCGACGCTGGGTGACCTTTTGAATAAACATAATACTGGACGGCGACTCGAACTGGTCCATGCATAAAGCAGCCCCACCGCTGTAACCACTTAGCACGTAGCCACGAAACGTACAACCAGCACAAATGTGACTTGGTTGTATCACCTGGTTGCATCACCTGCTGGCTTATCTCACAGCCCAAGCAGCTTTCATGGTACGCCTATTCCCATACCACCTCTAAAAGCCAGTAGTCCATAAACCAAAGTTAAGTCGTCATTTATGACTCAGTGAATAAGCAGAACACTAGACCGGGACTCTTGGGTTTATGGACTATCTGACTTTGAGGAGTATGAGAGCTTCTAGGGGTATGAAAGACAGTAAGGGCGCAGTGGCACCGCTTATGCAACCCAGTCACAGTTATGCTGGTTGTAAAATCACCTCACTGTAAGCTTCGTGACTTAATGCTTACAGCGTTGGACCTGCTGTATGCAAGGACCACAGCTACAGTCGCCGTTCAGTACTCTGTTTATTCACTGATAGTAGTTTGTTACGAGCTGCGTTGGGTTTCAGAGACCTTTTTTGAAGAGTGGGTAAAGATGGAAATTGAAAGTGAACGCAGAAAAGAGCATGAAAGGAAATGAGTGTATTTAGATATTTAGAAGCGAGCGTGTCGACTAATGGGTCTATGAAAGACGAGGTAAACCATAGAATAGGTGAAGGAAGAAAAAGATAGGTAGAGTATTGAAGCACGGTGCCCCGTGGTCTGGTGGCAAAAGCTCTCGCTTTACACGGTGAGGGTCCGGGTTCGATTCCCGACGAAGGGGTGGAAACATCTGATGTGTTTCCTTACACCGGTTGTCTGTGTTTATCCATCAGTAAAATGGGTACCTGGGTGTTAGTCGACTGGTGTGGGTCGCATCCTGGGACAAAACAGACCTAAGTTGCCCGAAATGCTCAGCATAACAAGCGGCTTTCTATATAGTAGTATGTCACTGATGTAAGTTAGGCCTGTACATGTACTTGTAGTAAATAAATATATTATTATTGTCTGTGGAGAAAAAGAGGTTTATCTATGGAGGTAAAAAGAGGAGTGTGCCAGAGTACATGTACTTGAAATGTACTCTGACAGGTTCAAAGGAAAAGAAAGACCTGAAAAGGGCGCTCAAATACTGGGCTCAAGTCACTTCGATAAGACTAAAGAAATTAGACGACTGCAGTAACTCAAATGAAATCACTAAAACAGTAAAGAGACCAAATAACTTCTCTAATAAACGAGCAGATCTAGCCAGCAGTATTTTAAACCCTTGATAGTTACCCAAACTTTATGTATTTCTACGAGTCTAACTTTTCCCCATTAAAGAAATGCCATCAACTTGCAAGCCTAAATATGTTTTTTGTTATCTTTTAGTTATCCCTTGATTGTGCGATATCGTTTTCTTTAGAACTAGAAGCCCTTCATAGAAAACGTGCCCATGAATCTTTATGGATTAACTTCGACAAATTATACAGATATGATAAAATGGAGGATTTTATCCGGACTATTAACCCAGAGGGTTAGTAACCCTGGATAACCCAATAAAGTCCGTGCGTCATCGGGGACTGTCAGTCTTGTGATCCAGAATAATTGACAAACACCTTGGTACCTATTTACTGCTGGGTGAACAGGGACAGCAGGTGTATGGCAAACATGCTCATCGTGTCACCCGTACCGGGGAGCGATCACCGGTCCTTCAGGGTGCGAGCTGTGGATGCTACCAACTGAGTTTCATGTACCCAGTTTAATTAAGAAAATTACTGCGGCTGCTGTTGCTACAGTAATTAAAACAATAAATGATAGTAAATAATTTACGTACATATATTAATTGTTTGTATGCAGACTTATCGTATCAGGTCTTATCATATCTTATCCCTTTTTATCTTATCTCTTTATCTTATCAGGCCGTGGTCACACGTGTACAGTGAACGAGAGGCTGCCAAGCTGAGTCATTCAGTGTGTAGGCTGTCTGTGACGTCAGGGGAGGATGGAGGGGTGACCACCGTGGAGGTTGTGGAGGAGGGAGTGGAGGGAGGACCTAGGTCCCTCCCTCACATGCCCTCCACCGTCACTACTTCCTCAGGTAAGTTATGTATAAGAAAATGAAATTAGGATCACTGCACCGATGCCCTGCCTAGCATTGGCATGAACAGTTATTTTGGATCAACACAAGTGGAGCCTAGTTTTCTCACTCATGTGTTTTATGTCATTATAAGAATAGTGTATACGAGGAATGACCTTCCAGGATGTTCAGGGGGTAAACGCCCCCACGACCCGGTGCAATACTTGTCGGTATTTTATGCTAGTACTGTAATGATACTTATGTGATACTAGCATGTTAGGAAATGGGTAGTGTCGTAAACTTACTTGCCTATTCTCGTATCAGTAGTTTTGGCAGCAGTAGCAGTTCCAGTACTAGTAGTAATTCTAGTATTAGTAGCTTTAGTAATAGTTCTAGTATTAGTAGTTTTATTAGTAGTTGTAGTATTAATAATAGAAATGGTAGTTTTAGTATTAGTAATAGAAATAGTAGTAGTATTGCCACTACCATAGTTAGATGTTCATCAGCTGCTGGTGCAGCTTCCAGATATTCGTAGCCTAAATAACAAAAAAAAAAGGCACAATACCGTGACTGGAACGATACATAAATGACCCGCACATAGAAGAGAGGAGCTTACGACGACGTTTCTTTCCGACTTGGACCATTTACAAAGTCATACATTTACAAAGTCGTAAGCTCCTCTCTTCTATGTGCGGGTTATTTGTGTATTCGTAGCCTAGTTGAAGTAGGGCGGGAGTAGCGTAGATGAAGCTGCCGGTTTTCTTGGATGACCCATAGACATGTGACTCATCTTTCATACCTGGAGGGTGTTTCGGGGGTCAACTGCCCTAAGGCCCGGTCCATGACCAGGCCTCGCCCATAGCATGAACCATAGACATGTGACTCATCGTTCATAGCATGAAACAGACATGTGGCTTAACTTTCATAGCGTCATGGTAGTAACTGACTGGGGAAGGCGTCATGGTAGTAACTGACTGGGGGGGGGGCGTCATGGTAGTAACTGACTGGGGGGGGGGGGTCAGTATTGTTCCGTCTCAGATCCAGAAAATTCTCTTGAAAGTTATTTGTATATTATTGTAGCCGCCAGGCTGCTGGGGAACCACTAGCGTCATTGAGACCGTGTTAATAGGCTAACTTCAAGGCTGGATTTTTATATATATTGTATTTATCATTCTCTTTGTTTCCCTTTCTCTTGCCCTCCCTTTTTCTATTCCCCTAAACTTTCCTACAGTTCTCCCTCCCTTTTCCTTGACCTTTCTCTCTCTCTTTCCGTTAATTCTTCTCATCCTCTCTTTTTCGTAATTTTAAGTTATTTTGATTTCGTTCTTAAAAACACGTTTCAGAATTTTCATGATATAAAAGTTTCATTTTTTGCTTGTGAAACGCGTGTTTTATGTCTAATTTTTTTTTTTCGTTTTGCTTGCAGAAGGCATGTTCCAAAAGTTTAAGAAGTCACTGTCGCTGCGGCTGGCTAAGAGAGGCAGTCGAAGCGAGTCTCTAGGCTCGTGTGGGTCTCAGTCAGCGCCCGTAGGTCACACCTCGGTGCAGCCCAGCCTTCAGGAGGCCTACACCTCTGCCCATCCTAGCCTACTGGAGGCCTACTCCCCAGCCCACCCTAGCCTACTGGAAACCCAGACGCTGCCCAGGAGGCGGAGCTCGGTAGGCCGAGACGACGACACCAGGAACACTGGGTTTCTGTAAGTACTTTTTGTTAGACGTCTTCACTCCTTTCATTTGTTTTTGTTGTAGAAAGATGTAGTGAATTTGTCTTGTCTTGACAGTGTTCCAGGAGGGAGCGAAACATTGTCATGAGGTTCCCATCATAAGTTCAGGTTTTTAGGTGAATTGTTCCCGTCACGATATTTTGACTTTTATTGTTCCAGCCACGATATTGTGATTTATTGTTCCAGCCAATGTACTGTGACTTATTGTTCCAGTCATGGTATTGTGACTTTATTGTTGCACATGTGTCTTGCCTATCAACTTGTCGGGATTGTATACCATTATTATATCCATAAGTGTCCGGGGCCCAAGACTGTTCAACAGCCTCCCACCAGCCATAAGGGGCATTACCAGTAGACCCCTGGTTGTCTTCAAGATGGAGCTGGACAGATACCTAAAGTCGGTGTCGGATCAGCCGGGCTGTGGTTCGTACGTTGGACTGCGTGCGGCCAGCAGTAACAGCCTCGTTGATCAGGCCCTGATCCACCGGGAGGCCTGGTCGTGGACCGGGCCGCGGGGGATGCCCTCCAGGTAGACAAGCATGACAAGTGACAGTAACAACAGGGATAAACATGACAGGTGACAGTAACAACAGGGATAAACATGACAGGTGACAGTAACAACAGGGATTAACATGACAGGTGACAGTAACAACAGGGATTAACATGACAGGTGACAGTAACAACAGGGATTAACATGACAGGTGACAGTAACAACAGGGATTAACATGACAGGTGACAGTAACAACAGGGATTAACATGACAGGTGACAATAATAACAGGGATAAACATAACAGGTAACAGTAACAACAAGAGTTAACATAGGGTAGATGGTTACAACAGAGAGAAGCTGGATATGTCTCTAGCGATAAAAACACGAGTGTTATCAGAAAAAAAATACAAGGTCCGTTACTGGACAAGTTGTTTTGTAGGTTCACAACTATTGTTCAACCAGTTCTTTAACGACGCTCATATTCTGGCGATGTTCACAACGTCAGTTTCTGTATAAACTCAGTTTTTTTTATTGTAATTTAAATTTGGTAAAGTTAGGGTAAGGAAGATTACAGGCACCAGTGAAACGTTTATTGAACCATAAACAAGCAAGTTACGAAACCGGCCGTGGTATAGAGAGAGAGAGAGAGAGAGAGAGAGAATATATGTACGCTAGTGGGGATACACTGTTCAGCATATTGAAGAGTCTGGGAGCATGTACGTCAACACTGGGAACTTGCCGGCAGTCAAGGACGATCCTCATGACCATATTAGTGTAGCTCAGGACCCCCGTGCATGAACTGCCCCCGTCCAAACACTTGTATGACTGCTGCCAACACTTGTGTGGGAGTGAGGGTCAGTGTGGGAGGGTGACGGAGTGATGGAGAGAGAGAGAGTATTGATTAACTCTTCCTCGCTCACTTGCTTCCTGGATGTAATTTCATAAACCCTGAGGACACAGGAGTCCTCAAGACATGTTGTCTTGTCACGACTTTCACACTTCAATGTGTATAAATCTATACTAATGTTTTTCTTAAGAGTTGTGTGTAGGTGTAGAAGATTAGTGAACCGAAACTGGAATGTATATTAGGAGGTAGAGGATGGGGCTTATTGAAGAGGAAAGGACTGAATCTGGAGGCTTGGTTAGTGTTTCTCTGTTCTCCACGTTAATTACATAGTGGGAACAAAAGGTAACTCTTCTCGTAGCATTTTGCACCACACGGGAATGGAATGTGTCAGCCTGAGGTGGGAGACGTCACGAGGGTAATGAGAATATAAGCCAACATTCCACTTTAGCTTCAGCAGCTACGAGAGTTTCGAAGGTTTTACTTCCAGTAGAGCTGGAGTTACTGTTACTCAGGAATTACCATCTCTCAGGATAATAACTGTATTATTTTTGCTACCTCTCTTTTTTGTAATGTATTATTATTATTATTATTATTATTATTATTATTATTATTATTATTATTATTAGTAGTAGTAGTAGTAGTAATAGTAACTTGTTCCGTGTCCCACCAAGGCAGGGTGACCCGAGAAAAGAAGAAAAACTTTCATCATCATTCACTCCATCACTGTCTTACCAGAGACGGACCTACACATATATTGCAGTTTTATAACAATGCATACTTAAAATTGTGCCACTCAGTAACCTGTGTCTGATCTTAAGTAGTCTGTAACCATGAGGATCAGTCAGCCAGAAATACACAGTATGTTATTGACTTTCTTTTGTACTTAACATATTTTATTACATGTAAACTACACTTTTTAAACTGCACAAAGATATAATTTGTTTGGCCTGTAGGATGGAGGAATGGGCGTACAACACCTGGGTTAATACATCCCTCGAAAACAGCACGCAGGGTCAACACAGTATTTGGCGTCAAAACAATACCTGGAATCAACACAACACTTGAAGTCATAATGAAATCTTAGGTATGTGGTCAAATTTGATGGATGTGGCGAGGTGGGGTGGGTGTTGTGAGTGGGGGGGGGGGTGACGAGAGGGGTGTGTGTGTGCTTGTTGTAGGGAGGGAAGGAGGTGATGAGTGAGTGCCAGAGTCAAGTGGCAGAGGTGTCTGCTGAGTGCCACGATGTTGCTGCTGTTGCCATGCCATCACTGATAAGCTTGTCTCTCTCCTTCGTCAAATACGATAACACAACTAGGATCCGTGGATACACGGATCCTGGTTTACATACCAAGACTCCCTCCAGAACCCTAGAACATGTAACAGGTGTGTCAAGCGTGACATGGCCTCTTATATATATTATAGAGTCTAGAGCTTGTAGTGTCCTTTAAACGTTGTAGAGAGTTTTGGGCTTGTAGTGTCCTCTTGAAGTGTTCATGTTCCTCTTGTTCATCCAGATTGTTCGTCTGTTTTAGCTCATCTGTTCATCCTGGTGTCGGCGGGTCATTAACGCTACATATAACATGTTCACCACCTGCCATGAATGCTTTATTCCCTAAAATAGAGAATAATGTAAGTTTTTGGTGTATATACACCGAGAGATGCCCACCTTTGTGTATATGTACTCAAAGATACACACCACTTGACGTATATACATCGAGAGACAACTCTCAGAGAGAAGAGAGATGCAAACCTCTTGTTATCTGTAAATTGAGAGATATACAACTTTAAGCGTATATACACACTGAGAGGTACACACCTTTTGGGTGTATATATCCTTGTATGTGTTGCGGATACACAGGTTCTTTAAAGCCAATTACTGAGGCGAGTTGGTGTAATTACAAGACTCCTCGGGTAATTTCTTACATCCCTGGGAGAGACACACACACACACACACAGAAAGAGAGAGACAGAGACAGAGACAGACAGAGACAGACAGACAGAGACAGACAGACCCTGGTCCGTACCCTCTCCGCTGATAGGCTTGACCCAATTCCTTGCAATTACTAATGGTACCTATTACTCTCGGCGCCAATTTGCAAGCCAATTACACTCTCAGCTGTGAGGTCATTCGTTAGTTTAATTAGTAGTTATGGGGTGTAATTAGTGGAAGCTATTATCCAATTTGCAGATATTTTTAGACATTTGTTACGTTGGTTTACTTATTTGTCGACTTTCAAAGAGGCCTAGCTAGATGCTGATCAATAATAATAATTTAATAATAATAATAATTTTTAATATACTATAGAATAATTAATTACATAATAGAGAAAGACTTAATATGAGCGTGCTGGTCACTAGCAGCAACAGCCTGGTTGACCACGAGTGTCTCATGTTGTAAGTGCTGCTTTATTGTTTCCTGGTCCCTTGACTCAGGTAAGTGTTTTTATTTAATAAATGTGTGATATAATTTTAATACTATTGCCATTGACGTAATTAAGGGTTTAGTTAAGAAAGGGGGAGGGATTTCTGTTTTAAAGGAGGGGGGGGAGGTTAGTTACGTCTTTAAGAAGGGTTTTAAGGGAGAGAATAGTAAAGTCTTTAAGAAGGGAGGGGGTGGGGGACGGGTAGTTGGTACTGCAAGTTCCTGTATAATTTTGTAAGCCTGGTCACAGACCGGGCCGCGGGGGCATTGACCCCCGAAACCCTCTCTAGGTATACAGTAATTAACACTCCGAGTAAGTGTTGTCGTTATATCTTCTAATCTCAGTACTGTATCATTGTTAGCTAAATCCACCTCATTACCACTCAGACGCTCGGTCTAACCCAGTACCTTGATGTTCAACACACACACAGTACCTTGATGTTCAACACACACACCACCTTGATGTTCAAGACACACCACCTTGATGTTCAAGACACACAGTATCTTGATGTTCAGCACACACCACCTTGATGTTTAAGACACAGTACCTTGATGTTCAAGACAGTACTTTTATGTTCATGACACAGTACCTTAATGTTCAAGACACACAGTACCTTAATGTTCAACGCACACTACCTTGATGTTCAAGACACACAGTACCTTGATGTTCAAGGCACACCACCTTGATGTTTAAGACAGTATCTTGATGTTCAAGACAGTACTTTTATGTTCATGACACAGTACCTTGATGTTCAAGACACACAGTACCTTAATGTTCAAGACACACTACCTTGATGTTGAACACACTACCTTGATGTTCAAGACACAACACCTTGATGTTCAAGACAGTACCTTGATGTTCAGCACACACAATACCTTGATGTTCAGTACACACTACCTTGATGTTCAAGACACACTACCTTGATGTTCAAGACACACTACCTTGATGTTCAAGACACACAACACCTTGATGTTCAAGACAGTACCTTGATGTTCAGCACACACAATACCTTGATGTTCAGCACACACAATACCTTGATGTTCAAGACAAACAGTACCTTGATGTTCGACACACAATACCTTGATGTTCAAGACACACAACACCTTGATGTTCAAGACAGTACCTTGATGTTCAGCACACAATACCTTGATGTTCAGCACACACAATACCTTGATGTTCAAGACAAACAGTACCTTGATGTTCAACACACACAATACTTTGATGTTCAAGACACACAACACCTTGATGTTCAAGACAGTACCTTGATGTTCAGCACACACAACACCTTGATGTTCAACACACAATACCTTGATGTTCAAGACACACAATACTTTACACACTAAACACTTAACTCACTCACACGTTTTATACACTTGACACTACATACTTTACACATACACTTTACACATTATACACTTTACACTTTACACACTTTACAGCTATATAGTGAGAGTGAAGAGCAGTGTTCGGGTGTTGAGAGAAGCACTGAGGGGAAAGATGAAATATTTGATAATAAAAATGAAGAGAGAGAGAGAGAGAGATGATAAATGTAGAGATAACGCCACAATAATGAATGTGAGAGAAGGAAGGTGGTGGAGGAACACTGTGATGGAGTGTACCAGGGACACACACACACACACACACACACACACACACACACACACACACACACACACACACACACACACACACACACACACACACAACAGTCAAGGACCAGGTAATCAGACTGAGGAAGGGTGATGGGGAATTCACAAGAAACGACCGGGGGGTATGTCAGGAGCTCAACACGAGATTTAAAGAAGTATTTACAGTGGAAACCAGTAGGACTCCAGGAAATCAGAACAGGGGGGTGCACCAGCAAGTGCTGGATGAGGTACATATAACCAAGGAGGAGGTGAAGAAGCTGCTATGCGAACTTGACACCTCAAAGGCGGTGGGACCAGACAACATCTCTCCATGGGTCCTTAAAGAGGGAGCAGAGATATTGTGTGTACCATTAACAAAGATCTTCAACACATCATTTGAAACTGGGCAACTCCCCGAGGTATGGAAGATGGCAAATGTAGTCCCAATTTTTAAAAAGGGAGACAGACATGAGGCACTAAACTACAGACCTGTATCACTAACGTGTATAGTATGCAAGGTCATGGAGAAGATCATCAGGAGGAGAGTGGTGGAGCATCTGGAAAGAAACAAGTGTATAATTGGCAACCAGCATGGTTTCAGGGAGGGAAAATCCTGTGTCACAAACCTACTAGAGTTTTATGACAAGGTGACAGAAGTAAGACAAGAGAGAGAGGGGTGGATCGACTGCATTTTTTTGGACTGCAAGAAGGCCTTCGACACAGTTCCTTACAAGAGGTTACTGCAAAAGCTAGAGGATCAGGCACACATAACAGGAAAGGCACTGCAATGGATCAGAGAATACCTGACAGGGAGGCAACAACGAGTCATGGTACGTGACGAGGTGTCAGAGTTGGCGCCTGTGACAAGCGGGGTTCCACAGGGGTCAGTCCTAGGACCTGTGCTGTTCTTGGTATATGTGAATGACATAACGGAAGGGATAGACTCAGAAGTGTCCGTGTTTGCGGATGATGTGAAGTTAATGAGAAGAATCAAATCGGATGAGGATCAGGCAGGACTACAAAGAGACCTGGACAGGCTACAAGCCTTGTCCAGCAACTGGCTTCTTGAGTTTAACCCTGCCAAATGCAAAGTCATGAAGATTGGGGAAGGGCAAAGAAGACCGCAGACACAATATAGTTTAGATGGCCAAAGTCTGCAAACCTCACTCAAGGAAAAAGATCTGGGGGTGAGTATAACACCGAGCATATCTCCTGAGGCGCACATCAATCAGATAACTGCTGCAGCATACGGCAAACCTACGGATAGCGTTCCGATACCTCAGTAAGGATTCGTTTAAGACTCTGTATACCATTTACGTAAGGCCCATACTGGAGTATGCAGCACCAGTTTGGAATCCACTCCTTGTCAAGCACGTCAAGAAATTAGAGAAAGTGCTAAGGTTTGCAACAAGACTAGTCCCAGAGCTACGGGGATTGTCCTACGAAGAAAGGTTGAGGGAAATGGGCCTGACGACACTGGAGGACAGGAGGGTCAGGGGAGACATGATAACGACATATAAAAATACTGCGCGGAATAGACGAGGTGGACAAAGACGGGATGTTCCAGAGATGGGACACAGACACAAGAGGTCACAATTGGAAGTTGAAGACTCAGATGAATCAAAGGGATGTTAGGAAATATTTCTTCAGTCATAGAGTAGTCAAGCCGTGGAATAGCCTAGAAAGTGACGTAGTGGAGGCGGGAACCATACATAGTTTTAAGGCGAGGTATGATAAAGCTCATGGAGCAGGGAGAGAGAGGACCTAGTAGCAATCAGTGAAGAGGCGGGGCCAGGAGCTGTGAATCGACCCCTGCAACCACAAATAGGTGAGTACACACACACGCACACGAAAGGCAAAGTGCTAATGACAACCGATAACTAACACATCTTCCTCAGGTCTGCTGTAGTTCTCTCCTCAGGTCTGCTGTAGTTCTCTCCTCAGGTCTGCTGTAGTTCTCTCCTCAGGTCTGCTGCAGTTCTCTCCCCAGGTCTGCTGGAGTTCTCTCCCCAGGTCTGCTGCCATCTTCCTAGCCTGCATATCTGCATTTGTTTTTTGCTACAATTTCTGCTATCATGTTTTGGTGGCGTTGGAGTTTCTTGCTGCTTGTTAGTTAGTTGTAAGGTCGGCGTGGAGCAGTGGCTAGCGCACTGGCCTGCGAGTTTTAATACTCGCTTGTCATGGGTTCGAGTCCTTCCCGTTCCGTGAGTTACTTGTTTATGTTGTATTTCCTTGAGTTGTACCTCAGTGTGTAGTTACACCATGATGGACGAGTTGTATACCTCAGTGTGTAGTTACACCATGATGGACGAGTTGTATACCTCAGTGTGTAGTTACACCATGATGGATGACGAGGTTCCCTGAGATGATAAGGATGTTGTCAGTATGAAGGAGAGTGAACTTCAGTGTCATGTTACTTGTGAATTACCACTGGAATGTTATCTTTACCCAGGCATATCTCTCTCTCTCTCTCTCTCTCTCTCTCTCTCTCTCTCTCTCTCTCTCTCTCTCTCTCTCTCTCTCTCTCTCTCTCTCTCTCTCTCTCTCTCTCTCTCTCTCAAGTGACCACTGATGCTTACGTTCTATATCACAGCGTAAAATACTATAATAATAACACTGTGTGTGTGTGTCTGTGTGTGTGTGTGTGTGTGTGTGCGCACATGTGTGAACGTGCATGTGTCCAGGGACAAGCGTGTATGAATCTCCCACTTTCCTGCCACGTCTCAGCTCACCACCGCTTGTTGGTATGTAATCCCGTTGTTGTACACTGTGTGAACATCACTGGTGAACACTGTGTGAACATCACTGGTGTACACTGTGTGAACATCACTGGTGTACACTGTCTGAATATCACTGGTGAACACTGTGTGAACATCACTGGTGAACATTGTGTGAACATCACTGGTGAACATTGTGTGAACATCACTGGTGTACACTGTGTGAACATCACTGGTGAACATTGTGTGAACATCACTGGTGTACACTGTGTGAACATCACTGGTGAACATTGTGTGAACATCACTGGTTTACACTGTGTGAACATCACTGGTGAACATTGTGTGAACATCACTGGTGTACACTGTGTGAACATCACTGGTGAAGATTGTGTGAACATCACTGGTTTACACTGTGTGAACATCACTGGTGTACACTGTGTGAACATCACTGGTGTACACTATGAACATCACTGGTGAACATTGTGTGAACATCACTGGTGTACACTGTGTGAACATCACTGGTGTACACTGTGTGAACATCACTGGTGAACATTGTGTGAACATCACTGGTGTACACTGTGTGAACATCACTGGTGAACATTGTGTGAACATCACTGGTGTACACTGTGTGAACATCACTGGTGTACACTGTGTGAACATCACTGGTGAACATCACTGGTGTACACTGTGTGAACATCACTGGTGTACACTGTGTGAACATCACTGGTGTACACTGTGAACATCACTGGTGTACACTGTGAGAACATCACTGGTGTACACTGTGTGAACATCACTGGTGTACACTGTGTGAACATCACTGGTGAACATTGTGTGAACATCACTGGTGTACACTGTGTGAACATCACTGGTGAACATTGTGTGAACATCACTGGTGTACACTGTGAACATCAGTAGTGAACATTGTGTGAACATCACTGGTGTACACTGTGTGAACATTACTGGTGTACACTGTGAACATCACTGGTGTACACTGTGTGAACATCACTGGTGAACATTGTGTGAACATCACTGGTGTACACTGTGTGAACATCACTGGTGAACATTGTGTGAACATCACTGGTGTACACTGTGTGAACATCACTGGTGTACACTGTGAACATCACTGGTGAACATTGTGTGAACATCACTGGTGTACACTGTGTGAACATCACTGGTGAACATTGTGTGAACATCACTGGTGTGCACTGTGTGAACATCACTGGTGTACATTGTGTGAACATCACTGGTGAACATTGTGTGAACATCACTGGTGTACACTGTGAACATCACTGGTGTACATTGTGTGAACATCACAGGTGAACATTGTGTGAACATCACTGGTGTACATTGTGTGAACATCACTGGTGAACATTGTGAGAACATCACTGGTGTACACTGTGTGAACATCACTGGTGTACACTGTGAACATCACTGGTGAACAATGTGTGAACATCACTGGTGTACACTGTGTGAACATCACTGGTGAACATTGTGTGAACATCGCTGGTGTACACTGTGTGAGCATCACTGGTGTACATTGTGTGAACATCACTGGTGAACATTGTGTGAACATCACTGGTGTACACTGTGTGAACATCACTGGTGTACACTGTGTGAACATCACTGGTGTACACTGTGTGAACATCACTGGTGAACACTGTGTGAACATCACTGGTGAACATTGTGTGAACATCACTGGTGTACATTGTGTGAACATCACTGGTGTACACTGTGTGAACATCACTGGTGAACACTGTGTGAACATCACTGGTGTACATTGTGTAAACATCACTGGTGTACACTGTGAACATCACTGGTGTACACTGTGTGAACATCACTGGTGTACACTGTGTGAGCATCACTGGTGTACACTGTGTGAGCATCACTGGTGTACACTGTGTGAGCATCACTGGTGTACATTGTGTGAACATCACTGGTGTACATTGTGTGAATATCACTGGTGAACATCACTGGTGTACATTGTGTGAACATCACTGGTGTACATTGTGTGAACATCACTGGTGTACATTGTGTGAACATCACTGGTGTACACTGTGTGAGCATCACTGGTGAACACTGTGTGAGCATCATTGGTGTACACTGTGTGAGCATCACTGGTGTACACTGTGTGAGCATCACTGGTGAACATCACTGCTGTACACTGTGTGAGCATCACTGGTGTACATTGTGTGAGCATCACTGGTGTACATTGTGTGAACATCACTGGTGTACACTGTGTGAGCATCACTGGTGAACATCACTGGTGTACATTGTGTGAACATCACTGGTGAACATTGTGTGAACATCACTGGTGTACATTGTGTGAACATCACTGGTGAACATTGTGTGAACATCACTGGTGTACACTGTGTGAACATCACTGGTGTACACTGTGAACATCACTGGTGAACAATGTGTGAACATCACTGGTGTACACTGTGTGAACATCACTGGTGAACATTGTGTGAACATCGCTGGTGTACACTGTGTGAGCATCACTGGTGTACATTGTGTGAACATCACTGGTGAACATTGTGTGAACATCACTGGTGTACACTGTGTGAACATCACTGGTGTACACTGTGTGAACATCACTGGTGTACACTGTGTGAACATCACTGGTGAACACTGTGTGAACATCACTGGTGAACATTGTGTGAACATCACTGGTGTACACTGTGTGAACATCACTGGTGTACACTGTGTGAACATCACTGGTGTACATTGTGTGAACATCACTGGTGTACACTGTGAACATCACTGGTGTACACTGTGTGAACATCACTGGTGTACACTGTGTGAGCATCACTGGTGTACACTGTGTGAGCATCACTGGTGTACATTGTGTGAACATCACTGGTGAACACTGTGTGAACATCACTGGTGTTGTGTGAACATCACTGGTGTACATTGAACATCACTGGTGTACACTGTGTGAACATCACTGGTGTAACATTGTGTGAACATCACTGGTGTACATTGAACATGTGTAACTGTGTGATCACTGGTGTAACATCACTGGTGTACACTGTGTGAGCATCACTGAACAGCATCACTGGTGTACATTGTGTGAACATCACTGGTGTACATTGTGTGAATATCATCACACTGGTGTACATTGTGTGAACTGTGTGAGGTGTACATCATCACTGGTGTACACTGTGTGAGCATCACTGGTGAACACTGTGTGAGCATCATTGGTGTACACTGTGTGAGCATCACTGGTGTACACTGTGTGAGCATCACTGGTGAACATCACTGCTGTACACTGTGTGAGCATCACTGGTGTACATTGTGTGAGCATCACTGGTGTACATTGTGTGAACATCACTGGTGTACACTGTGTGAGCATCACTGGTGAACATCACTGGTGTACATTGTGTGAACATCATTGGTGTACATTGTGTGAGAATCACTGGTGAACACTGTGTGAACATCACTGGTGTACACTGTGTGAGCATCACTGGTGAACATCACTGGTGTACATTGTGTGTACATCACTGGTGTGCACTGTGTGAGCATCACTGGTGTACACTGTGTGAGCATCACTGGTGTACACTGTGTGAGCATCACTGGTGTACACTGTGTGAGCATCACTGGTGTACACTGTGTGAACATCACTGGTGAACACTGTGTGAGCATCACTGGTGAACCCTGTGTGAGCATCACTGGTGAACACTGTGTGAGCATCACTGGTGAACATCACTGGTGTACATTGTGTGAACATCACTGGTGTACACTGTGTGAACATCACTGGTGTACACTGTGTGAGCATCACTGGTGTGCACTGTGTGAGCATCACTGGTGTACACTGTGTGAGCATCACTGGTGTACACTGTGTGAGCATCACTGGTGTACACTGTGTGAACATCACTGGTGTACACTGTGTGAAGATCACTGGTGTACGTTGTGTAAACATCACTTGTGTACACTGTGTGAGCATCACTGGTGTACACTGTGTGAGCATCACTGGTGTACACTGTGTGAGCATCACTGGTGTACACTGTGTGAGCATCACTGGTGTACACTGTGTGAGCATCACTGGTGTACACTGTGTGAACATCACTGGTGAACACTGTGTGAGCATCACTGGTGAACACTGTGTGAGCATCACTGGTGTACACTGTGTGAGCATCACTGGTGTACACTGTGTGAGCATCACTGGTGTACATTGTGTGAACATCACTGGTGTACACTGTGTGAACATCACTGGTGAACACTGTGTGAGCATCACTGTTGAACACTGTGTGAGCATCACTGGTGAACACTGTGTGAGCATCACTGGTGAACACTGTGTGAGCATCACTGGTGAACACTGTGTGAACATCACTGGTGAACACTGTGTGAGCATCACTGGTGAACACTGTGTGAGCATCACTGGTTAACACTGTGTGAGCATCACTGGTGAACACTGTGTGAACATCACTGGTGTACACTGTGTGAGCACTGGTGAACACTGTGTGAGCATCACTGGTGAACACTGTGTGAGCATCACTGGTGAACACTGTGTGAGCATCACTGGTGAACACTGTGTGAGCATCACTGGTGAACACTGTGTGAACATCACTGGTGTACACTGTGTGAGCATCACTGGTGAACACTGTGTGAGCATCACTGGTGAACACTGTGTGAGCATCACTTGTGAACACTGTGTGAGCATCACTGGTGTACACTGTGTGAGCATCACTGGTGAACACTGTGTGAGCATCACTGGTGAACACTGTGTGAGCATCACTGGTGAACACTTTGTGAGCATCACTGGTGTATACTGTGTGAGCATCACTGGTGAACAGTGTGTGAGTATCACTGGTGAACACTGTGTGAGCATCACTGGTGAACACTGTGTGAGCATCACTGGTGTACACTGTGTGAGCATCACTGGTGAACACTGTGTGAGCATCACTGGTGAACACTGTGTGAGCATCACTGGTGTACACTGTGTGAGCATCACTGGTGAACACTGTGTGAGCATCACTGGTGAACACTGTGTGAGCATCACTGGTGAACACTGTGTGAGCATCACTGGTGTACACTGTGTGAGCATCACTGGTGAACACTGTGTGAGCATCACTGGTGAACACTGTGTGAGCATCACTGGTGAACACTGTGTGAACATCACTGGTGAACACTGTGTGAGCATCACTGGTGAACACTGTGTGAGCATCACTGGTGAACACTGTGTGAGCATCACTGGTGAACACTGTGTTAGCATCACTGGTGTACACTGTGTGAGCATCACTGGTGAACACTGTGTGAGCATCACTGGTGTACACTGTGTGAGCATCACTGGTGAACACTGAGCATCACTGGTGAACACTGTGTGCGCATCACTGGTGAACACTGTGAGCATCACTGGTGTACACTGTGTGAGCATCACTGGTGTACACTGTGTGAGCATCACTGGTGTACACTGTGTGAGCATCACTGGTGAACACTATGTGAGCATCACTGGTGAACACTGTGTGAGCATCACTGGTGAACACTGTGTGAGCATAACGGGTGAACACTGTGTGAGCATCACTGGTGAACACTGTGAGTATCACTGGTGAACACTGTGTGAGCATCACTGGTGTACACTGTGTGAGCATCACTGGTGAACACTGTGTGAACATCACTGGTGAACACTGTGTGAGCATCACTGGTGAACACTGTGTGAGCATCACTGGTGAACACTGTGTGAGCATCACTGGTGTACACTGTGTGAGCATCACTGGTGAACACTGTGTGAGCATCACTGGTGAACACTGTGTGAGCATCACTGGTGAACACTGTGTGAACATCACTGGTGAACACTGTGTGAGCATCACTGGTGAACACTGTGTGAGCATCACTGGTGAACACTGTGTGAGCATCACTGGTGAACACTGTGTTAGCATCACTGGTGTACACTGTGTGAGCATCACTGGTGAACACTGTGTGAGCATCACTGGTGTACACTGTGTGAGCATCACTGGTGAACACTGAGCATCACTGGTGAACACTGTGTGCGCATCACTGGTGAACACTGTGAGCATCACTGGTGTACACTGTGTGAGCATCACTGGTGTACACTGTGTGAGCATCACTGGTGTACACTGTGTGAGCATCACTGGTGAACACTATGTGAGCATCACTGGTGAACACTGTGTGAGCATCACTGGTGAACACTGTGTGAGCATCACTGGTGAACACTGTGTGAGCATCACTGGTGAACACTGTGAGTATCACTGGTGAACACTGTGTGAGCATCACTGGTGTACACTGTGTGAGCATCACTGGTGAACACTGTGTGAACATCACTGGTGAACACTGTGAGCATCACTGGTGAACACTGTGTGAGCATCACTGGTGAACACTGTGTGAGCATCACTGGTGAACTCTGTGTGAGCATCACTGGTGAACACTGTGTGAACATCACTGGTGAACACTGTGTGAACATCACTGGTGAACACTGTGTGAGCATCACTGGTGAACACTGTGTGAACATCACTGGTGAACACTGTGTGAGCATCACTGGTGAACACTGTGTGAACATCACTGGTGTACACTGTGTGAGCATCACTGGTGAACACTGTGTGAACATCACTGGTGTACACTGTGTGAGCATCACTGGTGAACACTGTGTTAGCATCACTGGTGAACACTGTGTGAGCATCACTGGTGAACACTGTGTGAGCATCACTGGTGAACACTGTGTGAATATCACTGGTGTACACTGTGTTAGCATCACTGGTGAACACTGTGTGAGCATCACTGGTGAACACTGTGTGAGCATCACTGGTGAACACTGTGTGAGCATCACTGGTGAACACTGTGTGAACATCACTGGTGAACACTGTGTGAGCATCACTGGTGTACACTGTGTGAACATCACTGGTGAACACTGTGTGAGCATCACTGGTGAACACTGTGTGAGCATCACTGGTGAACACTGTGTGAGCATCACTGGTGAACACTGTGTGAGCATCACTGGTGAACACTGTGTGAGCATCACTGGTGTACACTGTGTGAGCATCACTGGTGAACACTGTGTGAGCATCACTGGTGTATACTGTGTGAGCATCACTGGTGAACACTGTGTGAGAATCACTGGTGAACACTGTGTGAGCATCACTGGTGAACACTGTGTGAACATCACTGGTGAACACTGTGTGAGCATCACTGGTGTTCACTGTGTGAACATCACTGGTGAACACTGTGTGAGCATCACTGGTGAACACTGTGTGAGCATCACTGGTGAACACTGTGAGCATCACTGGTGAACACTGTGTGAACATCACTGGTGAACACTGTGTGAACATCACTGGTGTACACTGTGTGAACATCACTGGTGAACACTGTGTGAGCATCACTGGTGAACACTGTGTGAACATCACTGGTGTACACTGTGTGAGCATCACTGGTGAACACTGTGTGAACATCACTGGTGAACACTGTGTGAACATCACTGGTGAACACTGTGTGAACATCACTGGTGTACACTGTGTGAACATCACTGGTGAACACTGTGTGAGCATCACTGGTGAACACTGTGTGAGCATCACTGGTGAACACTGTGTGAGCATCACTGGTGAACACTGTGTGAGCATCACTGGTGAACACTGTGTGAGCATCACTGGTGAACACTGTGTGAGTATCACTGGTGAACACTGTGTGAACATCACTGGTGAACACTGTGTGAGCATCACTGGTGAACACTGTGTGAGTATCACTGGTGAACACTGTGTGAGCATCACTGGTGAACATTGTGTGAGCATCACTGGTGAACACTGTGTGAGCATCACTGGTGAACACTGTGTGAGCATCACTGGTGAACACTGTGTGAGCATCACTGGTGAACACTGTGTGAACATCACTGGTGAACACTGTGTGAACATCACTGGTGAACACTGTGTGAGCATCACTGGTGAACACTGTGTGAGCATCACTGGTGAACACTGTGTGAACATCACTGGTGAACACTGTGTGAACATCACTGGTGAACACTGTGTGAGCATCACTGGTGAACACTGTGTGAGCATCACTGGTGAACACTGTGTGAGCATCACTGGTGAACACTGTGTGAGCATCACTGGTGAACACTGTGTGAGCATCACTGGTGAACACTGTGTGAGCATCACTGGTGAACACTGTGTGAGCATCACTGGTGAACACTGTGTGAACATCACTGGTGAACACTGTGTGAGCATCACTGGTGAACACTGTGTGAGCATCACTGGTGAACACTGTGTGAACATCACTGGTGAACACTGTGTGAGCAGCACTGGTGAACACTGTGTGAGCATCACTGGTGAACACTGTGTGAGCATCACTGGTGAACACTGTGTGAGCATCACTGGTGAACACTGTGTGAGCATCACTGGTGAACACTGTGTGAGCATCACTGGTGAACACTGTGTGAACATCACTGGTGAACACTGTGTGAGCATCACTGGTGAACACTGTGTGAGCATCACTGGTGAACACTGTGTGAGCATCACTGGTGAACACTGTGTGAACATCACTGGTGTACACTGTGTGAGCAGCAGACAATGGAGTGTCCATGGCTTTGTTTACGTTTTTGTGACGGCGGATCAGAATCCGGATTATTTTTTAAATGCGTGAAATAACAGACAACACTAAAATAAATATAAATGAAGTTATCATTTATAACTTTTAAACTAAAATCACCTTCGTATCAGTGAAAATTTGTCTCTTACATTTTCAGATTTTTTTCTTCTCCATTACGAATGCTGATTTGTATATATTTCTGTATTTATACAAAAAACACACAATTCTTTTATAAAATTACCCAGATAATGGTGTAATGGTCAGAGTGTTTAAGAAAATTATCTACCATATTCTTCCAGTACAAACCATACCACGGATGGGGTTTGAACTCGCGGTCAGAGTGTCTCAAAACTCCAGACCATCGCGTTAGTACAATACGTGGAACAGAAATTTTTATTCCGGGAGATGAGACCTTAATAAGTTTATTCAGGTTCTGGTACATAAATACAGTTACTTAAATTATCATACTTAGTAATGTGCGTTAATTACCTTGTTTCCATTGGGATTATAAGACTGGAAGCGTGTTGTGTGAGTCCTGGTCTGGGACCGGCTCGTGGGGGCCATAACCTAGTAATCTGTAACACAAATCTCCGTTATTACAAGAAGGAAATAGAGTTAGAGTGGCATTTTTAAGAGTTAATGTCCTCCCAGACCCCCACATACACCAGGATTCTTATGTCCTTACGACCCCGACGTCGGTCTCTAGGTAGCTGTTGTCTGGAAACAGGACAAGTGTTTCCTGACACGGGTTTTACTCATGTGATGACCCGCAGCTGGAGGTTTTGGTCATCTGACTGAGGCTTTCCGCAGGCTTACCCCTCCACCCCGTTTAAAAATTATGGTTATGATTCGTATCAATAAATAATAACTATATAATTATTGGTTTCTAGTTACGTGAATAATGATATAAATTTATCAGCTTTCTAATGGCAAAACTTAAGTTGTCTGGGACCTGTCTAGGGGAACGGATGACGGACTTGAGTCTCAGTGGTCCGGGACCTGTCTCTTAAACAAGGGATCAGTCATGGAGGATGTGAAGACGTGGTGACGGATCTGGCGACAAGTCGCCGGATTTGGTAAAACTGCTTGCTCACCGTGAAGCTAACAAGGTCTCTCCCCGGCCTGTTACCAGCCTGGCAACACTGATGGGGGGAGGGGGTTGTGGTGTGTGTGTGTGTGTGTGTGTGTGTGTGTGTGTGTGTGTGTGTGTGTGTGTGTGTGTACTCACCTATTTGTACTCACCTATTTGTGGTTGCAGGGGTCGATTCATAGCTCCTGGCCCCGCCTCTTCACTGATTGCTACTAGGTCCTCTCTCTTCCTGTCCCATGAGCTTTACCATACCTCGCTTTAAAACTATGTATGGTTCCCGCCTCCACTACTTCACTTTCTAGGCTATTCCACGGCCTGACCACTCTATGGCTGAAGAAATACTTCCTAACATCCCTTTGATTCATCTGAGTCTTCAACTTCCAATTGTGACCTCTTGTCTCTGTGTCCCATCTCTGGAACATCCCGTCTTTGTCCACCTCGTCTATTCCGCGCAGTATTTTATATGTCGTTATCATGTCTCCCCTGACCCTCCTGTCCTCCAGTGTCGTCAGGCCCATTTCCCTCAACCTTTCTTCGTAGGACAATCCCCGTGTGTGTGTGTGTGTGTTAGTTACCATTCTGTCCTAGGCACATGTCGATTAGACACTTGGCCTGTTGTATATAAGTGTGTGAGTGCATGCGTGCATGCATGCGTGCGTGCGTGCATGCGTGTGTGTGTGTGTGTGTGTACTCACCTAATTGTACTCACCTAATTGTGGTTGCAGGGGTCGAGACTCAGCTCCTGGCCCCGCCTCTTCACTGATCGCTACTGGATCCTCTCTCTCTCTGCTTCCTGAGCTTTGTCATACCTCTTCTTAAAACTATGTATGATTCCTGCCTCCACTACTTCACTTGCTAGGCTATTCCACTTGCTGACAACTCTATGACTGAAGAAATACTTCCTAACGTCCCTGTGACTCGTCTGAGTCTTCAGCTTCCAGTTGTGACCCCTTGTCCCTGTGTCCCCTCTCTGGAACATCCTATCTCTGTCCACCTTGTCTATTCCCTGCAGTATCTTGTATGTCGTTATCATGTCTCCCCTGACCCTGCGTGTGTGTGTGTGTGCGTAGGTGTGTGTGTGCGTGTGCGTAGGTGTGTGTGTGTGTGTGTAGGTGTGTGTGTGTGTAGGTGTGTGTGTGTGTGTGTGTGTGTAGGTGTGTGTGTGTGTGCGTAGGTGTGTGTGTGTAGGTGTGTGTGTGTGTGTAGGTGTGTGTGTGTGTGTAGGTGTGTGTGTGTGTGTGTGTGTATGTCTGTGTGTGTCTGTGTCTTGTGTATGTGTGTGTCTGTGTATGTGTGTGTCTGTGTATGTGTGTGTCTGTGAATGTGTGTGTCTGTGTATGTGTGTCTGTGGAGGGGTATGTGTTAAGGGATGGGTCTGTGTTAAGGGAGGGGTTTGTGTTAGGGGAGGGGTCTGTGTTAAGGGATGGGTCTGTGTTAAGGGATGGGTCTGTGTTAAGGGATGGGTCTGTGTTAAGAGATGGGTCTGTGTTAAGGGATGGGTCTGCGTTAAGGGAGGGGTTTGTGTTAGGGGAGGGGTCTGTGTTAAGGGATGGGTCTGTGTTAAGGGAGGGATCTGTGGTAGGGGAGGGGCCTGTGTTAGGGGATGGGTATGTGTTAAGGGATGGGTCTGTGTTGAGGATGGGTCTGTATTAAGGGATGGGTCTGTGTTGAGGATGGGTCTGTGTTAGGGGAGGGGTCTGTGTTAGGGGAGGGGGTCTGTGTTAGGGGATGGGTATGTGTTAAGGGATGGGTCTGTGTTGAGGATGGGTCTGTGTTGGAGAGGGGTCTGTGTTAGGGGAGGGGTCTGTGTTAGGGGATGGGTCTGTGTTAAGGGATGGGTCTGTGTTGAGGATGGGTCTGTGCTAGGGAAGGGGTCTGTGTTAGGGGAGGGGTGTGTGTTTGGGAAGGGGTCTGTGTTAGGGGAGGGGTCTGTGTTAGAGGATGGGTCTGTGTTAAGGGATGGGTCTGTGTTGAGGATGGGTCTGTGCTAGGGAAGGGGTCTGTGTTAGGGGAGGGGTGTGTGTTTGGGAAGGGGTCTGTGTTAGGGGAGGGGTCTGTGTTAGAGGATGGGTCTGTGTTAAGGGATGGGTCTGTGTTGAGGATGGGTCTGTGTTAGGGAAGGGGTCTGTGTTAGGGGCGGGGTCTGTGTTAGGGGAGGGGTCTGTGTTCGGGGATGGGTATGTGTTAAGGGATGGGTCTGTGTTGAGGATGGGTCTATGTTAGGAAAGGGGTCTGTGTTAGGGAAGGGGTCTGTGTTAAGGGAGGGGTCTGTCTTAAGGGATGGGTCTGTGTTAAGGGATGGGTCTGTGTTGAGGATGGGTCTGTGTTTGGGGAGGGGTCTGTGTTAGGGGAGGGGTCTGTGTTAGGGGATGGGTCTGTGTTAAGGGATGGGTCTGTGTTGAGGATGGGTCTGTGTTAGGGGAGGGGTCTGTGTTAGGGGAGGGGTCTGTGTTAGGGGAGGAGTCTGTGTTAGGGGATGGGTCTGTGTTAAGGGATGGGTCTGTGTTGAGGATGGGTCTGTTAGGGAAGGGGTCTGTGTTAGGGGAGGGGTCTGTGTTAGGGGAGGGATCTGTGTTAGGGGAGGGGTCTGTGTTTGGGAAGGGGTTGGTGTTAGGGAAGGGGTCTGTGTTAGGGGAGGGGTCTGTGTTAGAGGATGGGTCTGTGTTAAGGGATGGGTCTGTGTTGAGGATGGGTCTGTGTTAGGGAAGGGGTCTGTGTTAGGGTAGGGGTCTGTGTTAGGGGAGGGGTCTGTGTTAGGGGATGGGTCTGTGTTAAGGGATGGGTCTGTGTTAGGGAAGGGGTCTGTGTTAGAGGAGGGGTCTGTGTTAGGGGAGGGGTCTATTTTAAGGGATGGGTCTGTGTTAAGGGATGGGTCTGTGTTGAGGATGGGTCTGTGTTAGGGAAGGGGTCTGTGTTAGAGGAGGGGTCTGTGTTAGGGGAGGGGTCTATTTTAAGGGATGGGTCTGTGTTAAGGGATGGGTCTGTGTTGAGGATGGGTCTGTGTTTGGGGAGGGGTCTGTGTTAGGGGAGGGGTCTGTGTTAGGGGATGGGTCTGTGTTAAGGGATGGGTCTGTGTTGAGGATGGGTCTGTGTTAGGGAAGGGGTCTATGTTAAGGGAGGGGTCTGTGTTAGGGGAGGGGTCTGTGTTAAGGGATGGGTCTGTATTAAGGGATGGGTCTGTGTTGAGGATGGGTCTGTGTTAGGGGAGGGGTCTGTGTTAGGGAAGGGGTCTGTGTTAGGGGAGGGGTCTGTGTTAGGGGAGGGGTCTGTGTTAAGGGATGGGTCTGTGTTAAGTAATGGGTCTGTGTTGAGGATGGGTCTGTGTTTGTGGAGGGGTCTGTGTTAGGGGAGGGGTCTGTGTTAGGGGATGGGTCTTTATTAAGAGATGGGTCTGTGTTGAGGATGGGTCTGTGTTAGGGGAGGGGTCTGTATTAGGGGAGGGGTCTGTGTTAGGGGAGGGGTCTGTGTTAGGGGATGGGTCTGTGTTAAGGGATGGGTCTGTGTTGAGGATGGGTCTGTGTTAGGGGAGAGGTCTGTGTTAGGGGAGGGGTCTGTGTTAGGGGATGGGTCTGTGTTGAGGATGGGTCTGTGTTAGGGAAGGGGTCTGTGTTAGGGGAGGGGTCTGTGTTAAGGGATGGGTCTGTGTTAAGGGATGGGTCTGTGTTGAGGATGGGTCTGTGTTTGGGGAGGGGTCTGTGTTAGGGGAGGGGTCTGTGTTAGGGGAGGGGTCTGTGTTAGGGGATGGGTCTGTGTTAAGGGATGGGTCTGTGTTGAGGATGGGTCTGTGTTAGGGGAGGGGTCTGTGTTAGGGGAGGGGTCTGTGTTAGGGGATGGGTCTGGGTTAAGGGATGGGTCTGTGTTGAGTATGGGTCTGTGTTAGGGGATGGGTCTGTGTTGAGGATGGGTCTGTGTTAGGGGAGGGGTCTGTGTTAGGGGAGGGGTCTGTGTTAAGGGATGGGTCTGTGTTAAGGGATGGGTCTGTGTTGAGGAGGGGTCTGTGTTTGGGGATGGGTCTGTGTTAAGGGATGGGTCTGTGTTAGGGGATGGGTCTGTGTTAAGGGATGGGTCTGTGTTGAGGATGGGTCTGTGTTAGGGGAGGGGTCTGTGTTAGGGAAGGGGTCTGTGTTAGGGGAGGGGTCTGTGTTACGGGAGGAGTCTGTGTTAATGGATGGGTCTGTGTTAAGGGATGGGTCTGTGTTGAGGAGGGGTCTGTGTTTTTGGGAGGGGTCTGTGTTAGGGGATGGGTCTGTGTTAAGGGATGGGTCTGTGTTGAGGATTGGTCTGTGTTAGGGGAGGGGTCTGTGTTAGGGGAGGGGTCTGTGTTAGGGGAGGGGTCTGTGTTAGGGGAGGGGTCTGTGTTAGGGGAGTGGTCTGTGTTGAGGATGGGTCTGTGTTACGGGATGGGTCTGTGTTAAGGGAGGGGTCTGTGTTAGGGGAGGGGTCTGTGTTGAGGATGGGTCTGTGTTAAGCGATGGGTCTGTGTTGAGGATGGGTCTGTGTTAGGGGAGGGGTCTGTGTTAGGGGAGGGGTCTGTGTTGAGGATGGGTCTGTGTTAGGGGATGGGTCTGTGTTAGGGGAGGGGTCTGTGTTAGGGGAGGGGTCTGTGTTAGGGGAGGGGTCTGTGTTGAGGATGGGTCTGTGTTAGGGGATGGGTCTGTGTTAGGGGAGGGGTCTGTGTTAGGGGAGGGGTCTGTGTTGAGGATGGATCTGTGTTAAGGGATGGGTCTGTGTTGAGGATGGGTCTGTGTTAGGGGAGGGGTCTGTGTTAGGGGAGGGGTCTGTGTTTGGGGAGGGGTCTGTGTTAGGGGAGGGGTCTGGGTTTGGGGCGGGGTCTGTGTTAGGGGAGGGGTCTGTGTTAGGGGAGGGGTCTGTGTTAGGGGAGGGGTCTGTGTTAGGGGATGGGTCTGTGTTAAGGGATGGGTCTGTGTTGTGGATGGGTCTGTGTTTGGGGAGGGGTCTGTGTTAGGGGAGGGGTCTGTGTTGAGGATGGGTCTGTGTTAGGGGAGGGGTCTGTGTTAGGGGAGGGGTCTGTGTTTGGGGAGGGGTCTGTGTTCGGGGAGGGGTCTGTGTTAGGGGAGGGGTCTGTGTTAGGGGAGGGGTCTGTGTTAGGGGAGGGGTCTGTGTTGAGGATGGATCTGTGTTAAGGGATGGGTCTGTGTTGAGGATGGGTCTGTGTTAGGGGAGGGGTCTGTGTTAAGGGATGGGTCTGTGTTAAGGGAGGGGTCTGTGTTAGGGGAGGGGTCTGTGTTAGGGGAGGGGTCTGTGTTGAGGATGGGTCTGTGTTAGGGGAGGGGTCTGTGTTAGGGGAGGGGTCTGTGTTAGGGGAGGGGTCTGTGTTTGGCGAGGGGTCTGTGTTAGGGGAGGGGTCTGTGTTGAGGAGGGGTCTGTGTTGAGGAGGGGTCTGTGTTTGGGGATGGGTCTGTGTTGGGGGAGGGGTCTGTGTTAGGGGAGGGGTCTGTGTTAGGGGAGGGGTCTGTGTTAGGGGAGGGGTCTGTGTTGAGGATGGGTCTGTGTTAGGGGAGGGGTCTGTGTTAGGGGAGGGGTCTGTGTTAGGGGAGGGGTCTGGGTTTGGGGAGGGGTCTGTGTTAGGGGAGGGGTCTGTGTTAGGGGAGGGGTCTGTGTTGAGGATGGGTCTGTGTTAGGGGAGGGGTCTGTGTTTGGGGAGGGGTCTGTGTTAGGGGAGGGGTCTGTGTTAGGGGAGGGGTCTGTTTTGTGGTTGGGTCTGTGTTTGTGGAGGGGTCTGTGTTTGGGGAGGGGTCTGTGTTAGGGGAGGGGTCTGTGTTGCGGATGGGTCTGTGTTTGGGGAGGGGTCTGTGTTTGGGGAGGGGTCTGTGTTAGGGGAGGGGTCTGTGTTGAGGAGGGGTCTGTGTTAGGGGAGGGGTATGTGTTGAGGATGGGTCTGTGTTAGGGGAGGGGTCTGTGTTTGGGGAGGGGTCTGTGTTCGGGGAGGGGTCTGTGTTGAGGAGGGGTCTGTGTTAGGGGAGGGGTCTGTGTTGAGGAGGGGTCTGTGTTGAGGAGAGGTCTGTGTTTGGGGATGGGTCTGTGTTAGGGGAGGGGTCTGTGTTAGGGGAGGGGTCTGTGTTAGGGGAGGGGTCTGTGTTAGGGGAGGGGTCTGTGTTAGGGGAGGGGTCTGTGTTAGGGGAGGGGTCTGTGTTAGGGGAGGGGTCTGTGTTAGGGGAGGGGTCTGTGTTAGGGGAGCGGTCTGTGTTAGGGGAGGGGTCTGTGTTGAGGAGGGGTCTGTGTTTGGGGATGGGTCTGTGTTAGGGGAGGGGTCTGTGTTAGGGGAGGGGTCTGTGTTGAGGAGGGGTCTGTGTTTGAGGATGGGTCTGTGTTAGGGGAGGGGTCTGTGTTAGGGGAGGGGTCTGTGTTAGGGGAGGGGTCTGTGTTAGGGGAGGGGTCTGTGTTAGGGGAGGGGTCTGTGTTAGGGGAGGGGTCTGTGTTAGGGGAGGGGTCTGTGTTAGGGGAGGGGTCTGTGTTAGGGGAGGGGTCTGTGTTAGGGGAGGGGTCTGTGTTAGGGGAGGGGTCTGTGTTTTTAGCCACCATTCCCCAGCTTCCCTCTGGTGTGTCTTATGGTCATTTTCTTGAGTACTGTTTTATTATACATTTATTAAGGAATATACAGACAGACAGTATAATAACCTCTGTGATATGTCAAAGTATATTATTTATAAAAATAAGCTGCCAGACATATTTAGTAAATATCTTAAATTTCATTGAAACACATAAGTGTATTGTGTATCCATATGTTCCTGCGCTACCAGACACACGATGGAGGTGAGGTGCCTAATAAACTACCCACTTTGGTGACAGAATCTAAAATATAAAGATTCCCTTCCCTTCTCCCTTGCCCTGGGAACTTATCCCTCACCCTGGGAACTTATCCCTCACCCTGGGAACTTATCCCTCACCCTGGGAACTTATCCCTCACCCTGGGAACTTATCACTCACCCTGGGAACTTATCACTCACCCTGGGAACTTATCACTCACCCTGGGAACTTATCCCTCACCCTGGGAACTTATCACTCACCCTGGGAACTTATCACTCACCCTGGGAACTTATCACTCACCCTGGGAACTTATCTCTCACCCTGGGAACTTATCACTCACCCTGGGAACTTATCCCTCACCCTGGGAACTTATCCCTCACCCTGGGAACTTCTCCATCACCCTGGGAACTTATCCCTCACCCTGGGATTTTTCCATCACCCTGGGAACTTCTCCCTTACCCTGGAAACTTATCACTTACCCTGGAAACTTCTCCCTCATTCAGGCTAGGTTCCTCAGTATTCCTAGTTTCTTTGTCTAGCTTACCGTAATACTGGGTGCCTTATGGCACTGTCTCGACGCCCGGGTGAAGTTGCCAAGTTGTATTGGTATGTGGCAGACATAGGCAGTGCTAGAGCGGCGATGCCAGTCCCCTACGTGAAGGGTCACCTGCGGGGGATCAGTGCCCCCAGTGGGAGGGGTCAGTACTCTCCTCCCTTGTGGGAGGGGGTCAGTGCCCTTTAGTGGGAGGGGGGTCAGTGCCCCCAGTGGGAGGGGTCTACTCTCCTCCCTTGTAGGAGGGGGCCAGTGCCCTTTAGTGGGAGGGGAGTCAGTGCCCCCCGGTGGTAGTGGCCAGTACCCTCTTTCCTTGTGGGAGGGAGTCAGTGCCCTTTAGTGGGAGGGGGGTCAGTGCCCTCCGGTGGGAGGGGTCAGTGCCCTCCGGTGGGAGGGGTCAGTACTCTCCTCCCTTGTGGGAGGGGGTCAGTGCCCCTGGTGGGAGGGGTCAGTACTCTCTTCCCTTGTGGGAAGGGGTCAATGCCCCCGGTGGGAGGGGTCAGTTCTCTCTTCCCTTGTGGGAGGGGGTCAGTGGAGATATGTATATAGCAATACACTGTTCGCTGACTCTGACTCTCTCTCTCTCTCTCTCTCTCTCTCTCTCTCTCTCTCTCTCTCTCTCTCTCTCTCTCTCTCTCTCTCTCTCTCTCTCTCTCTGACACACTATACTCGTAGCCTTGCAAAGATGCAGGAATTATCACTTTACATCTTCTTCCTGTTCCTCGTCATCCTCCCCTTGTATTCTCTCCTCTCTTCTCTTCCCGTCTTCTCCTGTCCTCACGTCTTTACTTGCCAGTTCTGTTTTATGTTATTGTTGTCATTATTTCCGCGTTCCTGATGAAGTTCAACTTCCTTAGTAACGTGATGGTATTAGCAGGGGAAGGAGGGAGAGAGGGAGGGAACGAGGGAGGGAGAGAGGGAGGGAACGAGGGAGGGAGGGAACGAGGGAGGGAGTGGTGTAGTAGTGAGATAAAAGGCATAGATGCCGGGGGGGGGGGAGAGTAAAGAAGGGGTAGTAGGGTGAGGTAGAAGGAAATGGAGAGGAAGGGAAGTAGGTGTTTAAGTTACACCAGTGGTAAGTTACACAAGTGGTAAGTTACACAAGTGGTAAGTTACACAAGTGGTAAGTTACACAAGTGGTAAGTTACACCAGTGGTAAGTTACACAAGTGGTAAGTTACACAAGTGGTAAGTTACACAAGTGGTAAGTTACACCAGTGGTAAGTTACACAAGTGGTAAGTTACACAAGTGGTAAGTTACACAAGTGGTAAGTTACACAAGTGGTAAGTTACACAAGTGGTAAGTTACACAAGTGGTAAGTTACACAAGTGGTAAGTTACACAAGTGGTAAGTTACACAAGTGGTAAGTTACACAAGTGGTAAGTTACACAAGTGGTAAGTTACACCAGTGGTAAGTTACACAAGTGGTAAGTTACACCAGTGGTAAGTTACACCAGTGGTAAGTTACACCAGTGGTAAGTTACACAAGTGGTAAGTTACACAAGTGGTAAGTTACACAAGTGGTAAGTTACACAAGTGGTAAGTTACACAAGTGGTAAGTTACACAAGTGGTAAGTTACACAAGTGGTAAGTTACACAAGTGGTAAGTTACACAAGTGGTAAGTTACACAAGTGGTAAGTTACACAAGTGGTAAGTTACACAAGTGGTAAGTTACACAAGTGGTAAGTTACACAAGTGGTAAGTTACACAAGTGGTAAGTTACACCAGTGGTAAGTTACACCAGTGGTAAGTTACACCAGTGGTAAGTTACACCAGTGGTAAGTTACACAAGTGGTAAGTTACACAAGTGGTAAGTTACACAAGTGGTAAGTTACACCAGTGGTAAGTTACACAAGTGGTAAGTTACACAAGTGGTAAGTTACACAAGTGGTAAGTTACACAAGTGGTAAGTTACACAAGTGGTAAGTTACACAAGTGGTAAGTTACACCAGTGGTAAGTTACACAAGTGGTAAGTTACACAAGTGGTAAGTTACACCAGTGGTAAGTTACACAAGTGGTAAGTTACACCAGTGGTAAGTTACACCAGTGGTAAGTTACACAAGTGGTAAGTTACACAAGTGGTAAGTTACACAAGTGGTAAGTTACACAAGTGGTAAGTTACACAAGTGGTAAGTTACACCAGTGGTAAGTTACACAAGTGGTAAGTTACACAAGTGGTAAGTTACACAAGTGGTAAGTTACACAAGTGGTAAGTTACACAAGTGGTAAGTTACACAAGTGGTAAGTTACACAAGTGGTAAGTTACACAAGTGGTATATAAGTTAACAAGTGGTGTATAAGTGGTGCTCTCTTGATTTTCAAGATTTTTGTAAACACTTCTTGAGTGGACTGAAATGTTACATTTTACGACGTTAAACATGCGACGTTAAACATGCGACGTTAAACATGCGGCGTTAAACATGCGGCGTTAAACATGCGACGTTAAACATGCGACGTTAAACATGCGACGTTAAACATGCGACGTTAAACATGCGACGTTAAACATGCGGCGTTAAACATGCGGCGTTAAACATGCGACGTTAAACATGTGACGTTAAACATGCGACGTTAGACTACAAGAGGTGTTTAGGAGGGTACGTTAAAGAAGAAAGTTTTAGTGAACAACGGAAATGAAGAAGGTGAGATGAGAGTAAAATGATGTCTGTGACGTGAAAGATTGAACAGCAGATAGAAATGAAGGCTGAAGGAAGTGAATATATGTAGGCACTTGGGAGAGAATGTGTGTATAGCCAGACGGATGTACGAAAGATTACAATAATAATAATAATAATAATAAAAATAATAATAATAATAATAATAATAATAATAATAATAATAATAATAATAATAATAATAATAATAATAATAATAATAATAATAATAATAATAATAATAATAATAATTATAATAATAATAATAATTATAATCTTTATTTTTACAAGTACAGGGTATATAGATCATAGCTGACATCAATGACATATTACTATATAGAAAGCCGCCTTGTTATGCAGAGCATTTCGGGCAAATTAGGTCAGTTTTTTTCACAGGATGCGACCCACACCAGTCGATTAACACCCAGGAACTTATTATACTGCTAGGTGAACAGAAACAGCAAGTGCCTAAAGGAAACACGTCCTAATGTTTCCACTCGTACCGGGGATCAACCCCCGGACCTCAGTGTGTGAGCTGAGCTACGGGACACCAAGAAGGTAGCTGGTGTTTGCAAGAGTCTTTGGAAAGAAAGAGGTTTGTCAGTGGCTGTGAAAGGAATAATATATTATGTTGGTAGAATTACCGATAATATGTAACGGCTTGACAAAGCTGCTGGAGAGCGAAACGTTGCCACAATAAAAATGTCGCATTGGTTGCACTAGTGTCCTTTTACCTAACATGTTATTGTAGTTTAATATTTTTCTTTGGGTGTGAGACAGAGGCTGGTGACTGGAGGCTGGTGACTGGAGGCTGGTGACTGGAGGCTGGTGACTGGAGGCTGGTGACTGGAGGCTGGTGACTGGTGGCTGGTGACTGGAGGCTGGTGACTGGAGGCTGGTGACTGGAGGCTGGTGACTGGAGGCTGGTGACTGGAGGCTGGTGACTGGAGGCTGGTGACTGGAGGCTGGTGGCTGGAGGCTGGTGACTGGTGGCTGGTGACTGGTGGCTGGTGACTGGAGGCTGGTGACTGGTGGCTGGTGACTGGAGGCTGGTGACTGGTGGCTGGTGACTGGAGGCTGGTGACTGGAGGCTGGTGACTGGAGGCTGGTGACTGGAGGCTGGTGACTGGAGGCTGGAGACTGGAGGCTGGTGACTGGAGGCTGGTGACTGGAGGCTGGTGACTGGAGGCTGGAGACTGGAGGCTGGTGACTGGAGGCTGGAGACTGGAGGCTGGTGACTGGAGGCTGGTGACTGGAGGGAGGCTGGACTGGAGGCTGGAGACTGGAGGCTGGACTGGACTGGCTGGTGACTGGAGGCTGGTGACTGGAGACTGGAGGCTGGAGGCTGGTGACTGGAGGCTGGTGACTGACTGGAGGCTGGTGACTGGAGGCTGGTGACTGGAGGCTGGTGACTGGAGGCTGGTGACTGGAGGCTGGTGACTGGAGGCTGGAGACTGGAGGCTGGTGACTGGAGGCTGGTGACTGGAGGCTGGAGACTGTAGGCTGGTGACTGGAGGCTGGAGACTGGAGGCTGGTGACTGGAGGCTGGAGACTGGAGGCTGGAGACTGGAGGCTGGTGACTGGAGGCTGGAGACTGGAGGCTGGTGACTGGAGGCTGGTGACTGGTGGCTGGAGACTGGAGGCTGGTGACTGGAGGCTGGTGACTGGAGGCTGGTGACTGGAGGCTGGTGACTGGAGGCTGGTGACTGGAGGCTGGTGACTGGAGGCTGGTGACTGGTGGCTGGAGACTGGAGGCTGGTGACTGGAGGCTGGTGACTGGAGGCTGGTGACTGGAGGCTGGTGACTGGAGGCTGGTGACTGGAGGCTGGTGACTGGAGGCTGGTGACTGGAGGCTGGTGACTGGAGGCTGGTGACTGGAGGCTGGAGACTGGAGGCTGGTGACTGGAGGCTGGTGAGTGGAGACTGGAGGCTGGTGACTGGAGACTGGAGGCTGGAGACTGTAGGCTGGTGACTGGAGGCTGGTGACTGGAGGCTGGTGACTGGAGCCTGGTGACTGTAGGCTGGTGACTGGAGGCTGGTGACTGGAGGCTGGTGACTGGAGGCTGGTGACTGGAGGCTGGTGACTGTAGGCTGGTGACTGGAGGCTGGATTCTGTAGGCTGGTGACTGAAGGCTGGTGACTGGAGGCTGGTGACTGTAGGCTGGTGACTGGAGGCTGGAGACTGTAGGCTGGTGACTGGAGGCTGGTGACTGGAGGCTGGAGACTGGAGGCTGGAGACTGGAGGCTGGTGACTGGAGGCTGGTGACTGGAGGCTGGTGACTGTAGGCTGGTGACTGTAGGCTGGTGACTGGAGGCTGGAGACTGTAGGCTGGTGACTGGAGGCTGGTGACTGGAGGCTGGTGACTGGAGGCTGGAGACTGGAGGCTGGTGACTGGAGGCTGGTGACTGGAGGCTGGTGACTGGAGGCTGGAGACTGGAGGTTGGTGACTGGAGGCTGGTGACTGGAGGCTGGTGACTGGAGGCTGGAGACTGGAGGCTGGTGACTGGAGGCTGGTGACTGGAGGCTGGAGACTGGAGGCTGGCGACTGGAGGCTGGTGACTGTAGGCTGGTGACTGTAGGCTGGTGACTGGAGGCTGGAGACTGTAGGCTGGTGACTGGAGGCTGGTGACTGGAGGCTGGTGACTGGAGGCTGGTGACTGGAGACTGGAGGCTGGTGACTGTAGGCTGGAGACTGGAGGCTGGTGACTGGAGGCTGGTGACTGGAGGCTGGTGACTGGAGGCTGGAGACTGGAGGCTGGAGACTGGAGACTAGAGGCTGGAGACTGGAGACTGGAGACTAGAGACTGGAGGCTGGAGACTGGAGACTAGAGGCTGGAGACTGGAGACTAGAGACTGGAGACTGGAGGCTGGAGACTGGAGGCTGGAGACTGGAGACTAGAGGCTGGAGACTGGAGACTGGAGGCTGGAGACTGGAGACTAGAGGCTGGAGACTGGAGACTGGAGGCTGGAGACTGGAGACTAGAGGCTGGAGACTGGAGGCTGGAGACTGGAGAATAGAGGCTGGAGACTGGAGACTGAAGGCTGGAGACTGGAGACTAGAGGCTGGAGACTGGAGACTGGAGGCTGGAGACTGGAGACTAGAGGCTGGAGACTGGAGGCTGGAGACTGGAGACTGGAGGCTGGAGACTGGAGGCAGTGGAGATGCGTATAAGTATTATACAAAGACTAAGGAGTGTAAAAATTAACATGGTACCATGATTGATGCAGTACATAGGTAACAGTTAGGTATCTTTATTTCGAAACGTTTCGCCTACACGACGGGCTTCTTCAGTCGAATGCAGAGGAGCCAGCAAAAGAAGTAGAGATTTAAAGACGACGTAATCAGTCCATCACCTTTGAAGACTTAGTTTTGAGGTGATCAGTCCCTTAACCAGGACTAACCTAGTCAGCACTGGCCAGGTTAGGCCAGTGAGTCAGCACTGGCCAGGTTAGAGGCCAGTGAATCAGCACTGACCAGGTTAGAGGCCAGTGAGTCAGCACTGGCCAGGTTAGAGGCCAGTGAGTCAGCACTGGCCAGGTTAGAGGCCAGTGAGTCAGCACTGGCCAGGTTAGAGGCCAGTGAGTCAGCACTGGCCAGGTTAGAGGTCAGTGAGTCAGCACTGGCCAGGTTAGAGGCCAGTGAGTCAGCACTGGCCAGGTTAGAGGTCAGTGAGTCAGCATTGGCCAGGATAGAGGCCAGTGAATCAGCACTGGCCAGGTTAGAGGCCAGTGAGTCAGCACTGGCCCGGTTAGAGGCCAGTGAGTCAGCCCTGGCCATGTTAGAGGCCAGTGAGTCAGCACTGGCCAGGTTAGAGGCCAGTGAGTCAGCACTGGGCAGGTTAGAGGCCAGTGAGTCAGCACTGGCCAGGGTAGAGGCCAGTGAGTCAGCACTGGCCAGGTTAGAGGCCAGTGAGTCAGCACTGGGCAGGTTAGAGGCCAGTGAGTCAGCACTGGCCAGGTTAGAGGCCAGTGAGTCAGCACTGGGCAGGTTAGAGGCCAGTGAGTCAGCACTGGCCAGGTTAGAGGCCAGTGAGTCAGCACTGGGCAGGTTAGAGGCCAGTGAGTCAGCACTGGCCAGGTTAGAGGCCAGTGAGTCAGCACTGGGCAGGTTAGAGGCCAGTGAGTCAGCATTGGCCAGGGTAGAGGCCAGTGAGTCAGCACTGGGCAGGTTAGAGGCCAGTGAGTCAGCACTGGCCAGGTTAGAGGCCAGTGAGTGTGAGTTGAGTGCTGATCATATCTCTTGCAACACAGAACACAGGTTATATCTGGCTCTTGTCCAGCATATGTTTTCTGCCAGGGTTCAGCTCTTGGGCCATAGACAAGTGGTTCAGAGAAACAACAAGATGATAAATTAGATACATGTGCAACACTTGAGTATCTTTGAGGAAATGTCTCACCACACAGTGGCTTCATCAGTCCATATAAGAAGAATGGTGAAGATCAGTCCCTCAGCCTGGAGTCGATGCAATCAATCCATTAATTCTGTCAAGATTGATCACATCGACTCCAGGCTGAGGGACTGACTACCTTAAACTCCTCCTGATCTTCACCATTCATCTCTGTACTGGACTGATGAAGCCACTGTGTGGCGAAACGTTTCCACAATAAAGATACCCGAGTGTTGCAACTGTGTCTAATTTATCAGCTCCTGGGCCACACCACAGGTTATCTTGCGGACAGCAGCATCGTTAGTCATTCCAGGGATCTCTTGTCCCTCCTCCTTCACCTCACGTCCCCCCCTCGTCAGCTTCCTCCACGCTGTGACATCTGTATACACTTCCCAGACACTTGTAGTGAAAGGCCACTTCCAGCAGAGAAATGTCTTATTAATACGACGTTTTGCCCAATATTATCACTGTCTATCATTATATTGCTTAGTATTATCACTGTATATCTTTATATTGCTCAATAATGTCACCGTCTGTCTCTGTATACCTTAATATTGCCACTGTCTGTTTTTATATTGCTCAGTATTGTCACTGTTTGTGTCTATATTGCTCAATAAGCAGACAAAATGTCAACACGAGAACATTTCTTGATTGAGAGAGAGAGAGAGAGAGAGAGAGAGAGAGAGAGAGAGAGAGAGCAAGAGCGAACGAGGGAGTCTTTCTGGTGCCTCCGAGAGCCGTGCTGCTGCTGCTGCAGGTGTTGTGCAGGTGGTGGAGGGCGGGGCGGGGCAGGGCGCCACATATTGAAGTGCAGGTCAGGCAGGCTGCTCCAGCCTACATGCTCACTGTACTTACTACCTGCACCAGCCTCATGACCCACCTGGCACACTGATGCTGCTCTCGCTGTTTCTGCTGTTTTTAATATCGTTTTTTTCTTGTTATTACTGTTTGTTGCCCTTGTAGTAAATTCTGTTACTATTAATATCAGTTATTGTTTGTGTTGTTCTTATAGAGGAGAATGAATAATAACGTTATTAAGTACAAACCTTATACCAAACACTTCAATACTTCCAGCAGGTGTTGTACCTCTTACATATAACTGTAGTGTTGTCTTACACAGGATGTAACATGATGTAACATTACAGCAGGACTGTAGTGTTGTCTTACACAGTATGTAACATTACAGCAGGACTGTAGTGTTGTCTTACACAGGATGTAACATTACAGCAGGACTGTAGTGTTGTCTTACACAGGATGTAACATGATGTAACATTACAGCAGGACTGTAGTGTTGTCTTACACAGTATGTAACATTACAGCAGGACTGTAGTGTTGTCTTACACAGTATGTAACATTACAGCAGGACTGTAGTGTTGTCTTACACAGTATGTAACATTACAGCAGGACTGTAGTGTTGTCTTACACAGTATGTAACATTACAGCAGGACTGTAGTGTTGTCTTACACAGTATGTAACATTACAGCAGGACTGTAGTGTTGTCTTACACAGTATGTAACATTACAGCAGGACTGTAGTGTTGTCTTACACAGGATGTAACATTACAGCAGGACTGTAGTGTTGTCTTACACAGTATGTAACATTACAGCAGGACTGTAGTGTTGTCTTACACAGGATGTAACATTACACAGCAGGACTGTAGTGTTGTCTTACACAGGATGTAACATGATGTAACATTACAGCAGGACTGTAGTGTTGTCTTACACAGGATGTAACATTACAGCAGGACTGTAGTGTTGTCTTACACAGGATGTAACATTACAGCAGGACTGTAGTGTTGTCTTACACAGTATGTAACATTACAGCAGGACTGTAGTGTTGTCTTACACAGGATGTATCATTACAGCAGGACTGTAGTGTTGTCTTACACAGTATTTAACATTACACAGCAGGACTGTAGTGTTGTCTTACACAGGATGTAACATTACAGCAGGACTGTAGTGTTGTCTTACACAGTATGTAACATTACAGCAGGACTGTAGTGTTGTCTTACACAGTATGTAACATTACAGCAGGACTGTAGTGTTGTCTTACACAGGATGTAACATTACAGCAGGACTGTAGTGTTGTCTTACACAGGATGTAACATTACACAGCAGGACTGTAGTGTTGTCTTACACAGTATGTATCATTACACAGCAGGACTGTAGTGTTGTCTTACACAGTATGTAACATTACAGCAGGACTGTAGTGTTGTCTTACACAGGATGTATCATTACAGCAGGACTGTAGTGTTGTCTTACACAGGATGTATCATTACAGCAGGACTGTAGTGTTGTCTTACACAGTATGTATCATTACACAGCAGGACTGTAGTGTTGTCTTACACAGGATGTATCATTACAGCAGGACTGTAGTGTTGTCTTACACAGTATGTATCATTACACAGCAGGACTGTAGTGTTGTCTTACACAGTATGTAACATTACAGCAGGACTGTAGTGTTGTCTTACACAGGATGTAACATTACAGCAGGACTGTAGTGTTGTCTTACACAGGATGTAACATTACACAGCAGGACTGTAGTGTTGTCTTACACAGGATGTATCATTACAGCAGGACTGTAGTGTTGTCTTACACAGGATGTAACATTACACAGCAGGACTGTAGTGTTGTCTTACACAGGATGTATCATTACAGCAGGACTGTAGTGTTGTCTTACACAGTATGTAACATTACACAGCAGGACTGTAGTGTTGTCTTACACAGGATGTATCATACAGCAGGACTGTAGTGTTGTCTTACACAGTATGTAACATTACAGCAGGACTGTAGTGTTGTCTTACACAGTATGTAACATTACAGCAGGACTGTAGTGTTGTCTTACACAGGATGTAACATTACAGCAGGACTGTAGTGTTGTCTTACACAGGATGTAACATTACACAGCAGGACTGTAGTGTTGTCTTACACAGGATGTATCATTACAGCAGGACTGTAGTGTTGTCTTACACAGGATGTAACATTACACAGCAGGACTGTAGTGTTGTCTTACACAGGATGTATCATTACAGCAGGACTGTAGTGTTGTCTTACACAGTATGTAACATTACACAGCAGGACTGTAGTGTTGTCTTACACAGGATGTATCATACAGCAGGACTGTAGTGTTGTCTTACACAGTATGTAGCATTACAGCAGGACTGTAGTGTTGTCTTACACAGTATGTAACATTACAGCAGGACTGTAGTGTTGTCTTACACAGTATGTAACATTACAGCAGGACTGTAGTGTTGTCTTACACAGTATGTAACATTACAGCAGGACTGTAGTGTTGTCTTACACAGGATGTAACATTACAGCAGGACTGTAGTGTTGTCTTACACAGTATGTAACATTACAGCAGGACTGTAGTGTTGTCTTACACAGTATGTAACATTACAGCAGGACTGTAATGTTGTCTTACACAGGATGTAACATTACAGCAGGACTGTAGTGTTGTCTTACA
The DNA here is from genome assembly GCF_038502225.1 of Cherax quadricarinatus. Lineage (NCBI taxonomy): Eukaryota > Metazoa > Arthropoda > Malacostraca > Decapoda > Parastacidae > Cherax > Cherax quadricarinatus. Next base: position 27,015,906 of record NC_091322.1, on the reverse strand, counting down.
CAGGATGTAACATTACAGCAGGACTGTAGTGTTGTCTTACACAGGATGTATCATTACACAGCAGGACTGTAGTGTTGTCTTACACAGGATGTATCATTACACAGCAGGACTGTAGTGTTGTCTTACACAGGATGTATCATTACACAGCAGGACTGTAGTGTTGTCTTACACAGGATGTAACATTACAGCAGGACTGTAGTGTTGTCTTACACAGGATGTATCATTACACAGCAGGACTTGAGTTTTCCATCACATTTTTCCCCAAGATTCTAAACATAACAGTCGCCTAACACACGGGTACCTAATTTTACTGCTAGATGTGCAGAAGCAGCAACAGCAGCAGTGCAAGGAAACTTGCCCAGATGTTCCTCCATGCCAGGGAATCGAACCCTGGACCCTGTTGTTCTGAATCGAGTTACGCAGCACCGCTGACAGGGAAGGAAGAATGTGAGTAAGGAGGATAAGGCAAAGGTAGTAGTGGGAGGTTGTTGAGTCAGGTGGGTGCGTCTCCCTGGCTGCAGGTGCTGGTGCTGCTGCTGTTGGTGGTGGTGCTGTTATTGCTGGTGCTACTAGTGTTGGTGCTATTAATGTTGGTGTTGTTGTCTCATGAATACACATGAGGTTCTCTGGCTTCCCGTCATCATTACCGGGTTTTACTTCGCTGATCTTATATACTTTTCCTCTTACCATGTCCCGTGCGTTCCTTCCTGTGTCCTTCGTCACCCTCACGTTTTCTCCTAACAACCTCTGAGTCTCCCTCTATCCTGTATCTTAAAGTTACCTTGTTTCCACGCTAGTGTGACCTCGATCCAGGACGCTGACCTCCTCTCGCCACCTTCATGACCAGCTTCGTGTCTCACGTGATCTCTTCGTTGTGCTCTGGTGGTGTTTGAAAAAATTACGTGGTTCCTTGTTTTCTTGACGGTCATAGAGGTGAAAGTCGACACTGAAGCTTGGTAGTGTTTAATATTGGTTGTATAAGCAGTGCGCCGCTACCTTGCTTCGTAAAATGGTGACGCAAGGAGTGTAAGGCGGTGGATGGTGCGGTATGCTAATGCAGTGCATAAAGTGTACCCGCACTGTCGAGTACCTGGTGGGCGAAATGTTCTCACTATAAAATTCCATAACCTGCATTAGTGTATCGTATTTACATGGGACAATGTATGCCGTTAACGGTATTCTGGTACCTCATTCTACATCTTCCTACCAGCCATAAGGGGAATTACCAATAGGCCCCTGGCTGTCTTCAAGAGGGAGCTGGACAGACACCTAAAGTCAGTACCGGATCAGCCGGGCTGTGGTTCGTACGTTTGACTACGTGCGGCCAGCAGTATCATCTTCATTGATCAGGCCCTGATCCACCGGGAGGCCTGATCATGGACCGGGCCACGGGGGCGTTGATCCCCGGAATACCCTCCAGGTAGATAAATTCTAAGAAAGCATGTTGATCCTTCACACAGTCTTCACGCTGTCCTTTCCTAGAGTTGCTACACTAAGCTGCCCCATACACCTAGACCAAGTTTGGCCACCACTCTACTCTTCTAGTTTCATCGTACATACTACATGTAGATAAACACTCACAAGCGCAGTTGAAGACATTTATTACACTGGTGTATATCGTGAGTCACAAGTGGTGCCGGGAGTATGGTGGGGCCAGGCGCAGCGGTGGTGTTGAAAACATAGGTGAAACTGGAGCAGCTCATGACACTGGTGGGTCACTCAAGAGACCCAAAACATAGGTGAAACTGGAGCAGCTCATGACACTGGTGGGTCACTCAAGAGACCCAAAACATAGGTGAAACTGGAGCAGCTCATGACACTGGTGGGTCACTCAAGAGACCCTCATGACATGAGGGTCTCTTGAGTGACCTTGTACTGTCAAGGCCTCTTGACTTTGCACTGTCAAGGCCGCTTGACCTTGTACTGTCAAAGCCACTTAATGTCTTGGTATTTATGAAGCTTTAGTGGGTGTGGTCTGGGACCAGGCCGAGGGGGCGATGACCGACTCTCACAACGAGGGGGGAGGGTATTACATGATTGACATTCGTTGCGTGATCTGAAGCTGATAAACTAACAAGGAACCCTGACTCGAAGTACCCACAGGCACGCCAGGTGAGTACATCCTTCACCCTGCCTCTACCCACACTCGCTCCCTCCCTTCCACTTCCTTGTTACCCTTCCTTCCTCTCCTCCAACCTTTTCTTGTGTGTTTTGAATGCTGTAACTGTCAAACGAACGTTGCTGGTGAAATGATAGGATGATTGGTACTATTATCAGCCGTTGACAAGGAACCTCTCACGACTGCCCTCTTGCTCAGCCAGAGAGGCTGTGGTCGTCCTGGTGGGAGGCTGCAGCTGTCTTAGTGGGAGGCTGCGGCCGTCCAGGTGGGAGGTTGTGGCCGTCCTGCTGGGAGGCTGCGGCCCTCCAAATCCCACCTTCATAGCATTTCCTCGGCTACTTGGCCGCCAGGTATAATTCACATGTCCCATTTGGTATTTCGTCAGATTTTCCTACCTTTTCTGTTATATCAGACTTTTCTTGCCACAAATCACGTTTCACATCACACCGTATTGTTCTTGTTCTTCATATCGCAGTGTTCTGTGTTCTTCGTCCGTATTCTTTATTGATCTCTGTTAATCTAAAGCATTAATCTCTCCTACGTTATTGTGTACTTTTTTCTGACTTCAGTCTTCTTTGTTGTTCATTTGTATTGTGTTCATCTGTGTTTTGTTGTTCTCTTTGTATTGGTCTTTTGTTGTTCTCTTGTGCCTTGTTCTTCACTGGTGGTGAGAACGGGTTTTTGGGCGAGTTACGGTTGAAAGTTGTTGCTGCTGCTGCTGCTGCAACTCTACCAGTCTTTGGCACAGTCTTTACCTGTGAAGGCGTGGTGTTGTGTGCTGCAGTGTGCTGAATAGGCTTCTGGTGTGCTACAGTGTGCTTCATAGGGTTCTAGGGTGCTAGTGTGCTATGACACAGTGCTACGTAACGTAATAGGATCATGCAGTGTGCTACGATAGTGTAGCATGGTGGGGCGGTAGTGTGGTACTGCTGATTTCTCAAGAAAGACACATACAACTAGTAACTATTAGTACTACTACTAAACGCAAAAGAACACTCAGGTTAAGTGTCTGTCGTCAAGTGACTTTGATAGCTACTACTACTACTACTACTACTACTACACACGGCGGTGCCAGGAGCTGTGAATCGGCCCCTGCAACCACAGATAGGGAAGTACATATAGGGTGAGTACACACACACACACAGTCATAGAGTCGTCAGGAAGTGGAATGGCCTAGCTAGTGAAGTAGTGGAGGCAGGAACCATACATAGTTTTAAGAAGAGGTATGACAAAGCTCAGGAAGCAGAGAGGGAGAGGACCTAGTAGCGATCAGTGAAGAGGCGGGGCCAGGAGCTGAGTCTCGACCCCTGCAACCACAATTAGGTGAGTACAATTAGGTGAGTACACACGCACACATTTCTACGTGTGAACCTCGCAACCACCATTCCTGTGTGTGTGTGTGTGTGTGTGTGTGTGTGTGGAGGGTGTGGAGAGAGGGTATGGGTGGCAGGGATTGTAGGTGTGGTCAGAAATAACGTGTGGGTATGGAGAAGCCAGTCTTCGCTGCACCAACAGTGACAACACTACTACTGGTCAGCCAGGTCGCCTGCCTGCTGCACTGCTGATACTGCCCACTCCTGATCAACTCTCCTGCTTAGTACCTGCTTGTTATCGTTACCTGTCAGCGTACAAGTGTTTGAACAACTGTCTGTGGGTGTACAGGTGTCTGGACCACCTTGTGTGGGTACAGGTGTCTGGACCACTTTGTATGACTGCACAGGTGTCTGGGCCACCTTGTGTGAGTGTACAGGTGTCTGGACCACCCTGTGTGAGTGTACGGGTGTCTGGACCACCCTGTGTGAGTGTACAGGTGTCTGGACCACCTTGTGTGAGTGTACAGGTGTCTGGACCACCCCGTGTGAGTATACAGGTGTCTGGACCACCCTGTGTGAGTATACAGGTGTCTGGACCACCCTGTGTGAGTGTACAGGTGTTTGGACCACCCTGTGTGAGTGTACAGGTGTCTGGACCACCCTGTGTGAGTATACAGGTGTTTGGACCACCCTGTGTGAGTGTACAGGTGTTTGGACCACCCTGTGTGAGTGTACAGGTGTCTGGACCACTCTGTGTGAGTATACAGGTGTTTGGACCACCCTGTGTGAGTGTACAGGTGTTTGGACCACCCTGTGTGAGTGTACAGGTGTCTGGACCACCTTGTGTGAGTATACAGGTGTTTGAACCACCCTGTGTGAGTGTACAGGTGTCTGGACCACCTTGTGTGAGTATACAGGTGTTTGGACCACCCTGTGTGAGTGTACAGGTGTTTGGACCACCCTGTGTGAGTGTACAGGTGTCTGGACCACCTTGTGTGAGTGTACAGGTGTTTGGACCACCGTGTGTGAGTGTACAGGTGTCTGGACCACCTTGTGTGAGTGTACAGGTGTTTGGACCACCCTGTGTGAGTGTACAGGTGTTCGGTCCACCCTGTGTGAGTATACAGGTGTTCGGACCACCCTGTGTGAGTGTACAGGTGTTCGGTCCACCCTGTGTGAGTATACAGGTGTTCGGACCACCCTGTGTGAGTGTACAGGTGTCTGGACCACCTTGTGTGAGTGTACAGGTGTCTGGACCACCTTGTGTGAGTGTACAGGTGTCTGGACCACCCCGTGTGAGTATACAGGTGTCTGGACCACCCTGTGTGAGTATACAGGTGTCTGGACCACCCTGTGTGAGTGTACAGGTGTTTGGACCACCCTGTGTGAGTGTACAGGTGTCTGGACCACCCTGTGTGAGTATACAGGTGTTTGGACCACCCTGTGTGAGTGTACAGGTGTTTGGACCACCCTGTGTGAGTGTACAGGTGTCTGGACCACTCTGTGTGAGTATATAGGTGTTTGGACCACCCTGTGTGAGTGTACAGGTGTTTGGACCACCCTGTGTGAGTGTACAGGTGTCTGGACCACCTTGTGTGAGTATACAGGTGTTTGAACCACCCTGTGTGAGTGTACAGGTGTCTGGACCACCTTGTGTGAGTATACAGGTGTTTGGACCACCCTGTGTGAGTGTACAGGTGTTTGGACCACCCTGTGTGAGTGTACAGGTGTCTGGACCACCTTGTGTGAGTGTACAGGTGTTTGGACCACCGTGTGTGAGTGTACAGGTGTCTGGACCACCTTGTGTGAGTGTACAGGTGTTTGGACCACCCTGTGTGAGTGTACAGGTGTTCGGTCCACCCTGTGTGAGTATACAGGTGTTCGGACCACCCTGTGTGAGTGTACAGGTGTTCGGTCCACCCTGTGTGAGTATACAGGTGTTCGGACCACCCTGTGTGAGTGTACAGGTGTCTGGACCACCTTGTGTGAGTGTACAGGTGTTTGGACCACCCTGTGTGAGTGTACAGGTGTTCGGTCCACCCTGTGTGAGTATACAGGTGTTCGGACCACCCTGTGTGAGTGTACAGGTGTCTGGACCACCCTGTGTGAGTGTACAGGTGTTTGGACCACCCTGTGTGAGTGTACAGGTGTCTGGACCACCTTGTGTGAGTGTACAGGTGTTTGGACCACCCTGTGTGAGTGTACAGGTGTTCGGACCACCCTGTGTGAGTATAGAGGTGTCTGGACCACCCTGTGTAAGTGTACAGGTGTCTGGACCACCTTGTGTGAGTATACAGGTGTTCGGACCACCCTGTGTGAGTGTACAGGTGTCTGGACCACCTTGTGTGAGTATACAGGTGTCTGGACCACCTTGTGTGAGTATACAGGTGTTTGGACCACCCTGTGTGAGTGTACAGGTGTTCGGACCACCCTGTGTGAGTATACAGGTGTCTGGACTGCTGTAATGGAGGCGAAAGTACAAGGTCGTGTGAAATCTGTTCGTCCGGAAGACTCGGACAAAAAATGTGATTGTGTTATAAGCTGAGCGAATGAGTGTGTGGCGCTGAGGCACAGTTGTGTTCTGGGAGTGAAGGCTGGAGGAGTGGCGGTGCTGTGGGAGTGATGGTGGTGGAGTTAGAGGAGAGGTGTGTGGTGGTGCTGTGGGAATGATGGTGGAGTTAGAGGAGAGGTGTGCGGTGGTGATGGAGTGAATGTAATGGTAAATCACTCTCAACCACTCATACTCTTCTCGGAAAGTGAATATATGAAGGATAAAGTGAATATGACGTGAAGGATAAAGTGAATATGACATGAAGCATAAAGTGAATATGATATGAAGGATAAAGTGAATATGACGTGAAGGATAAAGTGAATATGACATGAAGCATAAAGTGAATATGACGTGAAGGATAAAGTGAATATGACATGAAGTATAAAGTGAATATGACGTGAAGGATAAAGTGAATATGACATGAAGCATAAAGTGAATATGACGTGAAGGATAAAGTGAATATGACATGAAGTATAAAGTGAATATGACTTGAAGGATCAAATGAATATGACGTGAAGGAGATAATGAACATGGCGTTCGTGAAAAATAAAGTGAATATGATGTGAAGGATAAATTGAATATGACGTGAATAAAGTGAATCTGTGAAAGAGACAGTGAATATGTTGAAAATGAGTGCTATAAATCAAGAGAACGACTTTTATTGAAAGTGAGCGTGGTTACAATTTATGATGTGAGTGATAATGAAAGTGACCAATAAAAAGGAACATGAAATAAGTGATAGTAATTAGGAAAATGACAAAATAGAACCTGAAGTGAGTGAAAATGATGAAAATGACATAAAACGGTGTATACCAGTGGTAACAGTGGTGCCTTGGACTTAAAGCTATAGGACCCGGGCGCAACCCCGAGGACGGGTGGAAACGTATGGGCCACTTACACTTCACACTCGACTGTGATGGGTGGCATCCTGGGAAGGGGGGAGTACTGTACAGTAGAGGCCTAGGCTTTCAGCTGAAGTAGGCTGACAGCTATTAACCTGTATATGAGCTGAGGTGGGCTGATAGCTATTATCCTCTAAAGGAACCTGGGATTTACCTTGTAATGTCGTACTAGTGACCTGTTGGGATTTTTAGGGTCTCTCTCTCTCTCTCTCTCTCTCTCTCTCTCTCTCTCTCTCTCTCTCTCTCTCTCTCTCTCTCTCTCTCTCTCTCTCTCTCTCTCTCTCTCTCTTCTCTCTCTCTCTAAACATGTCATTTTGTTTTCATACTATTATTCGCGTCACTTTATTTTCCTCTTTCTATATCTTTTATTTCCCTCTTTATTTTCCTTCCTCTCCTTTTTTTTGCCTTCCTTGCCTCTCACTTGCTTCCTCTTCCCTTCCTTCCTCCCATCCATCTCCTCCTCTCTCCCTCCCTCCCTTCCCTCCTTCTCACGTTCTCCTTCTTGTAGTGCTTCACTGGTGATTGTTCCCCCGCTTAATCTCTCTCTCTCTCTCTCTCTCTCTCTCTCTCTCTCTCTCTCTCCCAGTTGATCCTCAATAAACAACAGTAGTGACAAGCTAATAATAATAACAACTGCAGTATCAGCAAACACCAACAACATCAACCACCACCACTACTACCACCCCTCCCCCATCCTCTGGCTGGTTAGGTAAGGTTCGTCAGGAAACAGGACAAGGTGTTTCCTGACGCGGGTCTTAGTCATAGGATGACCCTCCACCCCCTTTAAGAAGATAAGGCACATGAAGGAAGATAAGTAAGACACATGAAGTAAGATACACGACGATAAGATACACTTACAAACCTTCATGATAGAGCTTGGCCAGAATGTTAAACAGAGAGAACGGGAAATTCTTCCCTAATCTCAAGGTGGTTAAGAAGCGGAATAACCAGGAGGAGGAAGTGATAGAGGCGGACTTGGTAAGCAGGTTAGGACCCAGCAAGCAAGGACCCAGCAGGCAAGGACCCAGCAGACTAGGACCCTGGCTGCTAGGACCCACCAGGCCAGGACCCAGCATGCCAGGACCCCCAGGCTAGGACCCAGCAGGCTAGGACCCAGCAGGCAAGGGCCCTGGCAGCTAGGACCCAGCAGGCAAGGGCCCTGGCAGCTAGGACCCAGCAGGCTAGGACCAAGCAGGTTAGGACCCAGCAGGTCAGGACCCAGCAGGCTAGGAATGTGTGAAACCAGTCGATACTGCTGAAGAGCAGGGGAGCAGGAGCTGTGGTACGACCCTGGCAGACACAGCTTGGTGGGTAGGGACACAAACACACAGGAAAGATCTCTAATTAAGGTAACAAAGAAAACTGTTGTTTCCTTGTAGGGTTGAGTCAGAGGTTGCTTACTGATGTGGTAAGTGAGGCCAGGCTGACAGCCTGCCAGGATGGCTGACACAGGCTGACAGCCTGCCAGGATGACTGACACACAGGCTGACAACCTGTGTGTCATTTGCGAATTCCAGTAATCACAGTAAAGAGTCATAATAATCATAGTAAAGAGTCATAATCAAAACACAGCAGTAATAGGAGAAAAACCCACAAATGTGAGGACAGAAGTAAAGGAAGGAAGAGAGGAATAATTTAGAGAGAGAGGAGTGGTTTAGAGAGAGGGGGAGTGACATAGAGAGGAAGGGGGGGATTTAGAGCTATTTAGGCGGAAAGGGTGTGATTTAGAGAGGGAGGGAGTAATTTAGAGAGAGGGAGTGGGTGTAATTCAAATCCGCCCTTGTTGCACGTGACGCAATCTTCAGTTTTCTGTTAATGCAGAAATTGACAACACACCTCCCAACAATTCTCAACCAAAGGTGAATTTGTGCAAATATTATGCTTGGGGCATCTGTAAGCATGGAATAACAGGGAAAAAAATGGAACATGCAACTTTGAGCATCCCAAAAAATGTAGCGACCTCCTGTCTAAAGGAGTGTGTCGTTCTTCTTCCTGTACTTTCTTTCACCCAAAAATGTGCCACTCCTCGGTCCTCCAGAAGCAGTGTTACAACATCGAGTGCCCTGCATACCATCTAAAAGGGACCAGGAGGCACAGACCCCACAAGACAAACAATAGTAGCTACGACAACCCAACTCCAGGTGATTTTTTAGTGGCAGGAAACGGAAAAAGAAAATGGAAGGAAATAACAAAAATAGTCCACCACCTTGGAGCCTTGTTGGACTGGAGGCGCAGCCAGTGGCCACCCATGGCCCTCCAGAATTACAACTACTGATGCCAATAAAATCCCCCCAAGAAACACAGAATACAACCTCGTTCATATTTGCTAATATACAGGGCCTTAAGCCATCCACCAACAACAAAATATCTTTTATCAGTGGACTTCTAGAGGAGTCTAATGCAATGTTTGCAGCCTTCACAGAGACTCACACAAAAGATCACTTTGACAGTGAAATATGGATAAGTGGTTACAACCTTTTTAGATGCGACAGAAAAAACAGGCAACAAGGGGGGGTTGGCCTGTATGTCAAAGAGTCCCTTATCTGCACGGAGTTGCTGAACACCACAAATGAGGTAGTTGAAGTTCTATCAATAAAGATCGAGAACCAAAACCTAGTCATTGTGGTTGTATACAAGCCACCAGATGCAACCTCACAACAGTTCAAGGAACAGCTACTGAAAATTGATTACTCTTTGGAAAACCTTCCAGCTCCATCCCCAAACATCTTACTGCTTGGTAATTTCAACCTAAGGCATACAAAATGGAAGAATGTAGCAAATAATGTTATAGCTGAAACAATCCCCGGAGGTAGCGCGGATGAAAGGTCACGCACACATGAGCTACTAAGTCTCTGCGAAAAACACACCTTAAGCCAGCAGATAGTGGAGCCAACAAGACTAGAAAACACACTTGACCTTATCTTCACAAATAATGAGGACCTGATAAGAGACATAAGAATATAAAAAACAACTAATTCCGATCACAACCTAATCGAAGTCCAGACGTACATGCATAGGGGTCCTGATCAGCAGAATGCATGTACCTGTGAAGGTGTCTTCACAAAATACAACTTCAACAACAAGAACATCAACTGGGACCAGGTAAACCATGTCCTAAACGAAACATGTTGGGAAGATGTCTTAAATGACATGGATCCAAACCAGTGCCTTGAAAGGATCAACTTCCTGGCAGCTGAAGCATGTTCTAGGCATATTCCCCTAAGAAAGAAGAAGAGCAGGAGTAAACTGGAGAGAGAAAGACGCTCCCTCTACAGAAGACGACGAAGAGTCGCTGAGCTCCTCAGGAGTGCTAGAATATCTGATACACGAAAGGAGGCGCTGACCAAGGAAGTGGAAACTATCGAACTTAAGTTAAATGACTCTTACAGGAACCAGGAGAGGCAGGAGGAGCTTAAAGCTATTAGTGAAATTGAAAGAAATTCAAAATATTTCTTTTCATATGCCAAAAACAAGGCAAATACCACATCTAGTATCGGGCCCTTACTCAGACAGGATGGGACTTACACAGATGACAACAAGGAAATGAGTGAAATATTGAAATTCCAGTACGACTCTGTGTTTAGTGAACCACTAATCGGTCTGAGGATCGACGACCCAAATGATTTCTTCATGAATGAGCGTCAAAACTCCATAAATGTATGCCAGATTTCCGACATTACCCTAACTCCGATAGATTTCGAAAAAGCCATTGACAACATGCCTATGCACTCAGCCCCGGGCCCAGACTCGTGGAACTCTGTTTTCGTTAAGAACTGCAAGAAACCCCTCTCGCGTGCCCTAAGTACACTATGGAGGAGGAGCTTGGACATGGGTGAAATTCCACAGTCACTTAAAACAATGGATATAGCCCCACTCCATAAAGGTGGCAGCAAAGCATTAGCTAAGAACTATAGACCAATAGCTCTGACGTCCCACATCATAAAAATCTTTGAAAGAGTGCTAAGAAGCAGGATTGCAAATCACCTGGATTCCCAAAATCTGCACAATCCAGGGCAACATGGGTTCAGGGCAGGTCGCTCCTGCCTCTCACAACTACTGGATCACTATGACATGGCCTTGGATGCACTGGAAGAAAATCAGAATGCAGATGTAATATACACAGACTTTGCAAAAGCATTTGACAAATGCGATCATGGCATAATAGCCCATAAAATACGTGCTAAAGGAATAACTGGGAAAGTGGGGAGATGGATCTTCAACTTCCTAACAAATCGAACACAAAGAGTAGTGGTCAACAGAGTTAAATCGGAGGCTTCCATAGTGAAGAGCTCTGTTCCACAAGGCACAGTACTCGCCACCATCTTATTCCTCATCCTCATATCAGACATAGACAGAGATATACATCACAGCACCGTATCATCCTTTGCGGATGATACTAGGATCTGCATGAGGCTGTCATCTGCTGAGGACGCGGTTAACCTCCAAGAAGATATAAACAAAGTTTTCCAGTGGGCAACGGTAAACAATATGATGTTCAATGAGGACAAATTCCAACTACTCCGTTATGGAAAACTGGAGGAGATAATAACTAGAACAGAGTACACTACTGACTCCGGCCATACAATAGAGCGGAAAAATGATGTAAGGGACCTGGGAGTAGTAATGTCTGAGGATCTCACTTTCAAGGATCACAACAGTGCCACGATCGCACGTGCAAAGAAAATGATAGGATGGATAATGAGAACTTTCAAAACGAGAGATGCCAAGCCAATGATGATCCTTTTCAAATCACTTGTTCTCTCTAGGCTGGAATACTGCTGTACATTAACATCTCCATTCAAAGCAGGTGAAATCGCAGATCTAGAGAGTGTACAGAGATCCTTTACTGCACGTATAAGTTCTGTTAAGCACCTTAACTACTGGGAACGCTTGGAAGCACTTGACTTGTACTCATTGGAACGCAGGAGGGAGAGATATATCATAATCTACACTTGGAAAATCTTGGAAGGAATGGTCCCAAATCTGCACACAGAAATCACTCCCTATGAAAGTAAAAGACCGGGCAGGCGATGCAAAATACCCCCAATAAAAAGTAATGGCGCCATTGGTACACTAAGGGAAAACACCATAAGTGTCCGGGGCCCAAGACTGTTCAACAGCCTCCCATCAAGCATTAGGGAAATTACCAATAAACCCCTGGCTGCCTTCAAGAGAGAGCTGGACAGATACCTAAAGTCAGTGCCGGATCAGCCGGGCTGTGGCTCGTACGTTGGACTGCGTGCTGTGGCCAGCAGTAACAGCCTAGTTGATCAAGCCCTGATCCATCGGGAGGCCTGGTCATGGACCGGGCCGCGGGGGCGTTGATCCCCGGAATAACCTCCAGGTAACCTCCAGGTAGTCAGTAAATGTCAGTCGATGGTGAGTCTGCGGATGGTTATATGGTGGTTCCATCACTTGACTGGTACTCGCTGGAACGCAGGCGAGAGAGATATATCATAACCTACACTTGGAAAATCCTAGAAAGAATGGTCCTAAATCTGCACACAGAAATCACTCCCTACGAAAGTAAGAGCCTGGGCAAGCGATGTAAAAAATACCCCCAATGAAAAGTAGGGGCGCCATTGGTACATTAAGAGAAAACACCTTAAGTGTCAGGAGTCCAAGACTGTTCGACAGCCACCATGCATAAGGGGAATTACAAATAGGCCCCTGGCTGCCTTCAAGAAGGAGCTGGACAGATACTTATAGTCGGTGCCGGATCAGCCGGGCCAGCAGCAACAACCTGGTTGATCAGGTCTTGATCCACCGGGAGGCCTGGTCGTGGACCAGGCCGCGGGGGCGTTGATCCCCGGAATGCCCTCCAGGTGTGAACGTTGTGGTGGGTTTATGGGAAGGTCCTGATGGTGTCGTGTTGCGGTATAGTTATGTGAATGTTGTGACGGGTTTGTGGGAAGGTTGTGGTTGTAAGTAGTTTACTGTGGTTTGGTTTTGGGTAGTTGGTGTTGATGTAGTTAGTGTGGAAGATGTGGTTGACTGCAGGTTGTGGTGTGGTTGTTTGAAAGTTTGTAATGGGGTGATTGTAGTGGGTGATATTGATTGTGTTGAGGTGGTGATGACAGTAGGTGATTGATATTGTATTGGTGGTTGTGTAGTAATAGTAGTAGTGGTTGTGTAGTAATAGTAGTAGTGGTTGTGTAGTAATAGTAGTAGTGGTTGTGTAGTAATAGTAGTGGTAGCTATGATGAATCTGGGTGATTACAAAGGTGGTTCAAGGTAGACTGAAATGTGTGGAACCACGTCCAGATGACACCAACAATTACAGAGAGTACCAGCACTGTGCTGTGTGTGCACCACACTTCATGAAAGCATAGAATCCTCAGCTTGTCTAAGATACCCCACATGGCAGGTTTCACCATGGCATGGCAAGTGTTTCAACATGTCATACTGCACCGTCAGGTATTGAGGACCTTGACCTCTGCCACGGTGAGTCACCACGGACCATCCTGGTACCTGGTACTCCTCGCATGTTCTGGTACCTGGTACCCACAGAGACCAGTTTAAGGTGACTATTGTCTTCCCAGGCTCTAGCCCTTGGACCACCATGACTAGGCCACGTTAGTAGAGCTTCACCTGCTGTCTTGTGACATCACTGATGTTACTGATGACTCTCGTGTGATAATCCACGACACTTCGGCCGTGTACAGGCAGTGCCACACGGGTAGTACTACACGGGCAGTGCCACACGGTCTCTGACACACGGGATGGGTATTTTCACAGTTGTTATACGCAGTGCGTTGATTTCTGACCCACTCAAACGTCTGCAAAATTTATTTTTTAAGTTAGCTTAACTTGTATTACATTGTAGTTAATATTGATTCATCCACAATAACAAAATAACAAATAACATAATTGGTATGATAGCGTGATAATTGGTGTGATAATTGATGTAATAATTGGTGGTATAATTGGTAGGATAATTGAAACAAATAGCTGTGTACTTGGCTGATAATTTATGCCCATAAGACAGCTTCTAAGGATTGCGTATGTGGCCTTATTTACAGTGGCCCAAGAGCTGGACTCTAGTTACAGTGATCCAAGAACTAGAGTCTCGAAAGATATAATTGGTAGACGATCCAGATTTGACCAGACTACAACCTCAGTGCTTGTAGAATATACTGATCTGTCCCTCAGTACTTGTGGTAGACTCCAGGCTGCTGCTGTGTACTCTGTGTCAGACCTAACATATTGTATGTGTACTCACCTGTGTGTGCGTATGTATTCTCCTAATTGTGGTTGCAGGAGTTGAGTCACAGCTCCTGGTCCTGCCTCTTCGCTGGTGTGTGTGTGTGTGTGTGTGTGTGTGTGTGTGTGTGTGTGTGTACTCACCTAATTGTAGTTGCAGGGGTCGAGACTCAGCTCCTGGCCCCGCCTCTTCACTGAATGCTACTAGGTCCTCTCTCTCCCTGCTCCATGAGCTTTATCATACCTCATCTTAAAGCTGCGTATCGTTCCTGCCTCCACTACTTCGCTCGCCAGACTGTTCCACTTCCTGACCACTCTATGGCTAAAGAAATGCTTCCTAACATCCCTATGTCTCATCTGAGTCTTCAACTCCCAAGAGTGACCCCTTGTTTCTGTGTCCCCTCTCTGGAACATCTTGCCTCTGTCCACCCTGTCTATTCCACGCAGTATTCTGTATGTCGTTATCATGTCTCCCCTATCCCTCCTGTCCTCCAGTGTGTGTGTGTGTAAGACGTTCGGATTGCAATTACTTGTCACAGGCTTGTCACCTGCTCCCTCACCACTCCTCCTCCTGTTTAGTCTCTCTCTCTCTCTCTCTCTCTCTCTCTCTCTCTCTCTCTCTCTCTCTCTCTCTCTCTCTCTCTCTCTCTCTCTCTCTCTCCCTCCCTCCCTCCCTCCCTCCCTTGCTTTCATTCTTGTTCATATTAATATTCGTTATATTATTGTTTCTTTATCTACAGTTTCTGCTGTTACGTTGTCACTGTTTTTGTTGTTGTTTCTGTTGCTACTGTTGGTGGTGATTCTCTTGCAATTGCTATTGTTGTTGCTGTTGTGTCTGTTCCAGATGCTGGTGTTAATTTGATGCTGCAACAGCTGTTGCTCTTGTTGGGTTCAGATGATGATTAACGTTAACGAGTATGTAAATAAACAAGTATGCGGATTTTAAGGAGACGTTTCGCCCACTAGGAGGCTTTATCACGCCTAAACAGCGAAAGTAATAATTATAAATAGTGGCGAACCTGAGGTGGTGTGAGAGAAAGGTCAGGGCTTTGAGAGAAATGTGTATTGCTCTGGGTAGAATGCCAAGGGCTAAGTGAGACCCTTGTTTTACCTGGGAGAAAAGGCGAGGGTAAGTGATGTTTTGCCTGGGAGAAAAGGCGAGGGTAAGTGATGTTTTGCCTGGGAGAAAAGGCGAGGGTAAGTGATGTTTTGCCTGGGAAAAAAGGCGAGGGTAAGTGATGTTTTGCCTGGGAGAAAAGGCGAGGGTAAGTGATGTTTTGCCTGGGAGAAAAGGCGAGGGTAAATGATGTTTTGCCTGGGAGAAAAGGCGAGGGTAAGTGATGTTTTGCCTGGGAGAAAAGGCGAGGGTAAGTGATGTTTTGCCTGGGAGAAAAGGCGAGGGTAAGTGATGTTTTGCCTGGGAGAAAAGGCGAGGGTAAGTGATGTTTTGCCTGGGAAAAAAGGCGAGGGTAAGTGATGTTTTGCCTGGGAGAAAAGGCGAGGGTAAGTGATGTTTTGCCTGGGAGAAAAGGCGAGGGTAAGTGATGTTTTGCCTGGGAGAAAAGGCGAGGGTAAGTGATGTTTTGCCTGGGAGAAAAGGCGAGGGTAAGTGATGTTTTGCCTGGGAGAAAAGGCGAGGGTAAGTGATGTTTTGCCTGGGAGAAAAGGCGAGGGTAAGTGATGTTTTGCCTGGGAGAAAAGGCGAGGGTAAGTGATGTTTTGCCTGGGAGAAAAGGCGAGGGTAAGTGATGTTTTGCCTGGGAGAAAAGGCGAGGGTAAGTGATGTTTTGCCTGGGAGAAAAGGCGAGGGTAAGTGATGTTTTGCCTGGGAGAAAAGGTGAGGGTAAGTGATGTTTTGCCTGGGAGAAAAGGCGAGGGTAAGTGATGTTTTGCCTGGGAGAAAGGGCGAGGGTAAGTGATGTTTTGCAGAAATCATACATGTTCTAAGCAGAAATCATACACGTTCTAAGCAGAAATCATACATGTTCTAAGCAGAAATCATACACGTTCTAAGCAGAAATCATACACGTTCTAAGCAGAAATCATACACGTTCTAAGCAGAAATCATACACGTTCTAAGCAGAAATCATACACGTTCTAAGCAGAAATCATACACGTTCTAAGCAGAAATCATACACGTTCTAAGCAGAAACCATACACGTTATTGTGTTCCCATCTGTGACTCGCCTAGATGAACGTTGTGTAGCTTTAAAAATAGGTTGGATAAATACATGAGTAGATGTGGGTGGGTGTGAGTTGGACCTGATAGCTTGTGCTAACAGGTCGGTTGCCGTGTTCCTCCCTTAAGTCAATGTGACCTGACCTGACTAGGTTGGGTGCATTGGCTTAAGCCGGTAGGGACTTGGACCTGCCTCGCATGGGCCAGTAGGCCTTCTGCAGTGTTCCTTCGTTCTTATGTTCTTCTTCTTATGTTCTTAATCCAGAGGAAAGTTGAAATAGATAGTGTACCTCAGCAGACAGGCTTCTTGTGCACTTCTAGGGTGATTTAAAAAGACATGAGCAAGCACTGAGACAGAAAACGTTTGGGTCCTGGGACCTAGAAGTGATCAAGGTTCCAGGACCGAAACGTTTTCTAATAAATATGTGCTTGTGTTTGTTTACGTGTCTTTGTAAAACAGTTTGTTGGTATCTGTTAACATCTGTGCATTGTTCCAGTCACGGTATTGTACCTTGTTGTTCCAGTCACGGTATTGTACCTTGTTGTTCCAGTCACGGTATTGTACCTTGTTGTTCCAGTCACGGTATTGTACCTTGTTATTCCAGTCACGGTATTGTACCTTGTTCCAGTGACGGTATTGTACCTTGTTGTTCCAGTCACGGTATTGTACCTTATTGTTCCAGTCACGGTATTGTACCTTGTTGTTCCAGTCACGGTATTGTACCTTGTTCCAGTCACGGTATTGTACCTTGCTGTTCCAGTCACGGTATTGTACCTTGTTGTTCCAGTCACGGTATTGTACCTTGTTCCAGTCACGGTATTGTACCTTGTTGTTCCAGTCACGGTATTGTACCTTGTTGTTCCAGTCACGGTATTGTACCTTGTTGTTCCAGTCACGGTATTGTACCTTGTTCCAGTCACGGTATTGTACCTTGTTGTTCCAGTCACGGTATTGTACCTTGTTATTCCAGTCACGGTATTGTACCTTGTTCCAGTGACGGTATTGTACCTTGTTGTTCCAGTCACGGTATTGTACCTTATTGTTCCAGTCACGGTAATGTACCTTGTTGTTCCAGTCACGGTATTGTACCTTGTTCCAGTCACGGTATTGTACCTTGCTGTTCCAGTCACGGTATTGTACCTTGTTGTTCCAGTCACGGTATTGTACCTTGTTCCAGTCACGGTATTGTACCTTGTTGTTCCAGTCACGGTATTGTACCTTGTTGTTCCAGTCACGGTATTGTACCTTATTGTTCCAGTCACGGTATTGTACCTTGTTGTTCCAGTCACGGTATTGTACCTTGTTATTCCAGTCACGGTATTGTACCTTGTTCCAGTGACGGTATTGTACCTTGTTGTTCCAGTCACGGTATTGTACCTTATTGTTCCAGTCACGGTATTGTACCTTGTTGTTCCAGTCACGGTATTGTACCTTGTTCCAGTCACGGTATTGTACCTTGCTGTTCCAGTCACGGTATTGTACCTTGTTCCAGTGACGGTATTGTACCTTGTTGTTCCAGTCACGGTATTGTACCTTATTGTTCCAGTCACGGTATTGTACCTTGTTCCAGTCACGGTATTGTACCTTGGTCCAGTCACGGTATTGTACCTTGCTGTTCCAGTCACGGTATTGTACCTTGTTGTTCCAGTCACGGTATTGTACCTTGTTCCAGTCACAGTATTGTACCTTGTTGTTCGTCACGGTATTGTACCTTATTGTTCCAGTCACGGTATTGTACCTTGTTGTTCCAGTCACGGTATTGTACCTTATTGTTCCAGTCACGGTATTGCACCTTATTGTTCCAGTCACGGTATTGTACCTTGTTCCAGTCACGGTATTGTACCTTGTTGTTCCAGTCACGGTATTGTACCTTATTGTTCCAGTCACGGTATTGTACCTTGTTGTTCCAGTCACGGTATTGTACCTTGTTGTTCCAGTTACGGTATTGTACCTTGTTCCAATCACGGTATTGTACCTTATTGTTCCAGTCACGGTATTGTACCTTGTTGTTCCAGTCACGGTATTGTACCTTGTTGTTCCAGTCACGGTATTGTACCTTGTTGTTCCAGTCACGGTATTGTACCTTGTTGTTCCAGTCACGGTATTGTACCTTGTTGTTCCAGTCACGGTATTGTACCTTATTGTTCCAGTCACGGTATTGTACCTTATTGTTCCAGTCACGGTATTGTACCTTATTGTTCCAGTCACGGTATTGTACCTTATTGTTCCAGTCACGGTATTGTACCTTGTTGTTCCAGTCACGGTATTATACCTTATTATTCCAGCCACAGTATTGTACCTTATTGTTCCAGTCACGGTATTGTACCTTGTTGTTCCAGTCACGGTATTGTACCTTGTTGTTCCAGTCACGGTATTGTACCTTGTTGTTCCAGTCACGGTATTGTACCTTGTTGTTCCAGTCACGGTATTGTATCTTGTTCCAGTCACTGTATTGTACCTTGTTCCAGTCACGGTATTGTACCTTATTGTTCCAGTCACGGTATTGTACCTTGTTCCAGTCACGGCATTGCACCTTGTTGTTCCAGTCACGGTATTGTACTTTATTGTTCCAGTCACGGTATTGTACCTTGTTGTTCCAGTCACGGTATTGCACCTTGTTGTTCCAGTCACGGTATTGCACCTTGTTGTTCCAGTCACGGTATTGTACCTTGTTGTTCCAGTCACGGTATTGCACCTTGTTGTTCCAGTCACGGTATTGTACCTTGTTGTTCCAGTCACGGTATTGTACCTTGTTCCAGTCACGGTATTGTACCTTGTTCCAGTCACTGTATTGTACCTTGTTGTTCCAGTCACGGTATTGTACCTTGTTCCAGTCACGGTATTGTACCTTGTTCCAGTCACGGTATTGTACCTTGTTGTTCCAGTCACGGTATTGTACCTTGCTGTTCCAGTCACGGTATTGTACCTTGTTCCATTCACGGTATTGTACCTTGTTGTTCCAGTCACGGTATTGTACCTTGTTGTTCCAGTCACGGTATTGTACCTTGTTCCAGTCACGGTATTGTACCTTGTTGTTCCAGTCACGGTATTGTACCTTGTTCCAGTCACGGTATTGTACTTTGTTGTTCTAGTCACGGTATTGTACCTTGTTGTTCCAGTCACGGTATTGTACCTTGTTGCTCTAGTCACGGTATTGTACCTTGTTGTTCCAGTCACGGTATTGTACCTTGTTGTTCCAGTCACGGTATTGTACCTTGTTGTTCCAGTCACGGTATTGTACCTTGTTGTTCCAGTCACGGTATTGTACCTTGTTGTTCCAGTCACGGTATTGTACCTTGTTGTTCCAGTCACGGTATTGTACCTTGTTGTTCCAGTCACGGTATTGTACCTTGTTGTTCCAGTCACGGTATTGTACCTTGTTGTTCCAGTCACGGTATTGTACCTTGTTGTTCCAGTCACGGTATTGTACCTTGTTGTTCCAGTCACGGTATTGTACCTTGTTGTTCCAGTCACGGTATTGTACCTTGTTCCAGTCACGGTATTGTACCGTGTTGTTCCAGTCACGGTATTGTACCGTGTTGTTCCAGTCACGGTATTGTACCGTGTTGTTCCAGTCACGGTATTGTACCGTGTTGTTCCAGTCACGGTATTGTACCGTGTTGTTCCAGTCACGGTATTGTACCGTGTTGTTCCAGTCACGGTATTGTACCGTGTTGTTCCAGTCACGGTATTGTACCGTGTTGTTCCAGTCACGGTATTGTACCTTGTTGTTCCAGTCACGGTATTGTACCTTGTTGTTCCAGTCACGGTATTGTACCTTGTTCCAGTCACGGTATTGTACTTTGTTGTTCTAGTCACGGTATTGTACCTTGTTGTTCCAGTCACGGTATTGTACCTTGTTGCTCTAGTCACGGTATTGTACCTTGTTGTTCCAGTCACGGTATTGTACCTTGTTGTTCCAGTCACGGTATTGTACCTTGTTCCAGTCACGGTATTGTACCTTGTTGTTCCAGTCACTAGGGTTAATACCACACTTCTAAGTTCTCTGTCACTGCTCCCTTGTGTCAAGGAACACAGTTACGCTTGCCAGAGGGACACTGTGCAACACCTGTGTATTACAATACCTGTGTAACACATCACCTGTGTAATACACAGGTGTTGCATTACACAGGTGTTGCACCTGTGTAATGCAACACCTGTGTAAAAAACTCCTGTGTATTACATTACCTGTGTAACATCACCTGTGTAGTACATCACCTGTATAATACAGCACCTGTGTAATATCATCACATCTGCAATACGTCACCTGTGGACACCTTTGGGTTTTCCGTAATGCCAAACTGGAACTCAGACCAAAGCAGTACACGCTGTTTAGAGTCTCCCAGTTTTTTTCTGTCATCTATGTGGTTGCAGATGTCGAGTCCTAGCTCCTGACCCCTCCTCTCAACTTGTCGCTTACCAGATTCATTCCCTCCTAGCCTCGTGCCTGATCTTAAAACTGTGCGTGAAGCTTGCATTCACCGCTTCTCCGTGGATTTCATTTCACTTCCCGACCACCCTGAGACTGACCTGGGACTGATCCTTTGTTGGGAAACTGTGATGGGGAACTAGTGTGCAGGTACCAGGAGGCGGAGGGAGTTTCTTATTTATAGAAGCTTAAAGATGGTATTGTACAACCTAAGCTTATTTGAAAGCTTTGGTATACAACCCCCTACTCCTTCTTCGTCCCATGATGCCACCGCCATCGACCGACAAACATCCAGGTGAACAGTGGGCAGTGAGATTAGGGATACACATGCGTCTCGCCCTTCCCAGGATCAAAGTAAGACCTTAGGGATACACATGCGTCTCGCCCTTCCCAGGATCAAAGTAAGACCTTTCGGTTAAGAGTATAAACACCCAGAGATGTATGCTTCTCCGTTTATATACACCGAGAGGTGTAGCTGTAGCTCCTTTTTAAGGTATTAAAGTATTCTTGACTACTGATGAACAGGTTACATGCAGTCTGACCTTCGTGTGATCAGTAAGCTTTAACCTCCACTAAGTTTTCATCAGCGATCTACATGCTGAGTTACAATGTTATACTTCGAGGGGGGGAGTAAACAGGAGACAGGTGGTCCAGAGGTCTTGATGTTTTGCCCTCCTACGTTTCTAACCTCTTGATCAGTCTTGTGTTTTGTCACAGTAACTAACTCTGTTGGAAGGAAACCTTTGAATCTCTAGTAAAACACATTATTTGTCGTTATGATCGTAGTTTTAGTGTTGTCTCCTAGCGCAAGCCAACACAGTTCAACACATGATTTTGCGAAACTCAACTTCTATGATGGAATATGACGGGGAAACACACCGAAACACGCCTATCTTTTGCTCGGTTCTACGTCTAAAAGAATAGAGAGTACATAAAGTATGAGTGGGAGAGAGAGTACAGATGTAATCACCTGCCTGTACTCGCCTAATAATATCCAGTCGATATCTTAATTAATATTGACCGGATTTACTAACTCGTGGCCTCGAGGCTGAGGTATATGAGAGGGAGAGAGTTTAGAGGCGGCAGTGAGAGTTCACAAGGTTTCCAGTACGAGGTGAACGAGTTAGCTTCCAATATCACCTCAGTGCGTGACGCTATTTTATCATCTTAATATATGAGCAATGTCGGAATAAACCACACGTGTCTCAACACTCCTTAAGAGAAGCCACTATCACAGACTCTGCATATGTATGTAAGTATATATATATATATATATATATATATATATATATATATATATATATATATATATATATATATATATATATATATATATATATATATATATATATATATATCTTTTTTTCAACACACCGGCCGTATCCCAACGAGGCAGGGTGGCCCAAAAGGAAAAAGGAAAATTTCTCCTTTTACATTTAGTAATTTATACAGGAGAAGGGGTTGCTAGCCCCTTGCTCCCAGCATTTTAGTCGCCTCTTACAACACGCATGGCTTACGGAGGAAGAATTCTGTTCCACTTCCCCATGGAGATAAGAGGAAATAAACAAGAACAAGAACTAGAAAGAAAATAGAAGAAAACCCAGAGGGGTGTGTGTATATATATGCTTGTACATGTATGTGTAGTGTGACCTAAGTGTAAGTAGAAGTAGCAAGACTTACCTGAAACCTTGCATGTTTATGAGAGAAAAATGGACACCAGTAATCCTAGCATCATGTAAAACAATTACAGGCTTTCGTTTTACACTCACTTGGCAGGACGGTAGTACCTCCCTGGGTGGTTGCTGTCTACCAACCTACTACCTAGATATATATATATATATATATATATATATATATATATATATATATATATATATAGGTAGTAGGTTGGTAGACAGCAACCACCCAGGGAAGTACTACCGTCCTGCCAGATGACTGTGAAACAAAAACCTGTAACTGTTTTGCATGATGGTAGGATTGCTGGTTTCTTTTTCTGTCTCATAAACACGCTAAGATAACAGGGATATCTTGCTACTCCTACTTACACTTTGGTCACACTTCACAGACACGCACATGCATATATATATATATATACATACATCTAGGTTTTTCTCCTTTTTCTAAATAGCTCTTGTTCTTTTTTATTTCTTCTATTGTCCATGGGGAAGTGGAAAAGAATCTTTCCTCCGTAAGCCATGCGTGTCGTATGAGGCGACTAAAATGCCGGGAGCAATGGGCTAGTAACCCCTTCTCCTGTATACAATTACTAAAAAAGAGAAGAAGAAAAACTTTATAAAACTGGGTTGCTTAAATGTGCGTGGATGTAGTGCGGATGACAAGAAACAGATGATTGCTGATGTTATGAATGAAAAGAAGTTGGATGTCCTGGCCCTAAGCGAAACAAAGCTGAAGGGAGTAGGAGAGTTTCAGTGGGGGGAAATAAATGGGATTAAATCTGGAGTATCTGAGAGAGTTAGAGCAAAGGAAGGGGTAGCAGTAATGTTAAATGATCAGTTATGGAAGGAGAAAAGAGAATATGAATGTGTAAATTCAAGAATTATGTGGATTAAAGTAAAGGTTGGATGCGAGAAGTGGGTCATAATAAGCGTGTATGCACCTGGAGAAGAGAGGAATGCAGAGGAGAGAGAGAGATTTTGGGAGATGTTAAGTGAATGTATAGGAGCCTTTGAACCAAGTGAGAGAGTAATTGTGGTAGGGGACTTGAATGCTAAAGTAGGAGAAACTTTTAGAGAGGGTGTGGTAGGTAAGTTTGGGGTGCCAGGTGTAAATGATAATGGGAGCCCTTTGATTGAACTTTGTATAGAAAGGGGTTTAGTTATAGGTAATACATATTTTAAGAAAAAGAGGATAAATAAGTATACACGATATGATGTAGGGCGAAATGACAGTAGTTTGTTGGATTATGTATTGGTAGATAAAAGACTGTTGAGTAGACTTCAGGATGTACATGTTTATAGAGGGGCCACAGATATATCAGATCACTTTCTAGTTGTAGCTACACTGAGAGTAAAAGGTAGATGGGATACAAGGAGAATAGAAGCATCAGGGAAGAGAGAGGTGAAGTTTTATAAACTAAAAGAGGAGGCAGTTAGGGTAAGATATAAACAGCTATTGGAGGATAGATGGGCTAATGAGAGCATAGGCAATGGGGTCGAAGAGGTATGGGGTAGGTTTAAAAATGTAGTGTTAGAGTGTTCAGCAGAAGTTTGTGGTTACAGGAAAGTGGGTGCAGGAGGGAAGAGGAGCGATTGGTGGAATGATGATGTAAAGAGAGTAGTAAGGGAGAAAAAGTTAGCATATGAGAAGTTTTTACAAAGTAGAAGTGATGCAAGAAGGGAAGAGTATATGGAGAAAAAGAGAGAAGTTAAGAGAGTGGTGAAGCAATGTAAAAAGAGAGCAAATGAGAGAGTGGGTGAGATGTTATCAACAAATTTTGTTGAAAATAAGAAAAAGTTTTGGAGTGAGATTAACAAGTTAAGAAAGCCTAGAGAACAAATGGATTTGTCAGTTAAAAATAGGAGAGGAGAGTTATTAAATGGAGAGTTAGAGGTATTGGGAAGATGGAAGGAATATTTTGAGGAATTGTTAAATGTTGATGAAGATAGGGAAGCTGTGATTTCGTGTATAGGGCAAGGAGGAATAACATCTTGTAGGAGTGAGGAAGAGCCAGTTGTGAGTGTGGGGGAAGTTCGTGAGGCAGTAGGTAAAATGAAAGGGGGTAAGGCAGCCGGGATTGATGGGATAAAGATAGAAATGTTAAAAGCAGGTGGGGATATAGTTTTGGAGTGGTTGGTGCAATTATTTAATAAATGTATGGAAGAGGGTAAGGTACCTAGGGATTGGCAGAGAGCATGCATAGTTCCTTTGTATAAAGGCAAAGGGGATAAAAGAGAGTGCAAAAATTATAGGGGGATAAGTCTCTTGAGTGTACCTGGTAAAGTGTATGGTAGAGTTATAATTGAAAGAATTAAGAGTAAGACGGAGAATAGGATAGCAGATGAACAAGGAGGCTTTAGGAAAGGTAGGGGGTGTGTGGACCAGGTGTTTACAGTGAAACATATAAGTGAACAGTATTTAGATAAGGCTAAAGAGGTCTTTGTGGCATTTATGGATTTGGAAAAGGCGTATGACAGGGTGGATAGGGGGGCAATGTGGCAGATGTTGCAAGTGTATGGTGTAGGAGGTAGGTTACTGAAAGCAGTGAAGAGTTTTTACGAGGATAGTGAGGCTCAAGTTAGAGTATGTAGGAAAGAGGGAAATTTTTTCCCAGTAAAAGTAGGCCTTAGACAAGGATGTGTGATGTCACCGTGGTTGTTTAATATATTTATAGATGGGGTTGTAAGAGAAGTAAATGCGAGGGTCTTGTCAAGAGGCGTGGAGTTAAAAGATAAAGAATCACACACAAAGTGGGAGTTGTCACAGCTGCTCTTTGCTGATGACACTGTGCTCTTGGGAGATTCTGAAGAGAAGTTGCAGAGATTGGTGGATGAATTCGGTAGGGTGTGCAAAAGAAGAAAATTAAAGGTGAATACAGGAAAGAGTAAGGTTATGAGGATAACAAAAAGATTAGGTGATGAAAGATTGAATATCAGATTGGAGGGAGAGAGTATGGAGGAGGTGAACGTATTCAGATATTTGGGAGTGGACGTGTCAGCGGATGGGTCTATGAAAGATGAGGTGAATCATAGAATTGATGAGGGAAAAAGAGTGAGTGGTGCACTTAGGAGTCTGTGGAGACAAAGAACTTTGTCCTTGGAGGCAAAGAGGGGAATGTATGAGAGTATAGTTTTACCAACGCTCTTATATGGGTGTGAAGCGTGGGTGATGAATGTTGCAGCGAGGAGAAGGCTGGAGGCAGTGGAGATGTCATGTCTGAGGGCAATGTGTGGTGTGAATATAATGCAGAGAATTCGTAGTTTGGAAGTTAGGAGGAGGTGCGGGATTACCAAAACTGTTGTCCAGAGGGCTGAGGAAGGGTTGTTGAGGTGGTTCGGACATGTAGAGAGAATGGAGCGAAACAGAATGACTTCAAGAGTGTATCAGTCTGTAGTGGAAGGAAGGCGGGGTAGGGGTCGGCCTAGGAAGGGTTGGAGGGAGGGGGTAAAGGAGGTTTTGTGTGCGAGGGGCTTGGACTTCCAGCAGGCATGCGTGAGCGTGTTTGATAGGAGTGAATGGAGACAAATGGTTTTTAATACTTGACGTGCTGTTGGAGTGTGAGCAAAGTAACATTTATGAAGGGATTCAGGGAAACCGGCAGGCCGGACTTGAGTCCTGGAGATGGGAAGTACAGTGCCTGCACTCTGAAGGAGGGGTGTTAATGTTGCAGTTTAAAAACTGTAGTGTAAAGCACCCTTCTGGCAAGACAGTGATGGAGTGAATGATGGTGAAAGTTTTTCTTTTTCGGGCCACCCTGCCTTGGTGGGAATCGGCCGGTGTGATAATAAAAAAAAATAAATATATATATATATATATATATATATATATATATATATATATATATATATATTCGGGAGGTGGGAAAGACTAAGAAATCTTGATAGGATACTAAGTGTAGAGGAAGTCAACGTTCAGGTGATAAATCCTTCACCACTACAACATATAACTGAAAGTACGATGACAAGTTAACAAAGCAGAAAAAAATAAAAAAAGAAATATGTAAAGTAAAAGGACACAAGTACAACTAATGTGACATTTTATTGTAGCCACAATAAAAATGTCACATTAGTTGCACTTGTGTCCTTTTATTTTACATATTGTTGGTAATTCTACCAACATATATACAAAAAAGAAATAGGTAAAGAAAACAGTGAGGAGGTAATGTTGTCTGGCAAGAACCGGAGAGTAAGTCTCCAAGACCAGCTGTACAACACTGAAGATAAACAGAAAACTGAATCCACTACAGAGAACAAACTATAATTGTTCCAGAGTAAATAAATTAATGGCAGACTCGTTATCGTTGAGAACAGAGGCTTAAGTCGTTAAATATATAAGCACCACTTAATCCTGGTCGTTTGTGATAGTCACTCAGCGGTTAGTTTAGTTACTCTGAAATAATTATAGTTTACCCTCTTTAGTGAGTTTAGTTTTCTGTCTATGTGTTTGTTTTGAAGAGTAACTATTGGTAAGTTTGCTTACCTGGTTCATGCGGGATTTACTTTCTTTATCTACTCCACATATATATGTATATGTATATATATATATATATATATATATATATATATATATATATATATATATATATATATATATATATATATATATATATATATATATATATAATGTATGTCGTGCCGAATAGGCAGAACTTGCGATCTTGGCTTAAATAGCAACGCTAATCTTGCCATATAGGACAAGCGAAAATTTGTGTATGCAATAATTTCGCCAAAATCATTCTGAACCTAACGAAAAAAATATGTTTCATTGTGTTTGTTTAGTATTAAATTACTGTAAACAAATCCAAAATATATTTAGTTGGGTTAGGCTAAAATAAATTGCTTTTGTTAAAACAAGGTTAGGTAAGTTTTCTAAGTTTCTTTTGGTGCAAAATTAAAAAAAAATACATTAACAATAATGAAAAATATATATCTTTAAACGTATAAGAGAAAATTTTGGAAAGGACTTAATTTTAAATGAGTTCTTGCTAATTGACCAGTTTTACATATTCGGCACGACATATATATATAATGTATATATGTATATATATAATGTATATATGTATATATATAATGTATATATATATATATATATATATATATATATATATATATATATATATATATATAGAGAGAGAGAGAGAGAGAGAGAGAGAGAGAGAGAGAGAGAGAGAGAATCGCTGGGGATGGGGCAGAAAATAGAGCTTGAGGTTTAATCTTATGGAACCTTCATAAGAAGCTAAAATGTAAATTATCTAGGGATTAACAAGTAATTTACCTGGAGTTTACCTGGAGAGAGTTCCGGGGGTCCCATTGTGTGTGTGTATGTGTGTGTGTGTGTGTGTGTGTGTGTGTGTGTGTGTGTGTGTGTGTGTGTGTGTGTGTGTGTGTGTGTGTGTGTGTGTTAGTTAGTTAGTTACCAGTTGTCAAAGGCACTTGTCATTAGACACTTTGCCTATTTTGTATGTGGGCGTGAGCATGCACGTATGTATGTATGTATGTATGTATGTATATATATATATATATATATATATATATATATATATATATATATATATATATATATATATATACATATATATATATATATATATATATATATATATAGATATATATATATATATATATATATATATATATATATTGAGGAACTTTTAAATGTTAAGGAAGAAACAGAGGCAGTAATTTCATGCACTGGTCAGGGAGGTATACCATCTTTTAGGAGTGAAGAAGAGCAGAATGTAAGTGTGGGGGAGGTACGTGAGGCATTACGTAGAATGAAAGGGGGTAAAGCAGCTGGAACTGATGGGATCATGACAGAAATGTTAAAAGCAGGGGGGGATATAGTGTTGGAGTGGTTGGTACTTTTGTTTAATAAATGTATGAAAGAGGGGAAGGTACCTAGGGATTGGCAGAGAGCATGTATAGTCCCTTTATATAAAGGGAAGGGGGACAAAAGAGACTGTAAAAATTATAGAGGAATAAGTTTACTGAGTATACCAGGAAAAGTATACGGTAGGGTTATAATTGAAAGAATTAGAGGTAAGACAGAATGTAGGATTGCGGATGAGCAAGGAGGTTTCAGAGTGGGTAGAGGATGTGTAGATCAAGTGTTTACATTGAAGCATATATGTGAACAGTATTTAGATAAAGGTAGGGAAGTTTTTATTGCATTTATGGATTTAGAAAAGGCATATGATAGAGTGGATAGAGGAGCAATGTGGCAGATGTTGCAAGTATATGGAATAGGTGGTAAGTTATTAAATGCTGTAAAGAGTTTTTATGAGGATAGTGAGGCTCAGGTTAGGGTGTGTAGAAGAGAGGGAGAATACTTCCCGGTAAAAGTAGGTCTTAGACAGAGATGTGTAATGTCACCATGGTTGTTTAATATATTTATAGATGGGGTTGTAAAGGAAGTAACTGCTAGGGTATTCGGGAGAGGGGTGGGATTAAATTTTGGGGAATCAAATTCAAAATGGGAATTGACACAGTTACTTTTTGCTGATGATACTGTGCTTATGGGAGATTCTAAAGAAAAATTGCAAAGGTTAGTGGATGAGTTTGGGAAAGTGAACATAGAAAAGAGTAAGGTGATGAGGGTGTCAAATGATTTAGATAAATAAAAATTGGATATCAAATTGGGGAGGAGGAGTATGGAAGAAGTGAATGTTTTCAGATACTTGGGAGTTGACGTGTCGGCGGATGGATTTATGAAGGATGAGGTTAATCATAGAATTGATGAGGGAAAAAAAGGTGAGTGGTGCGTTGAGGTATATGTGGAGTCAAAAAACGTTATCTATGGAGGCAAAGAAGGGAATGTATGAAAGTATAGTAGTACCAACACTCTTATATGGGTGTGAAGCTTGGGTGGTAAATGCAGCAGCGAGGAGACGGTTGGAGGCAGTGGAGATGTCCTGTTTAAGGGCAATGTGTGGTGTAAATATTATGCAGAAAATTCGGAGTGTGGAAATTAGGAAAAGGTGTGGAGTTAATAAAAGTATTAGTCAGAGGGCAGAAGAGGGGTTGTTGAGGTGGTTTGGTCATTTAGAGATAATGGATCAAAGTAGAATGACATGAAAAGCATATAAATGTATAGGGGAAGGAAGGCGGGGTAGGGGTCGTCCTCGAAAGGGTTGGAGGGGGTAAAGGAGGTTTTGTGGACAAGGGGTTTGGACTTCCAGCAAGCGTGCGTGAGCGTGTTAGATAGGAGTGAATGGAGACGAATGGTACTTAGGACCTGACGATCTGTTGGAGTGTGAGCAGGGTAATATTTAGTGAAGGGATTCAGGGAAACCGGTTATTTTCATATAGTCGGACTTGAGTCCTGGAAATGGGAAGTACAATGCCTGCACTTTAAAGGAGGGGTTTGGGATATTGGCAGTTTGGAGGGATATGTTGTGTATCTTTATATGTGTATGCTTCTAAACTGTTGTGTTCTGAGCACCTCCGCAAAAGCAGTGATAATGTGTGAGTGTGGTGAAAGTGTTGAATGATGATGAAAGTATTTTCTTTTTGGGGATTTTCTTTCTTTTTTGGGTCACCCTGCCTCGGTGGGAGACGACCGACTTGTTGGAAATATATATATATATATATATATATATATATATATATATATATATATATATATATATATATATATATATATATATATATATATATATATATTATACATACACACACACACAGAGAGAGGTGGTATGATAAGGGAGAGTGATCCCATTGTGTGTGTGTGTGTGTGTGTGTGTGTGTGTGTGTGTGTGTGTGTGTGTGTGTGTGTGTGTGTGTGTGTGTGTGTGTGTGTGTGTGTGTGTGTGTGTGTGTGTGTGTGTGTGTGTGTGTGTGTGTGTGTGTGTGTGTGTGTGTGTGTGTGTGTGTGTGTGTGTGTGTATGTGTGAGAGAGAGAGAGACAGAGACAAACAGACAGACAGAGAGACAGAGCATAAATCTTGTTAGACACTCAGCTGTCTTCATTAATTACGAGTGTCATGCACACATTGTCCACTGGAGACATAACAAAGAACATCATGTAATTACTGAAACACAAGAACTGAAGGAGCTTCCTCCATGACAGTGATAGAGAGTGTGGGAGTGTGTTGCATGATTATTACAAACATGAAGAAGGGAGAGTGTGGGAGTGTGTTGCATGATTATTACTAACATGAAGAAGGGAGAGTGTGGGAGTGTGTTGCATGATTATTACTAACATGAAGAAGGGAGAGTGTGGGAGTGTGTTGCATGATTATTGCTTGCATGTCTGCATGGCTTGTACAACACAAGAATAACAGCCATATTATTCAAACAATAAAACTGGTACTCTCTTATTCTTCACCGCAGACACAAAGTAACCAAACTGGTAAGAATCTTTAGTTCCCAACGAATTATTTTTTTTATAAGTGGTCGGTGTTTGAAGCTGTCATGCCTTTGTAAAATATCTGAAGATTGTGTCCTCTCTTTCCCTCTCTCTGTCTCCCTCTCTCTCTCTGTCTCCCTCTCTCTCTGTCTCCCTCTCTCTCTCTCTCTCGAAGGGATACCATATGCCATCACATGGAAGCTAATAAACAGTTAATATAATAGAGAAATTATTAGGTAGGTATGGTAATATCAGTTACCCTTATACAAACGCAAGTTTTTTTTTCACTTTTAAGTTAGTCTGCTGTTTTTATTTTAGTGCAAAATGAATATTTGGAGCATCCGAAGTTGTGATTTATGAGAGTTGTGGTGGTGGAGGCGAGTCATCTGGTGTTGTGGTGGTGGAGGCGAGTCATCTGGTGTTGTGGTGGTGGAGGCGAGTCATCTGGTGTTGTGGTGGTGGAGGCGAGTCATCTGGTGTTGTGGTGGTGGTGGCGAGTGTGGTGGTGGAGGCGAGTCATCTGGTGTTGTGGTGGTCATATGGTGTTGTGGTGGTGGAGGCGAGTCATCTGGTGTTGTGGTGGTGGAGGCGAGTCATCTGGTGTTGTGGTGGTGGAGGCGAGTCATCTGGTGTTGTGGTGGTGGAGGCGAGTCATCTGGTGTTGTGGTGGTGGAGGCGAGTCATCTGGTGTTGTGGTGGTGGAGGCGAGTCATCTGGTGTTGTGGTGGTGGAGGCGAGTCATCTGGTGTTGTGGTGGTGGAGGCGAGTCATCTGGTGTTGTGGTGGTGGAGGCGAGTCATCTGGTGTTGTGGTGGTGGAGGCGAGTCATCTGGTGTTGTGGTGGTGGAGGCGAGTCATCTGGTGTTGTGGTGGTGGAGGCGAGTCATCTGGTGTTGTGGTGGTGGAGGCGAGTCATCTGGTGTTGTGGTGGTGGAGGCGAGTCATCTGGTGTTGTGGTGGTGGAGGCGAGTCATCTGGTGTTGTGGTGGTGGAGGCGAGTCATCTGGTGTTGTGGTGGAGGCGAGTCATCTGGAGGCGAGTCATCTGCTGTTGTGGTGGTGGAGGCGAGTCATCTGGTGTTGTGGTGGTGGAGGCGAGTCATCTGGTGTTGTGGTGGTGGAGGCGAGTCATCTGGTGTTGTGGTGGTGGAGGCGAGTCATCTGGTGTTGTGGTGGTGGAGGCGAGTCATCTGGTGTTGTGGTGGTGGAGGCGAGTCATCTGGTGTTGTGGTGGTGGAGGCGAGTCATCTGGTGTTGTGGTGGTGGAGGCATCTGGTGTTGTGGTGGTGGAGGCGAGTCATCTGGTCATCTGGTGTTGTGGTGGTGGAGGCGAGTCATCTGGTGTTGTGGTGGTGGAGGCGAGTCATCTGGTGTTGTGGTGGTGGAGGCGAGTCATCTGGTGTTGTGGTGGTGGAGGCGAGTCATCTGGTGTTGTGGTGGTGGAGGCGAGTCATCTGGTGTTGTGGTGGTGGAGGCGAGTCATCTGGTGTTGTGGTGGTGGAGGCGAGTCATCTGGTGTTGTGGTGGTGGAGGCGAGTCATCTGGTGTTGTGGTGGTGGAGGCGAGTCATCTGGTGTTGTGGTGGTGGAGGCGAGTCATCTGGTGTTGTGGTGGTGGAGGCGAGTCATCTGGTGTTGTGGTGGTGGAGGCGAGTCATCTGGTGTTGTGGTGGTGGAGGCGAGTCATCTGGTGTTGTGGTGGTGGAGGCGAGTCATCTGGTGTTGTGGTGGTGGAGGCGAGTCATCTGGTGTTGTGGTGGTGGAGGCGAGTCATCTGGTGTTGTGGTGGTGGAGGCGAGTCATCTGGTGTTGTGGTGGTGGAGGCGAGTCATCTGGTGTTGTGGTGGTGGAGGCGAGTCATCTGGTGTTGTGGTGGTGGAGGCGAGTCATCTGGTGTTGTGGTGGTGGAGGCGAGTCATCTGGTGTTGTGGTGGTGGAGGCGAGTCATCTGGTGTTGTGGTGGTGGAGGCGAGTCATCTGGTGTTGTGGTGGTGGAGGCGAGTCATCTGGTGTTGTGGTGGTGGAGGCGAGTCATCTGGTGTTGTGGTGGTGGAGGCGAGTCATCTGGTGTTGTGGTGGTGGAGGCGAGTCATCTGGTGTTGTGGTGGTGGAGGCGAGTCATCTGGTGTTGTGGTGGTGGAGGCGAGTCATCTGGTGTTGTGGTGGTGGAGGCGAGTCATCTGGTGTTG
This sequence comes from Cherax quadricarinatus, assembly GCF_038502225.1. Taxonomy (NCBI): domain Eukaryota; kingdom Metazoa; phylum Arthropoda; class Malacostraca; order Decapoda; family Parastacidae; genus Cherax; species Cherax quadricarinatus. The sequence continues at coordinate 26,982,999 of NC_091322.1, read as the reverse complement.
TGGTGGTGGAGGCGAGTCATCTGGTGTTGTGGTGGTGGAGGCGAGTCATCTGGTGTTGTGGTGGTGGAGGCGAGTCATCTGGTGTTGTGGTGGTGGAGGCGAGTCATCTGGTGTTGTGGTGGTGGAGGCGAGTCATCTGGTGTTGTGGTGGTGGAGGCGAGTCATCTGGTGTTGTGGTGGTGGAGGCGAGTCATCTGGTGATGCAGTTTGTCTTGTCTTCAGCGTGTCAAAGACTCAACTATGAAACAGGTATTTCTGGAATAACTGGTCTTATTTTAGTGTCTTGATACAGTAACTCTTGAAGAGAAATATGTAAGTGAACGTGGGTGACTAGTCCTCGGAACAAGTACCTGAAGAAATTCTGTGTGCTATAATAAAATATGTAGTGACGGCTCTTGTACTGAGAGATATTACTGATGACCCTTAATTGTACTGCAGTCGATATGATTTTAAGAAATCTTGTAAGAACCGCTGCTGCAGTTATTATGCATTAATACAAAATACAAGAGTATCCCGTAGACTGTCACCACTAAATACTAAAAAGGAAACCTTAGTAGAAACCCACCCGTGTCACCAGTGCCACCAGTGCTACCAGTGAACACTAAATGACGGATGAGTGGCCTCGTTCCCTTCAGCTGCTCAGTGCTCTCAACATGGCCAGTGTTTCCGTCTTGGTGTACTGGGTCGGGGCGGCTGTCAAATCTGGATCAACCATTGGAGGATTACTGCTCTTACTCTACATCGCCATTATTCTCTACATCCTCTACAACTCGTCACTCCTGCCACCCATTCTGTGTACCTCGTAAGTTGTACCTCTTGTCTGTGCCCAAGATAATTTAGATTTTATACAATACTGTCAAGTTTATAAGACATATGTGCAACACCTAGCTATCTGTATCATCAGTATAAACACTATAATTCTTCTGGGTAAAATCGTTTTGATTATTATTTTATAATATACTTTTTAAAGGCAGTGTGAATATTTACTACAACTGTCAAAACTTTTCATGTATTTTGTTGTCATCAGTATTACTCTTGAAGTTATTAAACCAGTCATTACTTGGAACCTTATTTTCAGGGAGGTCTTCCCACCGTGTTCAGCAGTGTGATTTTCGTTCATACTGGCATTGTCATAGCACATTAACCACTCCTTATACTACTACCACTGTGAGTCCTTCAACTACTGCCACTGTGATTCCTTCAACTACTGCCACTGTGATTCCTTCCACCACCTCTACTGCCACTGTGATTCCTTCCACCACCTCTACTGCCACTGTGATTCCTTCCACTACCTCTACTGCCACTGTGATTCTTTCAGCTACTGCCACTGTGATTCCTTCCACCACCTCTACTGCCACTGTGATTCCTTCCACCATCTCTACTGCCACTATGATTCTTTCAGCTACTGTAACTGTTATTACTTCCACGGATAAACAGTTCAGCATGACAGGTGACTGGCAACTCAGGGTTACTACATTAGTCTCACAATGAAATGTCCCGGCTTCGATCCTGGGGGAGTTGAGACCTACGACAACACATCTTCCGTCTTCGTTGTCGTCTCTCCCATCTCCTCCATCGTCGTGGTCTCCCTCTCTTCCATCTTTGAGAACTTCTCCACCATAATTCCCCCTGGTGTGCGGCAGTCACCGTGGGTGCCACACTCACCACACTCTTTCAGGTCCATGATTAATGTTTTCACAGACTTTCTGTGCACATTTCGAGAAAATTTCGTATTTTAAGTTTGATTATAAAGTGGCTATGCCCCGTCGCCTCTCTGATATATTGTACTAGGTTGTGACACAGCGGTGTTGTAGATCTCTGGTTGTAATAAAGTTGTGACACATCTGTGGTAAAGATCTCTAGCTATCACAAAGTTGTGACACAGCTGTGGTAAAGATCTCTAGCTATCACAAAGTTGTGACACAGCTGTGGTAAAGATCTCTGGCTATCACAAGGTTGTGACACAGTTATGGTAAGGATTTCTGGCTATCACAAGGTTGTGACACAGCTGTGGTAAAGATCTCTGGCTATCACAAGGTTGTGACACAGCCAGAGATCTTTACCACAGCTGTGTCATAACTTTATGATAGCCAGAAATCTTTACCATAACTGTGTCACAACCTCGTGATAGCCAGAGATCTTTACCACAGCTGTGTCATAACTTTATGATAGCCAGAAATCTTTACCATAACTGTGTCACAACCTTGTGATAGCCAGAGATCTTTACCACAGCTGTATCACAACCTTGTGATAGCCAGAGATCTTTACCACAGCTGTGTCACAACCTTGTGATAGCCAGAGATCTTTACCACAGCTGTGTCACAACCTTGTGATAGCCAGAGATCTTTACCACAGCTGTGTCACAACCTTGTGATAGCCAGAGATCTTTACCACAGCTGTGTCACAACCTTGTGATAGCCAGAGATCTTTACCACAGCTATCACAAGGTTGTGACACAGCTGTGGTAAAGATCTCTGGCTATCACAAGGTTGTGACACAGCTGTGGTAAAGATCTCTGGCTATCACAAGGTTGTGACACAGCTGTGGTAAAGATCTCTGGCAATCACAAGGTTGTGACACAGCTGTGGTAAAGATCTCTGGTCATCATAAAGTTGTGATACAGCTGTGGTAAAGATCTCTGGTCATCATAAAGTTGGGTCCTCTCATTCCTGCTGCTCTTACAATTAAATTGATGACAGTAAACAAACTTGAATTGGGTCATATACAGCCTGGGGACCAGCAAGTAACTACCTCCAGTTCCTGGGATCAAGAGCCCTTCGTCAACATCAGGTGTCCCTATCTTATCACTAACCCTTGATCCAGCGTATTGGAGGGACTCTCCCCTTCCTTGGATCAAACCTCATTACCACACATTCCCCAGGGTTTGTGTGGTATATAATAAGCTGGTATTTTTAGGTAATTGTAATGTCATTAGGATCGTACGGGTGATTAGGAGACACGATGACTGTCGTTATGTGAGGTGTTAGGTGACAACAGTCGTCCACAAGTACCTCCGTGTAAGGTGTTAGGTGACAACAATCCTCCACAAACACCTACGTGTAAGGTGTTAGGTGACAACAATCCTCCACAAGCACCTACGTGTAAGGTGTTAGGTGACAACAATCCTCCACAAGCACCTACGTGTAAGGTGTTAGGTGACAACAATCCTCCACAAACACCTACGTGTAAGGTGTTAGGTGACAACAATCCTCCACAAACACCTACGTGTAAGGTGTTAGGTGACAACAATCCTCCACAAGCACCTACGTGTAAGGTGTTAGGTGACAACAATCCTTCACAAGCACCTACGTGTAAGGTGTTAGGTGACAACAATCCTCCACAAGCACCTACGTGTAAGGTGTTTGGTGACAACAATCCTCCACAAGCACCTACGTGTAAGGTGTTAGGTGACAACAATCCTCCACAAACACCTACGTGTAAGGTGTTTGGTGACAACAATCCTCCACAAGCACCTACGCGTAAGGTGTTAGGTGACAACAATCTTTCCACAAGCACCTACGTGTAAGGTGTTAGGTGACAACAATCCTCCACAAGCACCTACGTGTAAGGTGTTAGGTGACAACAATCCTCCACAAGCACCTACGTGTAAGGTGTTTGGTGACAACAATCCTCCACAAGCACCCTACGTGTAAGGTGTTAGGTGACAACAATCCTCCACAAGCACCTACGTGTAAGGTGTTTGGTGACAACAATCCTCCACAAGCACCTACGTGTAAGGTGTTAGGTGACAACAATCCTCCACAAGCACCTACGTGTAAGGTGTTAGGTGAGGTGACAACAATCCTCCACAAGCACCTACGTGTAAGGTGTTTGGTGACAACAATCCTCCACAAGCACCTACGTGTAAGGTGTTAGGTGACAACAATCCTCCACAAGCACCTACGTGTAAGGTGTTAGGTGACAACAATCCTCCACAAGCACCTACGTGTAAGGTGTTAGGTGACAACAATCCTCCACAAGCACCTACGTGTAAGGTGTTAGGTGACAACAATCCTCCACAAGCACCTACGTGTAAGGTGTTAGGTGACAACAATCCTCCACAAGCACCTACGTGTAAGGTGTTAGGTGACAACAATCCTCCACAAGCACCTATGTGTAAGGTGTTAGGTGACAACAATCCTCCATAAGCACCTACGTGTAAGGTGTTAGGTGACAACAATCCTCCACAAGCACCTACGTGTAAGGTGTTAGGTGACAACAATCCTCCACAAGCACCTACGTGGAAGGTGTTAGGTGACAACAATCCTCCACAAACACCTACGTGTAAGGTGTTAGGTGACAACAATCCTCCACAAACACCTACGTGTAAGGTGTTAGGTGACAACAATCCTCCACAAGCACCTACGTGTAAGGTGTTAGGTGACAATCCTCCACAAACACCTACGTGTAAGGTGTTAGGTGACAACAATCCTCCACAAGCACCTACGTGTAAGGTGTTTGGTGACAACAGTCCTCTACAAGCACCTACGTGTAAGGTGTTAGGTGACAACAATCCTCCACAAGCACCTACGTGTAAGGTGTTAGGTGACAACAATCCTCCACAAGCACCTACGTGGAAGGTGTTAGGTTACCTGGAGGTTACCTGGAGGTTATTCCGGGGATCAACGCCCCCGCGGCCCGGTCCATGACCAGGCCTCCCGATGGATCAGGGCCTGATCAACTAGGCTGTTACAGCTGGCCGCACGCAGTCCGACGTACGAGCCACAGCCCGGCTGATCCGGCACTAACTTTAGGTATCTGTCCAGCTCTCTCTTGAAGGCAGCCAGGGGTTTATTGGCAATTCCCCTAATGCTTGATGGGAGGCTGTTGAACAGTTTTGGGCCCCGGACACTTATGGTGTTTTCTCTTAGTGTACCAATGGCGCCCCTACTTTTTATTGGCGGCATTTTGCATCGCCTTCCCAGTCTTTTACTTTCGTAGGGAGTGATTTCTGTGTGCAGATTTGGGACCATTCCTTCCAAGATTTTCCAAGTGTAGATTATGATATATCTCTCCCTCCTGCGTTCCAACGAGTACAAGTCAAGTGCTTCCAAGCGTTCCCAGTAGTTAAGGTGCTTGACAGAACTTATACGTGCAGTAAAGGATCTCTGTACACTCTCTAGATCTGCGATTTCACCTGCTTTGTATGGAGATGTCAATGTACAGCAGTATTCCAGCCTAGAGAGAACAAGTGATTTGAAAAGGATCATCATGGGCTTGGCATCTCTCGTTTTGAAAGTTCTCATTATCCATCCTATCATTTTCTTTGCACGTGCGATCGTGGCAGTGTTGTGATCCTTGAAAGTGAGATCCTCAGACATTACTACTCCCAGGTCCCTTACATTATTTTTCCGCTCTATTGTATGGCCGGAGTCAGTAGTATACTCTGTTCTAGTTATTATCTCCTCCAGTTTTCCATAACGGAGTAGTTGGAATTTGTCCTCATTGAACATCATATTGTTTACCGTTGCCCACTGGAAAACTTTGTTTATATCTTCTTGGAGGTTAACCGCGTCCTCAGCAGATGACAGCCTCATGCAGATCCTAGTATCATCCGCAAAGGATGATACGGTGCTGTGGTGTATATCTCTGTTTATGTCTGATATGAGGATAAGGAATAAGATGGGGGCGAGTACTGTGCCTTGTGGAACAGAGCTCTTCACTATGGCAGCCTCCGATTTAACTCTGTTGACCACTACTCTTTGTGTTCGATTTGTTAGGAAGTTGAAGATCCATCTCCCCACTTTCCCAGTTATTCCTTTAGCACGTATTTTATGGGCTATTACGCCATGATCGCATTTTTCAAATGCTTTTGCAAAGTCTGTGTATATTACATCTGCATTCTGATTTTCTTCCAGTGCATCCAAGGCCATGTCATAGTGATCCAGTAGTTGTGAGAGGCAGGAGCGACCTGCCCTGAACCCATGTTGCCCTGGATTGTGCAGATTTGGGGAATCCAGGTGATTTGCAATCCTGCTTCTTAGCACTCTTTCAAAGATTTTTATGATGTGGGATGTCAGAGCTATTGGTCTATAGTTCTTAGCTAATGCTTTGCTGCCACCTTTATGGAGTGGGGCTATATCCGTTGTTTTAAGTGACTGTGGAATTTCACCCATGTCCAAGCTCCTCCTCCATAGTGTACTTAGGGCACGCGAGAGGGGTTTCTTGCAGGTTCTTAATGAAAACAGAGTTCCACGAGTCTGGGCCCGGGGCTGAGTGACAACAATCCTCCACAAACACCTATGTGTAAGGTGTTAGGTGACAACAATCCTCCACAAACACCTACGTGTAAGGTGTTAGGTGACAACAATCCTCCACAATCACCTACGTGTAAGGTGTTAGGTGACAACAATCCTCCACAAGCACCTACGTGTAAGGTGTTAGGTGACAACAATCCTCCACAAGCACCTACGTGTAAGGTGTTAGGTGACAACAATCCTCCACAAGCACCTACGTGTAAGGTGTTAGGTGACAACAATCCTCCACAAGCACCTACGTGTAAGGTGTTAGGTGACAACAATCCTCCACAAGCACCTACGTGGAAGGTGTTAGGTGACAACAATCCTCCACAAACACCTATGTGTAAGGTGTTAGGTGACAACAATCCTCCACAAACACCTACGTGTAAGGTGTTAGGTGACAATCCTCCACAAGCACCTACGTGTAAGGTGTTAGGTGACAATCCTCCACAAACACCTACGTGTAAGGTGTTAGGTGACAACAATCCTCCACAAGCACCTACGTGTAAGGTGTTTGGTGACAACAATCCTCCACAAGCACCTACGTGTAAGGTGTTAGGTGACAACAATCCTCCACAAGCACCTACGTGTAAGGTGTTAGGTGACAACAATCCTCCACAAGCACCTACGTGTAAGGTGTTAGGTGACAACAATCCTCCACAAGCACCTACGTGTAAGGTATTAGGTGACAATACCCAAATGCTGTTGCTAAATTCTTCTTTTAATTAAATTCCTGAGACGTATGTTACTTGGTCGGCTAATTTCTTGTCGCATGAAGTTCTTCCTTCCTTCCTTCCTTCCTTCCTTCTTTCATGGGGGTCGATCACAGTGGCCTGAATTAGAGTTCCAGACAATAACTGTGGTGGGTTCAGGTGGGCATTTGGGCACCTTTCTTGTTAGACCCACCTCACCTACCCCAGACAGACCACTCTACCTGTGAGGTCTTCAGACCCATCTCACCTATCCCAGACAGACCACTCTACCTCACAGTCTTCAGACCCATCTCACCTATCCCAGACAGACCACTCTACCTCACAGTCTTCAGACCCACCTCACCTACCTCAGACAGACCACTCTACCTCTCAGTCTTCAGACCCATCTCACCTACCCCAGACAGACCACTCTACCTCTCAGTCTTCAGACCCATCTCACCTACCCTAGACAGACCACTCTGCCTCACAGTCTTCAGACCCACCTCACCTACCCTAGACAGACCACTCTACCTCACAGTCTTCAGACCCACCTCACCTACCTCAGACAGACCACTCTGCCTCACAGTCTTCAGACCCACCTCACCTACCTCAGATAGACCACTCTGCTTCAGACCCACCTCACACCTCAGACAGACCACTCTACCTCACAGTCTTCAGACCCACCTCACCTACCTCAGACAGACCACTCTGCCTCACAGTCTTCAGACCCACCTCACCTACCTCAGATAGACCACTCTACCTCAGTCTTCAGACCCACCTCACCTACCTCAGACAGACCACTCTACCTCACAGTCTTCAGACCCACCTCACCTACATCAGACAGACCACTCACAGTCTTCAGACCCACCTCACCTACCCTAGACAGACCACTCTGCCTCACAGTCTTCAGACCCACCTCACCTACCTCAGACAGACCACTCTACCTCACAGTCTTCAGACGCACCTCATCTACCTCAGACAAACCACTCTACCTCACAGTCTTCAGACCCACCTCACCTACCTCAGACAGACCACTCTACCTCACAGTCTTCAGACCCACCTCACATACCTCAGACAGACCACTCTACCTCACAGTCTTCAGACCCACCTCACCTACCTCAGACAGACCACTCTACCTCACAGTCTTCAGACCCACCTCACCTACCTCAGACAGACCACTCTACCTCACAGTCTTCAGACCCACCTCACCTACCTCAGACAGACCACTCTACCTCACAGTCTTCAGACCCACCTCACCTACATCAGACAGACCACTCTACCTCACAGTCTTCAGACCCACCTCACCTACCCTAGACAGACCACTCTGCCTCACAGTCTTCAGACCCACCTCACCTACCTCAGACAGACCACTCTACCTCACAGTCTTCAGACGCACCTCATCTACCTCAGACAAACCACTCTACCTCACAGTCTTCAGACCCACCTCACCTACCTCAGACAGACCACTCTACCTCACAGTCTTCAGACCCACCTCACCTACCTCAGACAGACCACTCTACCTCACAGTCTTCAGACCCACCTCACCTACCTCAGACAGACCACTCTACCTCACAGTCTTCAGACCCACCTCACCTACCTCAGACAGACCACTCTACCTCACAGTCTTCAGACCCACCTCACCTACCTCAGACAGACCACTCTACCTCACAGTCTTCAGACCCACCTCACCTACCTCAGACAGACCACTCTACCTCACAGTCTTCAGACGCACCTCATCTACCTCAGACAAACCACTCTACCTCACAGTCTTCAGACCCACCTCACCTACCTCAGACAGACCACTCTACCTCACAGTCTTCAGACCCACCTCACATACCTCAGACAGACCACTCTACCTCACAGTCTTCAGACCCACCTCACCTACCTCAGACAGACCACTCTACCTCACAGTCTTCAGACCCACCTCACCTACATCAGACAGACCACTCTACCTCACAGTCTTCAGACCCACCTCACATACCTCAGACAGACCACTCTACCTCACAGTCTTCAGACCCACCTCACCTACCTCAGACAGACCACTCTACCTCACAGTCTTCAGACCCACCTCACCTACCTCAGACAGACCACTCTACCTCACAGTCTTCAGACCCACCTCACCTACCTCAGACAGACCACTCTACCTCACAGTCTTCAGACGCACCTCATCTACCTCAGACAAACCACTCTACCTCACAGTCTTCAGACCCACCTCACCTACCTCAGACAGACCACTCTACCTCACAGTCTTCAGACCCACCTCACATACCTCAGACAGACCACTCTACCTCACAGTCTTCAGACCCACCTCACCTACCTCAGACAGACCACTCTACCTCACAGTCTTCAGACCCACCTCACCTACCTCAGACAGACCACTCTACCTCACAGTCTTCAGACCCACCTCACCTACCTCAGACAGACCACTCTACCTCACAGTCTTCAGACCCACCTCACCTACCCCAGACAGACCACTCTACCTCTCAGTCTTCAGACCCACCTCACCTACCCTAGACAGACCACTCTACCTCAGTCTTCAGACCCACCTCACCTACCTCAGACAGACCACTCTACCTCACAGTCTTCAGACCCACCTCACCTACCTCAGACAAACCACTCTACCTCACAGTCTTCAGACCCACCTCACCTACCTCAGACAGACCACTCTACCTCACAGTCTTCAGACCCACCTCACCTACATCAGACAGACCACTCTACCTCACAGTCTTCAGACCCACCTCACCTACCTCAGACAGACCACTCTACCTCACAGTCTTCAGACCCACCTCACCTACCTCAGACAGACCACTCTACCTCACAGTCTTCAGACCCACCTCACCTACCTCAGACAGACCACTCTACCTCACAGTCTTCAGACCCACCTCACCTACCTCAGACAGACCACTCTACCTCACAGTCTTCAGACCCACCTCACCTACCTCAGACAGACCACTCTACCTCACAGTCTTCAGACCCACCTCACCTACCTCAGACAGACCACTCTACCTCACAGTCTTCAGACCCACCTCACCTACCTCAGACAGACCACTCTACCTCACAGTCTTCAGACCCACCTCACCTACCTCAGACAGACCACTCTATCTCACCTTCCTGAGAGTATCTCACCAACCTCAGTCTTGTATTACCCATCATTCCCTCAATCATCGTTCTCTGGTAGCTCCTGTCACCGTCATACTCTCCATCGTGATCATCACCACCACCATCATAGTCATCTCCGTAACCTTCTTATCGCTGCCTTCATCACTCCATCATTATCTTCCATCACCATTGTTACAGCCATCCTCACTTTCCATCACACTTCAGCACCATTAAGGTTCATCATCGTCTTGCACCACCACTCTCTCTTACCAGCAACACCACTAGTGGGTGTAGAGTAACTTTAATAGGTATACCTGAAGGATACCTGAAGGATGTTTTCAGGGGATGAACGCCCCCGCAGCCCGGTCCCAAACCAGACCTCCTGGTGAGAATAAAGAGACACCATTCAGGGACGAGCTTTCACTACGATGTTTCTCTCATGGTAGAGCTTGATCAAGTCATATAACAGTCCATCTTCTTAAGCCAGTATGGCACTGTTGCTAAGTCACTCAAATGGGTGACTGTTCACGAGCCTTAAATAGTGATTATATGGATGTGTATTTTTAATGATAGACGACAGTATAACTAAGCTAACATAGCCTAATCTAACCTAACTTAAATAACATAAATCGAGAAATTTGCTCAATAAAAAGACATGGGGAAGTCTATGATGAATCCACTGATGACTCCCCCAACATTGACATGTTGACTGTTTATAAACAGTGGGAAATCCCGTTTCTTAAGATGAAAGGTTACATTATAGAGTATACTTTTACCATAGATGTATAAACGTGTTCTCTATGGGCCTCAGTATATGACTTGTTAAAAGTTCTATCGCTAGTCGCAGTGCTAGGAATAAGATGGACGAGTTGAGACTAGTTGCTAGTGCAGGTAACATAGATGTATTTGCCATTACTGAGACGTGGTTTAATTCAAAAAGTCGGGACATGCCTGCAGAATGTCACATTCAGGGTTTTAAATTGTTCCAAGTAGATAGAAGTATCGGGAAGGGGGGTGGCGTGGCATTGTATGTCCGAGATCGTTTGAACTGTTGCATAAAAACGGGTATTAAGTCTGAAGTAACACATACAGAGTCTGTTTGGATAGAATTTTCAGAGGGGCATGAAAAATTAATTTTAGGTGTGATATACCGTCCCCCAAACTTAGATAGGGACCAAGGGAGACTACTATGGGAGGAAATTGTTAGGGCCACAAGGCACGATAATGTAGTAATTCTAGGAGACTTTAACTTTAGTCATATTGATTGGAATTTCTTGACTGGGAATTTAGAATCATACGACTTCTTAGAAGTAGTTCAGGGTTGTTTTTTGAAGCAGTTTGTGACAGAACCTACAAGGGGTAATAACCTGCTTGACTTAGTTCTGGCAAACAATGAATCCCTTGTTAATAATTTAGAAGTTTCAGAGGAACTGGGTGCTAGCGACCACAAATCAATTACATTTAGAATTGAATGGAAGTATGATAGTAGGGATAACTCAGTAACAGTCCCAGATTTTTGCTTAGCAGATTACGATGGGCTTAGAGAACACTTATCTGTTGACTGGGGTAACGAAGAGAGCTATCAATATGACAGTTTTCTGAGCACAATACATGCTGCTCAAAGAACGTTTATCCCTTACAAGGAAATTAGATCAAATAGAAATGACCCAAAATGGATGAATAACAGGCTGAAATATCTAGGCATAAGAAAGGAATTTATAGGCGTATCAAAAGAGGCGAGGGTCATCTTATGAATCAGTATATTGACATTAAGAGGGACATTAAAAAGGGGATAAGAAAAGCTAAAAGGGACTATGAAATTAAAGTTGCTAGGGATTCTAAAACTAACCCAAAATGTGTTTTCCAGGTCTATAGAACAAAAGTCAGAGATAAGATATGTCCCCTTAAAAATAACTATGGGCATCTTACTGACAAAGAGAATGAAATGTGCTCGATTTTAAATAATTATTTTCTCTCGGTTTTTACACAGGAAGACACTAATAATATTCCGGTAATTAATTTTTATAGTGGATCAGAAGAAGATAAATTATGTAACATCACAGTCACTAGTGAAATGGTTGTGAAGCAGATAGACCGACTGAAGCAAAATAAGTCACCGGGTCCTGATGAGGTTTTTTCAAGGGTTCTAAAGGAATGCAAGATGGAGGTCTGTGAACCATTGACTAATATTTTTAATTTATCTCTTCAAACAGGTGTAGTGTCTGATATGTGGAAGATGGCTAATGTAATTCCTATTTTTAAAACAGGGGACAAGTCGTTACCGTCAAATTACCGCCCAATAAGCCTGACCTCAATTGTAGGCAAATTACTAGAGTCAATTATAGCTCAGATTATAAGAAGCCATCTCGATAAGCATAGCTTGATTAATGATACTCAGCATGGATTCACAAGAGACCGGTCTTGTCTAACTAATTTATTAACTTTCTTCAGTAAAGCTTTTGAGGCTGTTGACCACGATAAAGAATTTGATATTATTTACTTAGATTTTAGTAAGGCATTTGATAGAGTTCCGCACCAAAGACTGTTGAAGAAAGTAGCAGCTCATGGCATTGGGGGAAGGATGCTCTCGTGGATCGAATCATGGCTCACAGACAGGAAGCAAAGAGTGTCCATAAATGGGGTTAAATCCGAGTGGGGATCAGTAACAATTGGCGTTCCACAGGGATCAGTCTTGGGCCCGTTGTTGTTTATAATATATATCAATGATCTTGATGAAGGAATTACTAGTGATATGAGCAAATTCGCCGATGACACGAAGATAGGTAGGATAATTGATTCAAACGTAGATGTTAGGGAACTTCAGGAGGATTTAGACAAACTCTACTCTTGGTCAGAAAAGTGGCAGATGCAGTTCAATGTAGATAAATGCAAGGTTCTGAAGCTCGGGAGTGTCCATAACCCTAGCACTTATAAGTTAAATAATGTAGAACTTAGCCATACAGATTGCGAAAAGGACTTGGGGGTTATGGTAAGCAGCAACCTTAAACCAAGACAGCAATGCCTAAGCGTACGTAATAAGGCAAATAGATTACTGGGATTTATATCAAGAAGTGTAAGCAACAGAAGTCCAGAGGTCATACTGCAGCTTTATACATCATTAGTAAGGCCTCACCTAGATTATGCAGCTCAATTCTGGTCTCCATATTACAGAATGGACATAAATTCGTTAGAAAACATTCAGCGTAGGATGACTAAATTAATACATAGCAATAGAAATCTTCCTTATGAAGAAAGATTGAAGACTCTTAAGTTACATTCACTTGTTAGACGAAGAATGAGGGGAGACCTGATCGAAGTGTATAAGTGGAAGATAGGTATTAAAAAGGGGATATTAATAAGGTCTTGAGGATATCTCTCCAAGAGAGAACCCGCAGTAATGGATTTAAATTAGATAAGTTTAGATTTAGAAAGGACATAGGAAAGTATTGGTTTGGAAATAGGGTAGTTGATGAGTGGAACAGTCTACCTAGTTGGGTTATTGAGGCTAGGACTTTGGGTAGTTTCAAATTTAGGTTGGATAAGTACATGAGTGGGAGGGGTTTCAGATGAAGATTGAGACACTTATGCAGCATATGGGAATCTTTATTCAGGAAACGTTTCGCCACACAGTGGCTTCATCAGTCCAATACAAAGAGGAAGGCGTAAGGAGAGGAGGAGAATGAGGTAATCAGTCCCTCAACCTGGAGTCGATGTGTTCAGTCCATCAATCTTGTAGAATGTACAGCATAGGGCCGTAGACGTGGCTTATATACTGTAGTGAGGTGACGTGAAGCAGGTGGAGGCGGGGTCATAGTGGTACCATCCACTAGTCGAAGTAGGTCTTCGTCCAAAGGTTGAACAAGTGTTGAAAAATTCTTTGGAATAAGATCCCATGATGCTGCAGTGTCTGACAGTTGTGATGAATGGTTTGAAAATCCGACAAGTTGAAGATTGAGACACTTATGCAGCATATGGGAATCTTTATTCAGGAAACGTTTCGCCACACAGTGGCTTCATCAGTCCAATACAAAGAGGAAGGCGTAAGGAGAGGAGGAGAATGAGGTAATCAGTCCCTCAACCTGGAGTCGATGTGTTCAGTCCATCAATCTTGTAGAATGTACAGCATAGGGCCGTAGACGTGGCTTATATACTGTAGTGAGGTGACGTGAAGCAGGTGGAGGCGGGGTCATAGTGGTACCATCCACTAGTCGAAGTAGGTCTTCGTCCAAAGGTTGAACAAGTGTTGAAGAATTCTTTGTAACAAGATCCCAAGATTGATGGACTGAACACATCGACTCCAGGTTGAGGGACTGATTACCTCATTCTCCTCCTCTCCTTACGCCTTCCTCTTTGTATTGGACTGATGAAGCCACTGTGTGGCGAAACGTTTCCTGAATAAAGATTCCCATATGCTGCATAAGTGTCTCAATCTTCAACTTGTCGGATTTTCAAACCATTCATCACAACTGTCAGACACTGCAGCATCATGGGATCTTGTTACAAAGAATTTTTCAACACTTGTTCAACCTTTGGACGAAGACCTACTTCGACTAGTGGATGGTACCACTATGACCCCGCCTCCGCCTGCTTCACCTCACCTCACTACAGTATATAAGCCACGTCTACGGCTTATATACGAAACTTATGGGGGAGGTCTTAGGTGATACCCCATCTCAACAGTGGTACCGAGCAGCGACTCGGGGAGAACCCCCTCCATATGATAGAAGCTGGTCCAGAGCGCAGTGTACCGCCATCCATCGGCTTCGTTTGGGCTTTCCCACAGCCAAGAGGATGGTAGACAAGATGAGAGTAAGACACATGTGCAACATCTGGGTATCTTTATTGTAGACGTTTCGCCATCCAGTGGCTTTATCAATACAAATTCTAGGACATAACTTGAAGACAGTAGAACTATGTACAGAAGATGAGGTAATCAGTCCCTCAACCTAGGAGTAGGTGCGAACAGCACCATAGTCGTGGAGATTCTGAAGCAGAAGAAAGAATCCTGGCGCTTATATAGTAACGTCAGGTGAAGCAGACGAGGGCAAATTCACTGGTAGGCGGGATTCCCCAGTGGAAGTAGGTCCTTCCCAAAGAGATGGGTTAGTTGTAGTAGTAGTTGTCGTAGTCGTGAAGGTTATGTACATGTCCTCAGAATTAAGATTCCATGATGTTGCAGTGTCTGACAAGTTGTGTACGAATGGTATATAATACCGACAAGATGAGAGTAAGACACATGTGCAACATCTGGGTATCTTTATTGTAGACGTTTCGCCATCCAGTGGCTTTATCAATACAAATTCTAGGACATAACTTGAAGACAGTAGAACTATGTACAGAAGATGAGGTAATCAGTCCCTCAACCTAGGAGTAGGTGCGAACAGCACCATAGTCGTGGAGATTCTGAAGCAGAAGAAAGAATCCTGGCGCTTATATAGTAACGTCAAGTGAAGCAGACGAGGGCAAATTCACTGGTAGGCGGGATTCCCCAGTGGAAGTAGGTCCTTCCCAAAGAGATGGGTTAGTTGTAGTAGTAGTTGTCGTAGTCGTGAAGGTTATGTACATGTCCTCAGAATTAAGATTCCATGATGTTGCAGTGTCTGACAAGTTGTGTACGAATGGTATATAATACCGACAAGATGAGAGTAAGACACATGTGCAACATCTGGGTATCTTTATTGTAGACGTTTCGCCATCCAGTGGCTTTATCAATACAAATTCTAGGACATAACTTGAAGACAGTAGAACTATGTACAGAAGATGAGGTAATCAGTCCCTCAACCTAGGAGTAGGTGCGAACAGCACCATAGTCGTGGAGATTCTGAAGCAGAAGAAAGAATCCTGGCGCTTATATAGTAACGTCAGGTGAAGCAGACGACGGCAAATTCACTGGTAGGCGGGATTCCCCAGTGGAAGTAGGTCCTTCCCAAAGAGATGGGTTAGTTGTAGTAGTAGTTGTCGTAGTCGTGAAGGTTATGTACATGTCCTCAGAATTAAGATTCCATGATGTTGCAGTGTCTGACAAGTTGTGTACGAATGGTATATAATACCGACAAGATGAGAGTAAGACACATGTGCAACATCTGGGTATCTTTATTGTAGACGTTTCGCCATCCAGTGGCTTTATCAATACAAATTCTAGGACATAACTTGAAGACAGTAGAACTATGTACAGAAGATGAGGTAATCAGTCCCTCAACCTAGGAGTAGGTGCGAACAGCACCATAGTCGTGGAGATTCTGAAGCAACATCATGGAATCTTAATTCTGAGGACATGTACATAACCTTCACGACTACGACAACTACTACTACAACTAACCCATCTCTTTGGGAAGGACCTACTTCCACTGGGGAATCCCGCCTACCAGTGAATTTGCCCTCGTCTGCTTCACCTGACGTTACTATATAAGCGCCAGGATTCTTTCTTCTGCTTCAGAATCTCCACGACTATGGTGCTGTTCGCACCTACTCCTAGGTTGAGGGACTGATTACCTCATCTTCTGTACATAGTTCTACTGTCTTCAAGTTATGTCCTAGAATTTGTATTGATAAAGCCACTGGATGGCGAAACGTCTACAATAAAGATACCCAGATGTTGCACATGTGTCTTACTCTCATGTTAGGTAAGACACATATGCAACAGTTAGGTATCTTTATTTTGAAACGTTTCGCCTACACAGTAGGCTTCTTCAGTCAAGTACAGAAAAGTTGATAGAAGCAGAAGATACTTGAAGACGATGTAATCAGTCCATCACCCTTAAAGTTTTGAGGTGGTCAGTCCCTCAGTCTGGAGAAGAGCATTGTTCCATAGTATGAAACAATATGGAGATGAAGTGACAGGATGGAGCTTTTATAGCGCCAAGAGGTGAGACGTAGGCCACTAGGAGAGGTAAGAACTCAGATGTTGAAAGGTCAGGTCCCTCTCAAATCCAGCCGCTCTCACTAGTGGAAGTTGTCGAAGTTGATTGCAGGTCTGTACCAAGATACCCTTGTGTTGCAGTGTCTGACAGATTGAACATTAAAATGGTATAAAATACCGACAGGTTGTTAGGTAAGACACATATGCAACAGTTAGGTATCTTTATTTTGAAACGTTTCGCCTACACAGTAGGCTTCTTCAGTCAAGTACAGAAAAGTTGATAGAAGCAGAAGATACTTGAAGACGATGTAATCAGTCCATCACCCTTAAAGTTTTGAGGTGGTCAGTCCCTCAGTCTGGAGAAGAGCATTGTTCCATAGTATGAAACAATATGGAGATGAAGTGACAGGATGGAGCTTTTATAGCGCCAAGAGGTGAGACGTAGGCCACTAGGAGAGGTAAGAACTCAGATGTTGAAAGGTCAGGTCCCTCTCAAATCCAGCCGCTCTCACTAGTGGAAGTTGTCGAAGTTGATTGCAGGTCTGTACCAAGATACCCTTGTGTTGCAGTGTCTGACAGATTGAACATTAAAATGGTATAAAATACCGACAGGTTGTTAGGTAAGACACATATGCAACAGTTAGGTATCTTTATTTTGAAACGTTTCGCCTACACAGTAGGCTTCTTCAGTCAAGTACAGAAAAGTTGATAGAAGCAGAAGATACTTGAAGACGATGTAATCAGTCCATCACCCTTAAAGTTTTGAGGTGGTCAGTCCCTCAGTCTGGAGAAGAGCATTGTTCCATAGTATGAAACAATATGGAGATGAAGTGACAGGATGGAGCTTTTATAGCGCCAAGAGGTGAGACGTAGGCCACTAGGAGAGGTAAGAACTCAGATGTTGAAAGGTCAGGTCCCTCTCAAATCCAGCCGCTCTCACTAGTGGAAGTTGTCGAAGTTGATTGCAGGTCTGTACCAAGATACCCTTGTGTTGCAGTGTCTGACAGATTGAACATTAAAATGGTATAAAATACCGACAGGTTGTTAGGTAAGACACATATGCAACAGTTAGGTATCTTTATTTTATTTTGCATATGTGTCTTACCTAACAACCTGTCGGTATTTTATACCATTTTAATGTTCAATCTGTCAGACACTGCAACACAAGGGTATCTTGGTACAGACCTGCAATCAACTTCGACAACTTCCACTAGTGAGAGCGGCTGGATTTGAGAGGGACCTGACCTTTCAACATCTGAGTTCTTACCTCTCCTAGTGGCCTACGTCTCACCTCTTGGCGCTATAAAAGCTCCATCCTGTCACTTCATCTCCATATTGTTTCATACTATGGAACAATGCTCTTCTCCAGACTGAGGGACTGACCACCTCAAAACTTTAAGGGTGATGGACTGATTACATCGTCTTCAAGTATCTTCTGCTTCTATCAACTTTTCTGTACTTGACTGAAGAAGCCTACTGTGTAGGCGAAACGTTTCAAAATAAAGATACCTAACTGTTGCATATGTGTCTTACCTAACAACCTGTCGGTATTTTATACCATTTTAATGTTCAATCTGTCAGACACTGCAACACAAGGGTATCTTGGTACAGACCTGCAATCAACTTCGACAACTTCCACTAGTGAGAGCGGCTGGATTTGAGAGGGACCTGACCTTTCAACATCTGAGTTCTTACCTCTCCTAGTGGCCTACGTCTCACCTCTTGGCGCTATAAAAGCTCCATCCTGTCACTTCATCTCCATATTGTTTCATACTATGGAACAATGCTCTTCTCCAGACTGAGGGACTGACCACCTCAAAACTTTAAGGGTGATGGACTGATTACATCGTCTTCAAGTATCTTCTGCTTCTATCAACTTTTCTGTACTTGACTGAAGAAGCCTACTGTGTAGGCGAAACGTTTCAAAATAAAGATACCTAACTGTTGCATATGTGTCTTACCTAACAACCTGTCGGTATTTTATACCATTTTAATGTTCAATCTGTCAGACACTGCAACACAAGGGTATCTTGGTACAGACCTGCAATCAACTTCGACAACTTCCACTATTGAGAGCGGCTGGATTTGAGAGGGACCTGACCTTTCAACATCTGAGTTCTTACCTCTTCTAGTGGCCTACGTCTCACCTCTTGGCGCTATAAAAGCTCCATCCTGTCACTTCATCTCCATATTGTTTCATACTATGGAACAATGCTCTTCTCCAGACTGAGGGACTGACCACCTCAAAACTTTAAGGGTGATGGACTGATTACATCGTCTTCAAGTATCTTCTGCTTCTATCAACTTTTCTGTACTTGACTGAAGAAGCCTACTGTGTAGGCGAAACGTTTCATAATAAAGATACCTAACTGTTGCATATGTGTCTTACCTAACAACCTGTCGGTATTTTATACCATTTTATTGTTCAGTCTTACTCTCATCTTGTCGGTATTATATACCATTCGTACACGATGGTAGACAAGGCTGAGGAGATGTGCCAGTACTGTCAGCACGTTGTCCAGCGGCCCCTAACACACTATCTTCTAGAGTGCGAAGCTACTGAGACACTCCGCAGGCAACTAGGGGTGATATTCCCTCCCGAAGAGGACCCAGAGATGACTGCGGCCACACTAGTGTACCATGGGGTCAACGAACCAGACAAGCTGTTACCTGTAATAATGACATATCCTCCTCCTCGCTAGTGTCCATAGTTACATATGGTGTCGCTTGGAAATAAATGGTATAAAATACCGACACAATGGCAATATAAACACAAATGCAGTATAATGTGATCCTTTATTGACTACGTTTCGCCCACACAGTGGGCTTTTTCAAGTCACAAACAGAACTACCTGGGGTGGAAGGAACGCGAGTATTTATAGTCCGGACTATAAATACTCGCGTTCCTTCCACCCCAGGTAGTTCTGTTTGTGACTTGAAAAAGCCCACTGTGTGGGCGAAACGTAGTCAATAAAGGATCACATTATACTGCATTTGTGTTTATATTGCCATGGTGTCGCTTATGAGATGCACCAGTTGAACTGACCAGAGGGGCGCTTGAGCGGCATGCGTCGCATCATTGTGGAAACCTTTCTCCATCGGGAGCCAGAGACGGGTCATCGCAAGATTGGGACCCGTGCCAGGACTATGGTCTTGGCGAACATTATACATACATACCCTATGCTGTACATTCTACAAGATTGATGGACTGAACACATCGACTCCAGGTTGAGGGACTGATTACCTCATTCTCCTCCTCTCCTTACTCCTTCCTCTTTGTATTGGACTGATGAAGCCACTGTGTGGCGAAACGTTTCCTGAATAAAGATTCCCATATGCTGCATAAGTGTCTCAATCTTCAACTTGTCGGATTTTCAACCCATTCATCACACACACGGGAGGGGTTGGATTTGAGTGGGACTTTCACATCAGAGCTTATTTCTTGGGTGGCATTGAAAATTGGGTTGGTCTAATGCTTGTTAGTGGGATGAATTGTAAAGGACCTGCCTAGTATGGGCCAACAGGCCTGCTGCAGTGTTCCTCCTTTCTTATGTTCTTATGTTCTATCCTGCGTTTAACACAACTATCACTACCCCTCCCATAAAACCGCTGTCACTTCACCTCCCACACAACCTTATCACTTCCCCTTCCACGCTACACCACTACCACCAGCAGTCTTCCTGCAACAATGTTCCGTAACCACCTTCATCTTGTTTCCACAGACTGGGTCATCCACTCTTCAGGTCGAGCAAGGAGCGCCGGAAGGCTCGCCTGAAGGATGCCAGGTCGTCCAAGTGCAACTCGGGCGATTCCGGCGATTCTGGAATTGAGGTGAGTTGACATGGGATGTTCTTACTCTTATAATGGGTAGACTGACTTATATTTTCATGTATTTTGTGAGACCTTCATAGTTTACCTCGAGAGCAGCGCTTCTAAACTGCTGCATGACCGTAATACACTACCTGTTTCACTGCCAGGCAACACTCCGTACGAACTATACTACTGAACCCAGAGACAGCCAATAAGTCTAAGACATCACTTTCTGTGAACCACATCACTGAACTAAGAACCAGCCAAAGCTGTGACTTCTCTCAGTATACTAATAGGTAAAACACTTAGGAACACTAATGCCCATTAGCAGTAGCAGCGGGAACAACAACATCGGCAGCAGGAGTAGCAGCACGTAACCCAGCCAGGCTAATAATCAGCTCTGGGATCTGCGGTACAAAGAACACAATATTGAGGAGCACTGCTGTAGATCTACTGGCCCATGCTAGGCAGGTTCAACCCACACCCACTCGTGCACTTGTCAGACCTAGTTTTAAAGTATACCAGGTTCTCGCTTCACCGAGTGGCGCTACTTGGGGAGCTCCACTCGTCTAGAACCCTCTTGCTGAATGTACTGCCAGATATATTTGAGATGGCTTCCTGTTTAAAATATGTCAAGTTCACTAGTGAAGCCTACGTGAAGCCAGCAAGATACGAGACTGACTTCAGCAAGATAACAGGTATTGAATCTATCATACAGAGAGAGTGTTTTGTCTTTCATAAAAGGCATTCAAGACATTCAGTATGACCACTAACTTTTAAAAAATGGCAAAAAAATGCAAAAGAATTCGTCTTTACTGCTGGGAGAACATGTTTAAGGAAACTTGCCCATTCATCTCGCCCAGCCTGGGTATCGAACTTGAGTCCTTTAGGTTGTGAGTGGTGCGGAGTTGGAGCCTAAAGGTGGGAATTACAGTGCCTGCACTCTGGAGGAACTTGAGGATGTTGCACTGAGGAAAGGGTGAGGATGTTGAACTGGTGGAGGAGCGAGGATGTTGTCAAACAGCAATTGAATGAACGATGGTGAATATATCTCCTTGTTTTACGGGTCACCCAACCTGGGTGGGAGACGGCCGGGGTTTTGAAAGAATTACTCACTTGTGATGATCATACAGTCTACCTGATGAAATTACTGCTTCTGTTACTGCTGCTGTTATGGTTGCCGTTACTGGTGCTGTTATGGTTGCTGTTGATGCTGTTGTTGTCATCGTTGCTGCTGCTGCTGTTGGTGTGTGGTGATCAGGTTGCATTGTGTTGATAAATCCCAGGATAATTACGCTGGGTGAAACTCACCCTCCCTCCCACCCACCTACCTACCTACCTACCTACCTACCTACCTACCTACCTACCTACCTACCTAAGTCTAGCAAATGTTAGTGTTTATGTGTGGCAGTTGTTGTAGCAGGTAATGTAACAGGTGTTGTAGTTATAAAGTTATAACATATGTTGTAGTTTAGCAGGTGTTATAGCTGTTGCAGGTGTAGCCCCCTCTTCACACCCCTACCTCGTCCTACCCACCAGCCACCTTCCAGATCCCCACTACCTGCTACCTGAACATTATGTGTCTTACCTAACAACCTGCTACCTACTGGCTGCTACCACTCCGTAGAAGTAGCACACACCCAGAGCAGGCTAGATGTGTGTAGCTTCCAGACTAGGCTCCTGGGCTCAGCTTGCCCAGTGATCGCAGTACAAGTGGGAACCTGACGAGAGTTGTGAAGAAAGGAAGCGTGAGAATAATGTCCATGGCTAGTGGGGTCATCTTCCCACGGTTCACTCTCTCTCTCTCTCTCTCTCTCTCTCTCTCTCTCTCTCTCTCGCACACATATGCAAATGGATTTCCTTATCTTCACCAGTAATTTATCAGAGCCTTTAAGTTGAAGGTAGCGCAGAGGTCACGATGAGCCTAGTGCGCCACCAGTGTGTGTGTGTTCAAGGTTCACCTTGTTATCTTACACTCAATACTTCCTGCAGAAGCACACCGCAAGCACTTCCTTCACGAAACAACCACAAACTAACGCAAAAACCTTGGTTACAAAAATCTTCCAGTGGGCAGTAGACAATAACATGATGTTCGGTGGGTACAAGTTGCTCTTACCTAACACAGAAAGGTCTCTCCATACAACGTAAAGAATGTTTCAAAGACCTGGGAATAATATTACCAGCTGACCTATATTCTTTTTAAAGAACACAGGCAGTGTCTGCGACAGCCAGGAAAATGACATAGTGGATAATGAGAACTTACAAAACAAAGAGGAAATAATGCCAAGGGTGACACTAATGAAAGTATTGGTAGAGGCTTCCCTAGAACGCTGCTCTGTGGTTTAAACCTTGGTAATACATACCCCACAGGTTCATTTAGAAAAACACATGAGTAGACACTAGGACATATTAGAAAACGTTTCGGTCCTGTGACCTTGATCAATTCAAGGTCCCAGGACCGAAACGTTTTCTAATAAAATATGTCCTAGTGTTTACTTACGTATTTTTCTAACCCAACACTGTACAATGTTGTTAGGTAAGACACATATGCAACAGTTAGGTATCTTTATTATGAAACGTTTCGCCTACACAGTAGGCTTCTTCAGTCGAGTACAGAAAAGTTGATAGAAGCAGAAGATACTTGAAGACGATGTAATCAGTCCATCACCCTTAAAGTTTTGAGGTGGTCAGTCCCTCAGTCTGGAGAAGAGCATTGTTCCATAGTATGAAACAATATGGAGATGAAGTGACAGGATGGAGCTTATATAGCGCCAAGGGGTGAGACGTAGGCCACTAGGAGAGGTAAGAACTCAGATGTTGAGAGGTCAGGTCCCTCTCAAATCCAGCCGTTCTCACTAGTGGAAGTTGTCGAAGTTGATTGCAGGTCTGTACCAAGATACCCTTGTGTTGCAGTGTCTGACAGATTGAACATTGAACACAAGGGTATCTTGGTACAGACCTGCAATCAACTTCGACAACTTCCACTAGTGAGAACGGCTGGATTTGAGAGGGACCTGACCTCTCAACATCTGAGTTCATACCTCTCCTAGTGGCCTAAGTCTCACCCCTTGGCGCTATATAAGCTCCATCCTGTCACTTCATCTCCATATTGTTTCATACTATGGAACAATGCTCTTCTCCAGACTGAGGGACTGACCACCTCAAAACTTTAAGGGTGATGGACTGATTACATCGTCTTCAAGTATCTTCTGCTTCTATCAACTTTTCTGTACTCGACTGAAGAAGCCTACTGTGTAGGCGAAACGTTTCATAATAAAGATACCTAACTGTTGCATATGTGTCTTACCTAACAACCTGTCGGTATTTTATACCATTTTAATGTTCAAACTGTACAATGTTGACATCATCCCTCAAGGCGGTAGGGGGGAGGGGGAGAGAACAGAGTTGGAAAAAAATTACTGCCAGCATAAAGTCAATAAAACATTTAAACTACTGTTAATTACTTTCTGGAGAGATGGAGAGAGAGAGAGAGAGTGAATAATGTGTAAGTCAAACTGAAGTGTCGTCGTGAGCGTCTGTCTCCTACTTGCGGGTTATTTATGTATTGTTCCAGTCACGGTATTGTGCCTTCATGTTCTTTGTGCGCCTGGAAGATACTGGAGGGCCTAGTCCCAGATCTGTATGCTACCATAACAACGTACTGGAGTGAGAGATATGGGAGAAAGTGCAAAATTAACTCGGTGAAAAGAAAGGAAGCCACAGGCATAATAAGAACATTCGTGGTTCAGGACTAATCAGTTTGCAGCCAGCAGATATCACAAGTATTACTAGAACAAGTGTATAAGTATTGAAGAGGAAACTGGATCGTTGTCTCTACTGTGCTAGATATATGGGCGGGAGGGCCGCCAGTGGCAACAGCCTGGTTGACCAAGCAGTGAACGGGGAGGCCAGACTGCGAGAATAAGAAAACTCTCGAGACACGTCACAGGTAGATCACAAAGTCACAGGTGAAAACAATGCAATTCTTTTATATTGAGTTGGATCTAACTAGCTTGTGCTAATAGGTCTGATGCAGTGCTCCTTAATTCTTTTGTTCTTATGTACGGGAGTAAATTCTGGGGTAGCTTCGGGAAGGGCTGATATAGACCTTGTATAGACCAGTAGGCCTTCTGCAGTGTTCCTCCATTCTTATGTTCTATATCCACACATGTAGAGAGAGCGAGAGAGAGAGAGTAATAATACCATTCTCCCTTCAAGGACGTGTTTTGATGCTGGTGTAAATGAGTCCCAGCCAGTCATGATTGTTAGGTAAGATTTGTCAGGAAGCAGGACAAGTATTTCCTGACGCGGGTCTTAGTCATTTTATGACCCGCTGCTGGAGCTTTTACTCATCTGACCGAGGCCTTCCGCTGTCTTACCGATCCACCCCTTCAAGAATTATGATTATAACCATTTTTGATGTGTATATCATAGTTGTGCCAGTAAGAGTTGTGGTTGAACATCAAAATGGTATACAATACCGACAGGTTGGTAGGTAAGACACATATGCAACAGTTAGGCAACTTTATTCCGAAACGTTTCGCCTACACAGTAGGCTTCTTCAGTCGAATACAGAAAGTAGGCAGGAACAGTAGAGATGTGAAGACGATGTAATCAGTCCATCACCCTTGAAGTCGTAGAATTTGAGGTTGTCAGTCCCTCGGCCTGGAGAAGTTTAGTTCCATAGTCAGGAACTATCTGAAGATCAAACTACTCTGCACCTCTCCTTCCGACAGTATTTAAGTCTCCGCACTGTCGCTTGATCTTCAGATAGTTCCTGACTATGGAACTAAACTTCTCCAGGCCGAGGGACTGACAACCTCAAATTCTACGACTTCAAGGGTGATGGACTGATTACATCGTCTTCACATCTCTACTGTTCCTGCCTACTTTCTGCATTCGACTGAAGAAGCCTACTGTGTAGGCGAAACGTTTCGGAATAAAGTTGCCTAACTGTTGCCTATGTGTCTTACCTACCAAGAGTTGTGGTTCTTAGTTAAGAGCCACCCCCCACCACCACCCTCATTCCCACCCCGTCACTCTCCCCAACACTCTTGACCTGCTTTCAACATTAATGTCAAGCAGAGCGTAGTCATGTCTTCGCTGGACTGTCAGTACTTACATAATGGAAGCACACTGCAGCAGGCCTGCTGGCCTGTACTTAATAAGTCCTTCATAACACAACCCTTCTCACCAGACGATGCCACCCAGGGGCGAAACGTTTCCTTTAATAAATGTCCTGAACTGTAAGTGTCTTGTTAAGTAATAAGACACAACTGCAACTAATGCGACATTTTATTGTGTCAACGTTTCGCTCTCCAGGAGCTTTGTTGGTTGTTTGTAGGTTGAGGGGCTAATTCAAACTCCTGATCTTCACCGTTCTTCTTTGTATTTGGACTGATGAAGCCACTGTGTGGCGGAACGTTTCCTCACTAATTTATTATTCCAGTGTATATACACTCTTCCGTTAAGTGTTGGTCTTGTGGCTGCCTGGGGGAGCCGTCTTGTGGTATCAGAGGCTCCTGTGTTGAATACTTGGTACCACGTCTTCCCCGGGGAATGTAGCTTTGTTTAACTTAGATTTCTGTGTCTGTCTGCTAATTCAAGACTGCTTAGTTTCGTGCATAAACACACACACACACACACACACACACACACACACACACACACACACACACACACACACACACACACACACACACACACACACACACACACACAACTTGTTTCTCCTAATTGAACCTATGTGGCCCGGTGGCCTGGTGGCTAAAGCTCCCGCTTCACACACGGAGGGCCCGGGTTCGATTCCCGGCGGGTGGAAACATTTCGACACGTTTCCTTACACCTGTTGTCCTGTTCACCTAGCAGCAAATAGGTACCTGGGTGTTAGTCGACTGGTGTGGGTCGCATCCTGGGGGACAAGATTAAGGACCCCAATGGAAATAAGTTAGACAGTCCTCGATGACGCACTGACTTTCTTGGGTTATCCTGGGTGGCTAACCCTCCGGGGTTAAAAATCCGAACGAAATCTTATCTTATCTTATCTCTTAGGTGACATTGGTGTACGCGGTCACGGTGAAGATGACATATTTAGTGTGCCCATTATAAATTCAAAGTTACTGTTTATGAGAAGCAAGATGACGAAACGTCAAAAACCAAAAAAAAAAAAAAATCGACGAAATGATTATTGAAAAGTATTTTTTTGTTTGTTTCAGTTAGTGGGTGGGTGTGGGCAGGTGACGCTGGACATGTCTGCCCACACCTTCAACCTCGATGTAAACAACTACGTGGACCCGGCCTTTGTGGTGAGTACTCCTTCTTCACTTTGTTTTATAGCACCTTCCCCATTTTCATCTTCCTTCTTTCCCCCGTTCTTCTTCCCTACTGTGTCTCCCCTTCCCCTCCCTCTCACTTGCCGTCTCTTTCTCCTTCTTTTGTCTCATCCCGTCCACTTGTCTTGTTCTCCCTCGTGCTTTCGTCCTCTAAGTGTTACTTTTCGTTTTCTTCATCTCCACTTTTCGTCTCTCTCCCACCTTCTGTCCCATTCTCTCTATGGAAATAAATGGTATAAAATACCGACACAATGGAAATATAAACACAAATGCAGTATAATGTGATCCTTTATTGACAACGTTTCACCCACACAGTGGGCTTTTTCAAGTCACACACGGATCTACCTGGGGTTGGAAGGTACGAGAGTATTTATAGTTCAGAATGTTGAGGTCAGGTGGAGAATGCTGCATCTGATGATCTACCGGGTGGGGTTATAGAGTCTTGGGTAGCTAGGCGGGGGTATTGGACAAGTTGTGAGTTGATCTTCTGCAGAAGATCTACTCACAACTTGTCCAATACCCCCACCTAGCTACCCAAGACTCTATAACCCCACCCGGTAGATCATCAGATGCAGCATTCTCCACCTGACCTCAACATTCTGAACTATAAATACTCTCGTACCTTCCAACCCCAGGTAGATCCGTGTGTGACTTGAAAAAGCCCACTGTGTGGGTGAAACGTTGTCAATAAAGGATCACATTATACTGCATTTGTGTTTATATTCCCATTCTCTCTAACTTACTTCCCCCCAACTCTCGGATTTTCCGCACTGTCCCTCCCCCACTTTCTACCCTCTCTTTCCTCATTCCTTTCCATCACCCCTTACCTTTTCCACAAGCACCACCCAGCCTTCCACTCCCCCTCTCCCACAACACACACACACACACTCACTCCTCCCCTACACACTGCCATTACGCACTGCTGTGTTCTGTGTCACTGCTGCTGGGAATCATGTGTGAGAAATTCCCTGCTGGAGGTCATTTGGAGATGCAACACTGGCGCAGTTGCAGAACTTCCCACCCAAATATTCCCTGCAACACCTACGTCACAAGCGCAAGAATTCTCCGATGGCATTTCTCACCAGCCTTTAAAATTCTGGAAGTCTGGAAAGTCACTTTAGGTTATTCACTGGAATTCTGGAGCTCTTCACTTGCATTATACATCTTTGAAATTCAATATAATTTGTCTACGTCACCCTGGGTTCCGGGGATGAAATTTTATCAGTGGGATTCCGGAATGGCACTTTTCATCAGTGGGATTATAAAATGACATTTTGTAACTATAATTCTGGGCTGACATTATGGACCTTGTTATAGTCCTGGTTAATTTCCTTTACGTTTCAAACTAATTACGGAAATGCTCTTACGATAGAGAGGAAATGAGGTTGAAGGAGTGAAGGAAGTGTTGTGTGGAGCTCACATGCGAGTGAAAGAAGTGTTGAGTGGTACTCATTGTGAAAGTTTTGTCTTGTGGTCACACCTTGTACGACATTGTTTACATGGTGTGCACGTAGTGAGAGTTTCCCGATGGTCACAAAATGTGTGAGAGGCTTTTAACTTAACACAGTTTGTGAAAAGTTTGGAGTGTTAACAAAGGGTAATCAGAATAGTGTTTCTGGGTTTCGAGCCTTAGTTCCTGACCCTGCTTCTTAACCTACAGTCGACCAGCATTATTAGTTCCTGACCCTGCTTCTTAACCTACAGTCGACCAGCATTATTAGTTCCTGACCCTGCCTCTTAACCTACAGTCGACCAGCATTATTAGTTCCTGACCCTGCTTCTTAACCTACAGTCGACCAGCATTATTAGTTCCTGACCCTGCTTCTTAACCTACAGTCGACCAGCATTATTAGTTCCTGACCCTGCTTCTTAACCTACAGTCGACCAGCATTATTAGTTCCTGACCCTGCTTCTTAACCTACAGTCGACCAGCATTATTAGTTCCTGACCCTGCTTCTTAACCTATAGTCGACCAGCATTATTAGTTCCTGACCCTGCTTCTTAACCTACAGTCGACCAGCATTATTAGTTCCTGACCCTGCTTCTTAACCTATAGTCGACCAGCATTATTAGTTCCTGACCCTGCCTCTTAACTTACAGTCGACCAGCATTATTAGTTCGTGGGCTCTTGGGCACAGTTATATCTCCTTTTGAAATTTTTTATGTCGTCTCCACCGCTTACTTCCTCTTGTAGCATATTACACTACTACCACTGGCGACTACTTCTTATCTGTGTATTTAGCATCCATCTATGCTCACTGACTCCGTGCCTCGCATTTCAGACATTATCCTTATGTGCGCTATCAAATACTGTTGACTGTATCTTACGTGTTTTTTTTTTTCGTGTACCCTTATCCTTTTCTAAGACGTTCAGGTTTGGTTCCTTAATGCTTAAAATATAACTGAATCCTCTCAGTTCCTGGAGCAGTCTTACTGCAGTCTTCTGCACCTCATTGAGTTACTGGACATGTTTGACGAGATGTGAGCTATATGCTACTTGAATTGATGTATTTCGTGTATAGAGTGTTAATGGATTACTTTTTAAAATATGTGAAGGCAATTTTATGATTTGTTAACCTTGCACAAAGTTACGCGATTTTTCTAGTTTCTCAACTCTCAACCTTTTTTTTTTTTTTTTTTTATCGTCACAGGTCTCATTTGCTCCGGCCCTGTTTGCATGATCGTCGCATCCTGATACGTTCTCCCGTATTATAACATATTTTCCTTGTTCCTCTACTGGCTTCTCTAGTTTGTGAGTCATCCTGTGGTGGAGTAATTCCTGCTGTTGATCACATCTGTCTTACTGGCTTGATTCAGGTATTCTGTCATACTGTAGAAACTTGATTAAGTTTGAGATAGGACTTCCATTCCCTAAATCCTTGCTGGTTTTCTGTAACAGTCACTCCTCTAGGTAATCAGACAGACTCTTCTTGGTTAAATTTTCCAATATGTATAAAATACATGTCAGTAATGTGGGATTATTTATTCAGTGTGGTGTGGGAATGTGAACAAGGTAACATTTACGAAAGAATTCGTGGAAACCTATTAGCCGGACTTGAGTCATGGAAGTGGGAAGAGGGGGTGAGGATTTTGCAGAAGGTTGTCTGAACACTTCTGGCAAGACAGCGACTGCATGAATGACGGTGAATGTGTTTCCTTTTCTTGGGTCACAATACCTCGGTGTATTAAGAAAAATAAAATAAGTGTGTCTTGCCTGTCCTGCTGGATACTGCGACCACATTGCCAGGTTTACAGCTGATGGTTGTCCCTACTCTAGTAACTTGCTGTAGATCTTCACAGTAGGTTCACACAACGCTTCTTTCCCTACCCATGAGCATATCTTGTGAGGTCTTCCATGGCTTTTGTTGTGTCCAGCTCTTTGTGTAGCTTCATCACTTGCTCCTTTGATGATGTCCAGGCTGTGTTGGTCAGACCTTTCTACCCGGCTTCCTTCTTAAGTCTCGACCTCCCTCTCAATACATACTTCAATCCTGTGCTCGCTTCACAGTGGGTAAGGAGTTTGGGCGCTCACAAAATGTGGTGGTAGTAGTAGTAGTAGTAATAATAAATCATGTTTATATATATATATATATATATATATATATATATATATATATATATATATATATATATATATATATTATATTTTTTTATTATTATCACACTGGCCGATTCCCACCAAGGCAGGGTGGCCCGAAAAAGAAAAACTTTCACCATCATTCACTCCATCACTGTCTTGCCAGAAGGGTGCTTTACACTACAGTTTTTAAACTGCAACATTAACACCCCTCCTTCAGAGTGCAGGCACTGTACTTCCCATCTCCAGGACTCAAGTCCGGCCTGCCGGTTTCCCTGAACCCCTTCATAAATGTTACTTTGCTTAAACTCCAACAGCACGTCAAGTATTAAAAACCATTTGTCTCCATTCACTCCTATCAAACACGCTCACGCATACCTGCTGGAAGTCCAAGCCCCTCGCACACAAAACCTCCTTTACCCCCTCTCTCCAACCTAGGAAAGGTTGGAGAGAGGGGTCGGCCTAGGAAAGGCCGACCCCTACCCCGCCTTCCTTCCACTACAGACTGATACACTCTTGAAGTCATTCTGTTTCGCTCCATTCTCTCTACATGTCCGAACCACCTCAACAACCCTTCCTCAGCCCTCTGGACAACAGTTTTGGTAATCCCGCACCTCCTCCTAACTTCCAAACTACGAATTCTCTGCATTATATTCACACCACACATTGCCCTCAGACATGACATCTCCACTGCCTCCAGCCTTCTCCTCGCTGCAACATTCATCACCCATGCTTCACACCCATATAAGAGCGTTGGTAAAACTATACTCTCATACATTCCCCTCTTTGCCTCCAAGGACAAAGTTCTTTGTCTCCACAGACTCCTAAGTGCATCACTCACTCTTTTCCCCTCATCAATTCTATGATTCACCTCATCTTTCATAGACCCATCCGCTGACACGTCCACTCCCAAATATCTGAATACATTCACCTCCTCCATACTCTCTCCCTCCAATCTGATATTCAATCTTTCATCACCTAATCTTTTTGTTATCCTCATAACCTTACTCTTTCCTGTATTCACCTTTAATTTTCTTCTTTTGCACACCCTACCAAATTCATCCACCAATCTCTGCAACTTCTCTTCAGAATCTCCCAAGAGCACAGTGTCAACAGCAAAGAGCAGCTGTGACAACTCCCACTTTGTGTGTGATTCTTTATCTTTTAACTCCACGCATCTTGCCAAGACCCTCGCATTTACTTCTCTTACAACCCCATCTATAAATATATTAAACAACCACGGTGACATCACACATCCTTGTCTAAGGCCTACTTTTACTGGGAAATAATTTCCCTCTTTCCTACATACTCTAACTTGAGCCTCACTATCCTCGTAAAAACTCTTCACTGCTTTCAGTAACCTACCTCCTACACCATACACTTGCAACATCTGCCACATTGCCCCCCTATCCACCCTGTCATACGCCTTTTCCAAATCCATTAATGCCACAAAGACCTCTTTAGCCTTATTCAAATACTGTTCACTTATATGTTTCACTGTAAACACCTGGTCCACACACCCCCTACCTTTCCTAAAGCCTCCTTGTTCATCTGCTGTCCTATTCTCCGTCTTACTCTTAATTCTTTCAATAATAACTCTACCATACACTTTACCAGGTATACTCAGCAGACTTATCCCCCTATAATTTTTGCACTCTCTTTTATCCCCTTTGCCTTTATACAAAGGAACTATGCATGCTCTCTGCCAATCCCTAGGTACCTTACCCTCTTCCATACATTTATTAAATAATTGCACCAACCACTCCAAAACTATATCCCCACCTGCTTTTAACATTTCTATCTTTATCCCATCAATCCCGGCTGCCTTACCCCCTTTCATTTTACCTACTGCCTCACGAACTTCCCCCACACTCACAACTGGCTCTTCCTCACTCCTACAAGATGTTATTCCTCCTTGCCCTATACACGAAATCACAGCTTCCCTATCTTCATCAACATTTAACAATTCCTCAAAATATTCCCTCCATCTTCCCAATACCTCTAACTCTCCATTTAATAACTCTCCTCTCCTATTTTTAACTGACAAATCCATTTGTTCTCTAGGCTTTCTTAACTTGTTAATCTCACTCCAAAACTTTTTCTTATTTTCAACAAAATTTGTTGATAACATCTCACCCACTCTCTCATTTGCTCTCTTTTTACATTGCTTCACCACTCTCTTAACCTCTCTCTTTTTCTCCATATACTCTTCCCTCCTTGCATCACTTCTACTTTGTAAAAACTTCTCATATGCTAACTTTTTCTCCCTTACTACTCTCTTTACATCATCATTCCACCAATCGCTCCTCTTCCCTTCCGCACCCACTTTCCTGTAACCACAAACTTCTGCTGAACACTCTAACACTACATTTTTAAACCTACCCCATACCTCTTCGACCCCATTGCCTATGCTCTCATTAGCCCATCTATCCTCCAATAGCTGTTTATATCTTTCCCTAACTGCCTCCTCTTTTAGTTTATAAACCTTCACCTCTCTCTTCCCTGATGCTTCTATTCTCCTTGTATCCCATCTACCTTTTACTCTCAGTGTAGCTACAACTAGAAAGTGATCTGATATATCTGTGGCCCCTCTATAAACATGTACATCCTGAAGTCTACTCAACAGTCTTTTATCTACCAATACATAATCCAACAAACTACTGTCATTTCGCCCTACATCATATCTTGTATACTTATTTATCCTCTTTTTCTTAAAATATGTATTACCTATAACTAAACCCCTTTTTATACAAAGTTCAATCAAAGGGCTCCCATTATCATTTACACCTGGCACCCCAAACTTACCTACCACACCCTCTCTAAAAGTTTCTCCTACTTTAGCATTCAGGTCCCCTAATTACTCAGATTATGAATAAGTATTTATGGTTTATGGTTTCGGAATTACAGCAACTCACAATAATGGAAACGGATATTATAATTACGAGTAATTCTCTCTCTCTCTCTTTCTTACACACACACACACACACACACACACACACACACACACACACACACACACACACACACACACACACACACACACACACACTGGGTTTTAACACATTCCGACCCTGGGGAAATTTGCGAGTGATCACAATATTGCATCTCATCCAGCAGCTCTGACAACCAACACTAAAAAAAATGTAATTCTGTTGCTTTTAAATTAATGACTTGGTACTGGCACTTACAAGTGTCATGCCACAAGGTAGTTACAAGTGTCATACCACAGGGTAGTTACAAGTGTCATGCCACAGGGTAGTTACAAGTGTCGTACCATAGGGTAGTTACAAGTGTCATGCCACAAGGTAGTTACAAGTGTCATACCACCGGGTAGTTACAAGTGTCATGCCACAGGGTAATTACAAGTGTCATACCATAGGGTAATTACAAGTGTCATGCCACAGGGTAGTTACAAGTGTCATACCACAGGGTACTTACAAGTGTCATGCCACAGGGTAGCCACAAGTGGCATGCCACAGGGGACAATATTGGACCCTGTGTTATTTACTACAAACATAGACGACCTAATTGAGGGGGGAAATACCGCATGTATGAGAATTCTTCAAGACTTATGAAAAATCAAATATAAATCTAGATAGACTCCGGTGTAACACTGTCAGGACCTAGTTCCTAGGTTGTCACAATCTTTTAAAATAAATTCGTTGTTGTGACTCGCGAGCGGAGGAGATATACACGATAATATATGTTAGGTAAAAGGATACAAGTGTAACTAATGTGACATTTTTATTGTGGCAACGTTTCGCTCTCCAGGAGCTTTGTCAAGCCGTTACATGATAATATATGGTATAAACCTTGGTAATAAATACCGACAAGTTGGTATAGAAAGACACGTAAGCAAACACTAGGACATATTTATTAGAAAACGTTTCGGTCCTGAGACCTTGATCACTTCTCACTTGATAAAGGTCCCAGGACCGAAACGTTTTTCTAATAAATATGTCCTAGTGTTTGCTTACGTGTTTTTCTAAACCATGATAATATATACCTAGAAAGTACTTGAGAGCCTTGTCTCAAAACTGTACACTGCCATAACATACTGGAGCGAGAGAGACGGGAGGAAGTGCAAAACAAACCTAATGAAATGCAGGAGCGCCATGGGCACAATAAGAGAATATTGTATCAACATCCCTGGCCCCAGACTATTCAGCAGCTTACCGGAAGATATCAGAAAAACTGCTGGGACAAGTGTAGAAATCTTCAAGAGCAAACTGGACAAGTATATAATTACCAATAGACCCCTAGCTGTCTTCAAGAAAGCACTGGATAGGCACCTAAATTCAGCACCTGACCAACCTGGCTGTGGTTCGTACGTCAGTTTGCGTGCGGCCGGCAGTAACAGCCTGGTTGATCAGACCCTGACTCACCACGAAGCCTGGTCTCAGGCCAAGTCGGGGGCGTTGACCCCCAAAACCCTCTTCAGGTAAGCTCCAGGTGCCAGATCAAACCAGAGGCTGTGATGGATATGTACAGCCAGGAGCAACAGTCTGGTTGACCAGGCTGTGGTTCGTATGTTGGAATACGTGTGGCCAGCAGAACAGCCTGGTTGATCAGGCCCTGATCCACTGGGAGGCCTGGTCGTGGACCGGATCACGGGGGCGTTGATCCCCAGAATACCCTCCAGGTAGGCTTCAGGTAGACCAGGCTAGCACCAGAAGAGCCTGGCTCAAGGCCGGGCTCTGGGAGTAGAAACACTCTCGAAACTCATAAAAGTTATAGCAAAGGTATAGAGGTACCTGTCATGGTGGCGGGACATTGGAACCTGTCAAGGTAGTGGTGGTACAGTGGTACCTGCCATGGTGGTGGTACAGTGGTACCTC
Source organism: Cherax quadricarinatus (assembly GCF_038502225.1). NCBI lineage: Eukaryota > Metazoa > Arthropoda > Malacostraca > Decapoda > Parastacidae > Cherax > Cherax quadricarinatus. The sequence goes on along the minus strand of NC_091322.1, from coordinate 26,947,553 downwards.
TCATGGTGGTGGTACAGTGGTACCTGTCATGGTGGTGATACAGTGGTACCTGTCAAGGTAGTGGTGGTACAGTGGTACCTGCCATGGTGGTGGTACATTGGTTCCTGTCAAGGTAGTGGTGGTACAGTGGTACCTGCCATGGTGGTGGCACATTGATACTTTTCAAGGTAATGGTGATACAGTGGTACCTGTCATGGTGGTGGTACATTGGTACCTGTCAAGGTAGTGGTGGTACAGTGGTACTTGTCATGGTGGTGGTACAGTGGTGCCTGTCAGAATGGTGGTACAGTGGTACTTGTCATGGTGGTGATACAGTGGTACTTGCCATGGTGATGATACAGTGGTACTTGTCATGGTGGTGGTACATTGATACCTGCCAAGGTAGTGGTGGTACAGTGGTACCTGCCATGGTGGTGGTACAGTGGTACCTGCCATGGTGGTAGTACAGTGGTACTTGTCATGGTGGTGATACAGTGGCACTTGCCATGGTGATGATACAGTGGTACTTGTCATGGTGGTTGTACATTGGTACCTGTCAAGATAGTGGTGGTACAGTGGTACCTGCCATGGTGGTGGTACAGTGGTACCTGCCATGGTGGTGGTACAGTGGTACTTGTCATGGTGGTGGTACAGTGGTGCCTGTCATGATGGTGGTACAGTGGTACTTGTCATGGTGGTAATACAGTGGTACTTGCCATGGTGGTGGTACAGTGGTACTTGTCATAGTGGTGGTACAGTGGTGCCTGTCATGATGGTGGTACAGTGATACTTGTCATGGTGGTTATACAGTGGTACTTGTCATGGTGATGATACAGTGGTACCTGCCATGGTGGTGGTACAGTGGTACTTGTCATGGTGGTGGTACAGTGGTACTTGTCATGGTGGTGATGCATGGTATTTGTCATGGTGGTGATACAGTGGTACTTGTCATGGTGGTGATACAGTGGTACTTGTCATGGTGGTGGTACAGTGGTACCTGTCATGGTGGTGGTACAGTGGTACCTGTCATGGTGGAGGTCCAGTTCCCACCACACCTCCAGAATATTCTTGACGGTTGGACCGCCTCATCCGCTCTCTCTCAAACCTCAAACCTCGTTCTTTCACCCCGTGCTACAAGGCTAGCCATAATTTCCCAGAATATTTAACTTAAAACTATCAACAGTCAATCACAAATCAATCACCGCTCCTCAAAATTCACCTGGAGGGAGTTAATGTGTTGAAATGCGAGTGATAGTCAGAGAGTTTGTGAGGGTCGGCAAAAATTAAGGTATGGAATGTTCAAGGTCCTCTGTAGCAACGGTTTCCCATAATGGAGCGCTGGGCTCATTACGCTTTAATTTGCTCACTGATGAAGCCTCTCAGTTCATTTTCCAGAGTTTGATAGGCCGAGAGATTTACAATACGTTATTTTTTTTTTCTCGGGTGTTGAGCGAGGCTTGTTGAAGGTCTTCTTTGATTCACATATTTGTGTTCATTTTTTAAAAGGTTCATAGATGCGATTCTGAATAATTAAGTACATGTAAACAGGTTGTGGCTCTGCATTAATGTTTGTTATAAGACGTATGTGTAGGTGAAATTATGAGTCAAATATCAAACTTGCGGAAGAGTGAAATATTAGGTTAGTATATAATAATAATAATAATAATAATAATAATAATAATAATAATAATAATAATAAATAATATCTTTATTTCTACAAGTACATGTACAAGGTATACATACAGGCCTAGCTGACATCAATGACATACTATTATATAGAAAGCCGCTTGTTATGCAGAGCATTGCGGTCAAATTAGGTCAGTTTTATCCCCAGGATGCGACCCACACCAGTCGATTAACACCCAGGTACCTATTTTACTGATAGGTGAACAGGGACAGCAGGTGTGTTTCCACTCGTAGTCAGCACACAGGATAAGTGTCTCCTGTCTCCTTACTTGTGTCTTCGTCCATCTATGACCCATAACTGGTTTAGCATCCCCTGACAAACACCAGCTAGGTCATTCACAACCTTCGCAAAACCTCTGGCTTACCACCTAGTGATGGTTAGTATTATTATTATTATTATTATTATTATTATTATAAAGGGGAGCACTAAACCCGTAGGATTATGCAGCGCATGTGGGGGATGTAGAAGGTATTAAGGCTTAATTCAGGGAACCGGAGCACAGATCCAATTCCCTAGATCAAGAGCCACTTACCAGCATCAAGGATGGGTGATGGCTAATAAGGTGTAAGGTTGACAGGTGGTCAGAAATCAGCGCCTAGTAATGTCCTGTCAAGTACACCCACTACATGGTTCAGAGTGCATGACACAGGCTTTTAAGTAGCCTCTTAATAACTGCAAGAATTTGTATATCTTTACTGTAACAAGATATAGATATAAATGTTGTGATATTCTTGAACACTTCCTGTTGTGTTAGAATATTTGAGTTCTCGTAAATTGAAGGGAGAGGATACGAGCTGTTCCGCTTGGGTCAGCCTGTTAACTGTATATTTAGTAACTTCAGTTCTCTCCTGTTTTCCTTATCGTGAGTGGTGATAGCTTCCAAGTCCTTGTGTAGTTCATTCTTTTAACTATTCTTACGATGAAGAAATATTTCGTCGTGCTTCATACAGTTGCGCGTACCATTCTAGTTATAATTTCTTTCATCCATGACTTTTTCTGAAACCTTCTCTAACTGATAGTTAGCCCTTGTACACCCCTTGTTCTGAAGCTTCACTGACTGATGGTTTGGCCCTTGTCGACCCTTGTTCTGAAGCTTTCGGTCTTATCTGTCAGCCTAGCGTAAACCGCTGATGAATGTTGGTAAAGTGTGTGGGTGGTGTTCCTGAGCAGGGATGACACTGTGTGGTCACAGCTGGTGTGATACACAAGCCTATTGACTTGTCATGGTACATGGGGCTGTTTCCGGTCACGTGACACTGTTATGCGTGGCCCAGCCCTTTCCCAATTTTTCATTTATATATTTTTTATTTTTTACTCTTATTATTGTAAACTTACCACTTACTAAAAAGACAAGGAATTAAATTTAAAAGTCGGGCTGTTTGTATGTGTGGGGATGTAGTTCTAATAAAGAATTGGTTCTTAATGTTATGATAAACAGCTGAGCGTTCTGGGACTATGCGAAATAGAGCTAAAAGAGATGAGAGTAAATGAGTAAAAAATAAAAGAGTAGGGAAAAATTGTGTTTCTGAGAAAGAACCAGAGTGTTTGAAGGAGTAGCGAGGTTATATGATGAGCAGTGGATAGAAAGGATGGGGGTAGTAAATGTACAAATTCAAGAATTATGTTTTTAGAGTGAGATGTGAGAAGTGGGTGGTGTTTATGCATCGAGAGGCGAGAAAAATGTGTGGAAGAGAGAGAAGAGTGTATATAAGAAACAAGAAGAGTGTATAGAAGAAAGACATGAAAAGTGGGTGGAAAAGAGAGAATGAAAATCAATTTTTGAAGATTTTAGCTAATGTTTAAGGAGTTTTGAACCAAGCGAGAGAATAATTGTTGTGGGGGGGGGGGGCTTAAACGCTACTATGTAGAAGGAAATTCAAAGTACACAGAAAAGAGGAAGGTGATGAGAGTAACATAAATGTCTAGGTACTGAAAGATTTGATATCAGACTGGGGGGGGAGGTGTAGTAAGGAAAAGTGAATATACTTAGATATTGAGCAGAGACATGTCTGCAGATGGGTCCCCCAGAAATGAGGTGAGCCAAAGGGAACAAGGTGGGTGAAGTGTTGAGACATTTGTAAAAGGAAATTTATTCATAAGGCAACAAATAAAATGTAGCAGAGTATAGTGGTTGGTATTACATGGGTGTGAGGCATGTACTTTAAACTTTGCAGTAGTTAGGAAGCTGGAGGCAGTGGAGATGTGTTTAAGAACATTGAGTTGTGATTATTATTATGCAGATTATTATTATAATCAAAAAGAAGCGCTAAGCCACAAGGACTATACAGCATTATTATGCAGAGAATTCGGATTATTAGAAATTACAAAGTGTGGGATTACGAAATGTATTATTCAGAGGGTGGAGAAAAAGTTATTGAGATGGTTTGGGCATTTATAGACGTTGGAGCAGAATAGGATGACCAAGCGGGTGTATTAATCTAGGACGTACGAGAAGGGTAGGAGTCATCCCAGGAAAGGTTGGAGGGAGGGGTGACGGAGGTTTTAAAGGCTTGAGCATCGAACAGGTTTGTGTGAGCGTGTTACATCAGAGTGAAGACAAGTAGTTTTAATGGCTTGACATGATGTTGGAGTATTAAAGAATTCACGGAGACCGGTTAGCTGGAATTAGTCCTGGAGGTGGGAAGTGCAGGAAGTCTTCTCTGAAAGAAGGTTGGGGGGGGGATGTCTTATATGGGAGGGTCAGTCGAGTTGTGGTGTCTGTGCACTTCTGTCAGTACAACTATTGAATGAGTAATGGTGATTGTGTGTTTTTTTATCATTCTATACTCATAGAACCTTATTTAATTATCAGTGTAACTGCGTGCGTGTATTAAAATACTCATTCTCTACGCTGTCTTGGTAAAGCCTCGCAAACTGCTAATATTAATATGTTTGTGTATCGATTCTTATAGGATAAGTCTCATTTATAATAGCTCAACATTGATTATTCATTAATATAGTTTGTAGGGTAGTAGGACCTCGGGGAAGGTAAATCACGAAGGGTGGGACCTGTTTTTATTGCAGTACCTTATGATCACCACCAGCTGCTGCTGCTGCTGGCCCACACCTACACTACCACACCTTGTGTTCTTTACACTCTCTATGCCACTGTGTTCGTAGGCGTATAGGTTTTTATGAAAATTTCTTGGAACTGGGTTTAATTAGCTAGTCAAGCTTGCTACTGAAGTTTGGAGCACCATTGTATGAGAGAAATCAGCGTAGAGCCGCCGAGATTTGCTTAGTTCAGAAAGCACAATGGTCATGAAGGGAAACTTGACATGCGACGCATTTTTTCGCGAATGCTTGCTAAGTAAGTATTGTCCCAGGTAACTCTGCGTTTTCATTATTACTCATGATGGTACTCATACTTTTCTTTGATGAGCTATACTGATTCTTTTTACTCTGAGGGTATGTCTTTCGTTGTATTTATGGCGAAATGTAGAATGGTCGCGATGTTGAGACTCCGCCAAGTGTAGTGTTGGTGTGCGGGACGGGAGTGGTGGAGTAAGGAAGGATCAGCAGTTGGCGTGTGGCGCCTGTGCTGTGAGCACCAGAGTTGTCGACGCTCTCTACCTCCCTTTCTGAAAGACTAAACCCAATATATTATGCATTTACTTTAGTTATAAAGAAAAGAAATGATTATTTCAGATAAAAAAAGCAGTAGAAGATTTCAAAGAACTCTAAGAAATATTTGGTTCATATTATTTTCTGAATGAAAAGATGTTCTATGGTTACTGGTGGAATGGACATTCATGTGTGGAAGGCGTGTGTGGACGAGGTACAAGAGCAGCACGTGGAGGAGGAGGTGGGTGAGGGCACGTGTTGTGGTGGCCACTCCCCTTACACTCCTTGGAGGCTGATGACAGCTTCACTACTGCCATAATCTGCCACTTTCCTCCCGACCCTAACGCACCTAGCCAGCGCCCCAGGCCACCAGATGACTGCTGGACACAGCAGTTACTGCTGCTGGTCCCTGTGAAGGTTCACACGCCCCAGGAGATAAGGATATAATGTTAAAAAGTGATGGTGTGAAAGTTTGAGTGTTGTGGAGAGGGTTTACCGAAGGATACTTGGATGAGTGTTGGTGGTAGTGCAAGGGGGACCCATGTGTCACGATGTCGTGGGTGGTGGACGTGTCCCGCTGCCTGGGGCTGATGGACATGGGCTCCCGGGACGTAGGAAAAAGGGGCCCTGGGCCCTCAGCGCCTCTCAGACGCCATGCTAAGTCCTCTACTTGGCTGCTGGGGTCGCCCTTGGGCCGCGGTGCCTCACAAGGACCTGCCAAGAAGCGGCTTCACCGTAGTGGCTCCAGGTCCTCTCCATGTCTGACTAACGACACTGTACAGGTCAAAGAGTCCCAGGCAGATCTGCAGGGAGGCTCAGAGAGTCTCAGCTCAACGCCAGCCACCTCCAGCGTGGACAGTCTGGATAAAGAACCTCCATTGCTTCCTCCGAGCTCCTCCCCAGTTCTAGGGACCCACCAGGAAGGTCCTCCTCTCTCTCCCGCTGCAGGGACCCACCAGGGGGGTCCCACTAGCGCCCTAGTGCTCACCATGCCTTACATCCCACCACAAAGACCTAATCTGGCCAGGTCATGCGAGGTTCTGGGCATGACTGAGGGTGACACCTCAGAAGATAAGTCCAGAGAGACGCCAGCACGGGCTCGTAGTGTGTCTCGCCTTGACTGTAGTGTGAACTATTCTGACAGTCCGCCTCTGGTGCCGGCTCTCCCGCCGGAGCCTAGAGACTCTCCCAGGGGAGTGTTCATGCAGGCTCGGGACACACTGGTCCACCGTCTGTGTGGTGCTGGCTCCAGGGGTCCACCGCTCCCAGACACCGAGCATCCCACACGAGTGTTCCGAGCAAGACACCGATTTGCCCGCTCCGAGCACAGCCTCAACCAGCCCTTACCACACCGCCGTGTTTCCCACGCCCACTCCAAGGAGCGTGAGGACGCGGGCGGGGTGGGCGGCCGCAGCAGGTCAGAACACGCCCTTATGCGTCCGTCATGGTCGCTCACGTCTCAGAGTTCTGACAGAAGCATAGGCAATGAGTGGTCGATATGGGCACAGGACCTGTTGGACTCCCTCCACCAGATGAATGCCCATGCCCAAAGCCCCTCCACGTGGTGCCCTCCCTCGACCACCTCTACCTCTACGGTGTCCTCTCTCTCCTCCGCCTCTACCTCGCCCTGGGCACCTGTGCTCGCCCGCTCTAGGGGCGGCTCCGAGGATAACCAGGTTAGTACACCAGGTGAGAGGGGTTCCTGATCCAAAGATCGTGATTACCTCCCATTTTCCAGGTGTTCCGTGACCTTCCCAGTGCAAACTACTACACCACAGTAATAATAATTATAGAAGACGTCATTTACGTGCCTACCTCTTTAATGACGTCACCGAAACACACCTGTGATAACCCTGCACATTATTGATGTCACCTTCAGGAGTGTCCCTGACGTCACTCATCACAGCAGTATATAGCATAATTTCCACCAAAACCTGTAGCCCACGTGAATAGCGATCGATCTCTAGTATCCACTACGACCCACAAAGTTTCATTATGCTCTTCATATGATCTAAGTATAATATATGTTTTCTTGTACATCAGCGCTGTATGACCCTTGTCGGTTTAGCGCTTTCTTCGATTATAATAATTCTTGTACAACATTCTTTGTATTCTATAGAATCACTGCCTAATTTTCATCTCTCTTGCATCTGCCGGTTCATTTATATTACATGTATATATATTAGATTATCTGCATGCGTGACAGGGAGGTCCTGCATATAGCATAATCCGAGCTGTCAGTGGTACAGTCTTTACAGTGTCACGGTTTGGGAATGTTTTGGTTACTGATGCTGACCTCCGGTTCAAAACCCTTGGCGTACCCACGAGATGAAGGAGAGCCAAGTTGATGGGATATATTAGGATACCTGGCAGACGAGCCATTGTGTACCAGCAAACCCAGTTCAAAGCTGTAGTGTATTACTTCAGTCGTACCACTGTGTTCGAGACCCGAGCCTCAGAAAAGCAGGAATGTTCCTGACATCACTCATCACAGTGTTCCTGACGTCACTCTTAGTGTTCCTTTACCTTTGATGAGTTAAGAGAGTTATTACTCCCGGAGCCTGGTCATGGACCAGGATCGTCTGGTGCTTGCCTGGTCTACCAGGCTGTTGCTGCTGGAGGCCCCTCTGTCCCACTTATCTATCACAGTCTCATTGAACTGACACCTGGTGAAGATACTTGTCCAGGTTCCTCTTGAAGACCTCTACAGTTGTTCCAGCATTGTTTCTGATATCTTCCGTTAAGATGTTGAATACTCCGCAGCCACGGATGTTGATAGTGTTCCCTTATTGGGTCCAAAGCACCCCTGCTTTCACTGGGTTTATTTAGCACTTGCTCCCTTATCTCTCGCTCAAGTATGTTGTGGCAGTGTGCAGATTTGGGACCAGGCCCTCGAGTACTTTTCAAGTATACATGTATATTGTTTCTCTCCTCCGCTCCAGTGAACATATATTTAAGACTTTAATTAAGGCGTTCCCAGCTTGACTGGCTCAGTGTGGGCCGTAAACGATCTCCATATTTGTACCAGCTCTGATGTTTCTCCAGCCCTGAACGGGGCCTTCAGCACTGAACAAATTTTTCAAATGAGGGTGCACTAGCGATTTTAAAGGTATCACCATTGGCATTATTTCCCTTGTTTTGAAAGTTCTCATTACTCACTCTGTCATCATCCTGGCTGTCGTGACCTTTGTCTTATGTTCTTTGTAAGAAAGGTCAGCTGACATAATTATTTCCAAGCCTTTCACGTGTTCCTTTCGTTCTGTTTGAATATCCTCTTTGAGTTTTGTATACAGTGTTCCTTTTGAATTCAGCATTTAAGCAGTTGGAACATATCACTAATGAATGTCATGTACCCCGCTGCCCAATGGAAAACACTGCTTGTATCTTCCTGTAATTATTCAGTGTCTTCTACCGTTGGGCCCCTCATGGAAGGTTCCTTGATGTTGGTGAGGGGCTCTTGATTTAGGGAATTGGATCTGTGCTCCAGTTCCCCGAATTAAGCCTGAATGCCTTCCACATCCCCCCCCCCCTGGGCGCTGTATAATCCTACGGGTTTAGCGCTTCCCCCTTGATTATAATAATAATAATCTACCGTTGGGACTTTCATGCTTATTTTAGTGTCATCTGCAAATGATGATACAAAACTGTGACGGGTGTTTGCTACGAGGATGAGAAACAGCAGAGGTGTCAGGACAATGCCTTGGGGAACTGAGCTTTTTACCTCGCTGATGCTGGATTTTACTCTGTTTACTACTACTTTTTATGTCCTGTGTGTTAAAAACTCGAAAATCCATCTGCCCACCTTTCCCGTAATGCCCATGGCCCTCATTTGGTGTGCAATCACCCACATCACATTTGTCAAATGCCTTTGCAAAGTCTGTGTATGTCAATCACATCTGCATTTTGGTTGTCTTCCAAAACCTCTGTAATTCTGTCATAGTGGTTCAGCAGCTGTGACAGGCATGATCATCCTGCTCGAAAACCGTCACTCATCAGCGTTCCTTACGTCACTCGTCAACGTTCCTGACGTCACTCGTCAGCGTTCCTGACGTCACTCGTCAGCGTTCCTGACGTCACTCGTCAGCGTTCCTGACGTCACTCGTCAGCGTTCCTGACGTCACTCGTCAGCGTTCCTGACGTCACTCGTCAGCGTTCCTGACGTCACTCGTCAGTGTTCCTGACGTCACTTATCACAGGAGGTTATGGAACAATAGTGTTTTCTCGGCGCAACAGGAAGTGTGTTATCTTGAAGATGTCAAGGATGTCTGAATGTTGAACATGGCGAGTGTGTGTGAACATGTCTGGACTGTGAGTGAACATAGCAACACTACGACGAGGGGAACGTAGCAACACTACGACGAGGGGAAACATGACAAATCTACGATAAGGGAGATATATGACAACACTACGACGAGGAGAAATATGAAACTACGATAAAGGGAAACATGAGAACACCGCGACGAGGGGAACATGACAACACTACGAGGGGAGCATGACAACGCTATGACGAGAGGAAACTTAACACTACATCGTGGGGAACATGACAACACTACGAGGGGAAACATGACAACACTACGACGAGGGGAAACATGACAACACTACGACGAGGGGAAACATGACAACGCTATGACGAGGGGAAACATGACAACACTACGACGAGGGAAACATGACTACACTACGACGAGGGAAACATGACTACACTACGACGAGGGGAACATGACAACACTACGAGGGGAGCATGACAACGCTATGACGAGGGGAAACATGACAACACTACGACGAGGGAAACATGACTACACTACGACGAGGGGAACATGACAACACTACGAGGGGAACATGACAACACTACGACGAGGGGAACATGACAACACTACGACGAGGGAACATGACAACACTACGACGAGGGGAAACATAACACTACGACGAGGGGAACATGACAACACTACGACGAGGGGAACATAACACTACGACGAGGGGAACATAACACTACGACGAGGGGAACATGACATCACTACGACGAGGGGAACATAACACTACGACGAGGGGAACATGACAACACTACGACGAGGGAACATGACAACACTACGACGAGGGGAAACATAACACTACGACGAGGGGAACATAACACTACGACGAGGGGAAACATAACACTACGACGAGGGGAACATGACATCACTACGACGAGGGGAACATAACACTACGACGAGGGGAACATGACAACACCACCACGAGGGAACATGACAACACTACGACGAGGGGAACATGACAACACTACGACGAGGGGAACATAACACTACGACGAGGGGAACATGACAACACTACGACGAGGGGAACATGACAACACTACGACGAGGGGAACATGACAACACTACGAGGGGAGCATGACAACACTACGACGAGGGGAAACATGACAACACTACGACGAGGGAACATGACAACACTACGACGAGGGGAAACATAACACTACGACGAGGGGAACATGACAACACTACGACGAGGGGAACATAACACTACGACGAGGGGAACATGACAACACTACGACGAGGGGAACATAACACTACGACGAGGGGAACATAACACTACGACGAGGGGAACATAACACTACGACGAGGGGAACATGACAACACTACGACGAGGGGAACATAACACTACGACGAGGGGAACATAACACTACGACGAGGGGAACATGACAACACTACGACGAGGGGAACATAACACTACGACGAGGGGAACATAACACTACGACGAGGGGAACATAACACTACGACGAGGGGGAACATAACACTACGACGAGGGGAACATGACAACACTACGACGAGGGGAACATAACACTACGACGAGGGGAACATAACACTACGACGAGGGGAACATGACAACACTACGACGAGGGGAACATAACACTACGACGAGGGGAACATAACACTACAACGTGGGAAAACATGACAACACTACGACGAGGGGAACATAACACTACGACGAGGGGAACATGACAACACTACGACGAGGGGAACATAACACTACGACGAGGGGATCATAACACTACGACGAGGGGAACATAACACTACGACGAGGGGAACATGACACTACGACGAGGGGAACATGACAACACTACGACGAGGGGACCATTACACTACGACGAGGGGAACATAACACTACGACGAGGGGAACATAACACTACGACGAGGGGAACATGACAACACTACGACGAGGGGAACATAACACTACGACGAGGGGAACATGACAACACTACGACGAGGGGAACATAACACTACGACGAGGGGAACATAACACTACGACGGGGGGAACATAACACTACGACGAGGGGAACATAACACTACGACGAGGGGAACATGACAACACTACGACGAGGGGAACATGATAACACTACGACGAGGGGAACATGACAACACTACGACGAGGGGAAACATGACAACACTACGACGAGGGGAACATGATAACACTACGACGAGGGGAAACATGACAACACTACGACGAGGGGAAACATGATAACACTACGACGAGGGGAAACATGACAACACTACGACGAGGGGAAACATGATAACACTACGACGAGGGGAAACATAACACTACGACGAGGGGAAACATGACAACACTACGACGAGGGGAACATGACAACACTACGACGAGGGGAACATAACACTACGACGAGGGGAAACATGACAACACTACGACGAGGGGAAACATGATAACACTACGACGAGGGGAAACATGACAACACTACGACGAGGGGAAACATGACAACACTACGACGAGGGGAAACATGATAACACTACGACGAGGGGAAACATGACAACACTACGACGAGGGGAAACATGATAACACTACGACGAGGGGAAACATAACACTATGACGAGGGGAAACATGACAACACTACGACGAGGGGAAACATGATAACACTACGACGAGGGGAAACATAACACTACGACGAGGGGAACATGACAACACTACGACGAGGGGAAACATGACAACACTGCGATGCAAAAACATAATGGAATATGTCAAGTAATATATTGAATAACGATAGACGTCGCGCGCAGCTCACACAACGAGGAGAAATTCCCCGGGTCTCATGCAATTTTGGCGAAGATACTGTATTGGCGAATACGGGTGGGAGGGAGGGGGTGGGGGCATGTGGGCGGGGAGGGGTTTGAGGTAGGGGAGAGGTGGAAGGAATTGAGAGGATAGTGGGGGTAGAATGAAGGGGATAGATTGTAAATGGAAATATTCATTGTGAGCGAGTTAGTACACAGGATTAACGAGGGTACAAAGAAGTGAGTTTGTACACAGGGGTGTAGTACACAGCATTAACCGGAGTGCA
>NC_091322.1:26819984-26929984 GCF_038502225.1 Cherax quadricarinatus | reverse complement strand
AACACGCAGGTATACAGGTGTATCTAATTAAGTGGCCACTGTGTGTGTGTGTGTGTGTGTGTGTGTGTGTGTGTGTGTGTGTGTGTGTGTGTGTGTGTGTGTGTGTGTGTGTGTGTGTGTGTATTTCCCCCACTTCTCCAAAGTAGAGAGAGAGAGAGATAGAGAGAGAGAGGGGGAGGGCGGGCGATAAAGCTTACGTTATTTAGGTAGTTAAGTAATAAGCAGTTTGGGAGTGACCACCACAGCATCTACAGTTTCTCTCTCTCTCTCTCTCTCTCTCTCTCTCTCTCTCTCTCTCTCTCTCTCTCTCTCTCTCTCTCTCTCTCTCTCTCTCGCTCTCTGCTATAAAACTGCTGTATCATAAGGCCACTAACAGTAGACACCAGTTTATAACTTAAGTTAAACATTATCTTCAAGATAATGCAGAACTCACTGATATATTATTTTGTATCAGTCACTGACTGCCACTGCACAATACAAACATATACCAAATAAAATATACATTGATGTACACAGAGTTTCTATGTCATCTAATTTTGAGTTTTACATTTTGTGTTTAGTATCATTGTTAAATATAATAGAAAACGTGTGTGTTTTTATATATATATATATATATATATATATATATATATATATATATATATATATATATATTATATATATATATTTATATATATATATATATATATATATATATATATATATATATATATATATATATATATATATATATATGAGAGTAATTGTGGTAGGGGACCTGAATGCTAAAGTAGGAGAAACTTTTAGAGAGGGTGTGGTAGGTAAGTTTGGGGTGCCAGGTGTAAATGATAATGGGAGCCCTTTGATTGAACTTTGTATAGAAAGGGGTTTAGTTATAGGTAATACATATTTTAAGAAAAAGATGATAAATAAGTATACAAGATATGATGTAGGGCGAAATGACAGTAGTTTGTTGGATTATGTATTGGTAGATAAAAGACTGTTGAGTAGACTTCAGGATGTACATGTTTATAGAGGGGCCACAGATATATCAGATCACTTTTTAGTTGTAGCTACACTGAGAGTAAAATGTAGATGGGATACAAGTAGAATAGAAGCATCAGGGAAGAGAGAGGTGAAGGTTTATAAACTAAAAGAGGAGGCAGTTAGGGAAAGATATAAACAGCTATTGGAGGATAGATGGGCTAATGAGAGCATAGGCAATGGGGTCGAAGAGGTATGGGGTAGGTTTAAAAATGTAGTGTTAGAGTGTTCAGCAGAAGTTTGTGGTTACAGGAAAGTGGGTGCAGGAGGGAAGAGGAGCGATTGGTGGAATGATGATGTAAAGAGAGTAGTAAGGGAGAAAAAAGTTAGCATATGAGAAGTTTTTACAAAGTAGAAGTGATGCAAGGAGGGAAGAGTATATGGAGAAAAAGAGAGAGGTTAAGAGAATGGTGAAGCAATGTAAAAAGAGAGCAAATGAGAGAGTGGGTGAGATGTTATCAACAAATTTTGTTGAAAATAAGAAAAAGTTTTGGAGTGAGATTAACAAGTTAAGAAAGCCTAGAGAACAAATGGATTTGTCAGTTAAAAATAGGAGAGGAGAGTTATTAAATGGAGAGTTAGAGGTATTGGGAAGATGGAGGGAATATTTTGAGGAATTGTTAAATGTTGATGAAGATAGGGAAGCTGTGATTTCGTGTATAGGGCAAGGAGGAATAACATCTTGTAGGAGTGAGGAAGAGCCAGTTGTGAGTGTGGGGGAAGTTCGTGAGGCAGTAGGTAAAATGAAAGGGGGTAAGGCAGCCGGGATTGATGGGGATAAAGATAGAAATGTTAAAAGCAGGTGGGGATATAGTTTTGGAGTGGTTGGTGCAATTATTTAATAAATGTATGGAAGAGGGTAAGGTACCTAGGGATTGGCAGAGAGCATGCATAGTTCCTTTGTATAAAGGCAAAGGGGACAAAAGAGAGTGCAAAAATTATAGGGGGATAAGTCTGTTGAGTATACCTGGTAAAGTGTATGGTAGAGTTATTATTGAAAGAATTAAAAGTAAGACTGAGAATAGGATAGCAGATGAACAAGGAGGCTTTAGGAAAGGTAGGGGGTGTGTGGACCAGGTGTTTACAGTGAAACATATAATTGAACAGTATTTAGATAAGGCTAAAGAGGTCTTTGTGGCATTTATGGATTTGGAAAAGGCGTATGACAGGGTAGATAGGGAGGCAATGTGGCAGATGTTGCAGGTGTATGGTGTAGGAGGTAGGTTGCTGAAAGCAGTGAAGAGTTTTTACGAGGATAGTGAGGCTCAGGTTAGAGTACATAGGAAAGAGGGAAATTATTTCCCAGTAAAAGTAGGCCTTAGACAGGGATGTGTGATGTCGCCGTGGTTGTTTAATATATTTATAGACGGGGTTGTAAGAGAAGTAAATGCGAGGGTCTTGACAAGAGGCGTGGAGTTAACAGATAAAGAATCACACATAAAGTGGGAGTTGTCACAGTTGCTCTTTGCTGATGACACTGTGCTCTTGGGAGATTCTGAAGAGAAGTTGCAGAGATTGGTGGATGAATTTGGTAGGGTGTGCAAAAGAAGAAAATTAAAAGTGAATACAGGAAAGAGTAAGGTTATGAGGATAAAAATATTAGGTGATGAAAGATTGGATATCAGATTGGAGGGAGAGAGTATGGAGGAAGTGAATGTATTCAGATATTTGGGAGTGGACATGTCAGCGGATGGGTCTATGAAGGATGAGGTGAATCATAGAATTGATGAGGGGAAAAGGGTGAGTGGTGCACTTAGGAGTCTGTGGAGACAAAGAACTTTGTCCTTGGAGGCAAAGAGGGGGAATGTATACGTATAGTTTTACCAACACTCTTATATGGGTGTGAAGCATGGGTGATGAATGTTGCAGCGAGGAGAAGGCTGGAGGCAGTGGAGATGTCATGTCTCAGGGCAATGTGTGGTGTGAATATAATGCAGAGAATTCGTAGTTTGGAAGTTAGGAGGACGTGCGGGATTACCAAAACTGTTGTCCAGAGGGCTGAGGAAGGGTTGTTGAGGTGGTTCGGACATGTAGAGAGAATGGAGCGAAACAGAATGACTTCAAGAGTGTATCAGTCTGTAGTGGAAGGAAGGCGGGGTAGGGGTCGGCCTAGGAAAGGTTGGAGGGAGGGGGTAAAGGAGGTTTTGTGTGCGAGGCGCTTGGCCTTCCAGCAGGCGTGCGTGAGCGTGTTTGATAGGAGTGAATGGAGACGAATGGTTTTTAATACTTGACGTGCTGTTGGAGTGTGAGCAAAGTAACATTTATGAAGGGGTTCAGGGAAACCGGCAGGCAGGACTTGAGTCCTGGAGATGGGAAGTACAGTGCCTGAACTCTGAAGGAGGGGTGTTAATGTTGCAGTTTAAAAACTGTAGTGTAAAGCACCCTTCTGGCAAGACAGTGATGGAGTGAATGATGGTGAAAGTTTTTCTTTTTCGGGCCACCCTGCCTTGGTGGGAATCGGTCAGTGTGATATATATATATATATATATATATATATATATATATATATATATATATATATATATATATATATATATATATATATATATATATATATATATAAATAAATCAAGAATCGCAGCTTCACATTCCATTCCTTGCATTGCTCCTGAAGAAGCTTTTGCACTTGTCACATGAAAGGTCTGGAAAAATCATCATTTTATCCTTCCCTAGTAGTTCCTGTGTGTGTGTGTGTGTGTGTGTGTGTGTGTGTGTGTGTGTGTGAGTGTGTGTGTGTGTGTGTGTGTGTGTGTGTGTGTGTGTGTGTGTGTGTGTGTGTGTGTGTGTGTGTGTGTGTGTGTGTGTGTGTGTGTGAGTACCTTTGATATACCGTTCACCTTTGAAGTCCTTAATGGAAATGACTCACACTGACTTTGTTGGATTATTCTAGGTAAAAATACGTATAATGTACTTACCTTGTGTACCTATAACGATTATACACCCGATGAACACTAATACACTGTACTATAACAGTTAGGTGTAACTTGATGAAGTTCTGTTTAGGTAGAAACATCACGTTACAAGACTTGGTTCTGTACCAATATTATTTAGGCTTGGTTCTGTACCTGTATAATAAGCTGGTGAGGGGCTCTTGATCTAGGGAATTGGATCTGGGCTCCGGTTCCATGAATTGAGCCTGAATACCTTCCATCCCCCCATGCGCTGTATAATTTATGGGTTTAGCGCTCCCTCATGATTATAATAATGTACCTGTATTATGCAGGCTTGGTTCTGTACCTGTATTATGCAGGCTTTGTTATGTACCTGTATTATACAGGCTTGGTTCTGTACCTGTATTATGTAGGCTTCGTTCTGTACCAGTATTATACAGGCTTGGTTCTGTACCTATATTATGCAGGCTTTGTTATGTACCTGTATTATACAGGCTTGGTTCTGTACCTGTATTATACAGGCTTGGTTCTGTAATTGTATTATGCAGGCTTGGTTCTGTACCTGTATTATGCAGGCTTTGTTATGTACCTGTATTATGCAGGCTTTGTTATGTACCTGTATTATACAGGCTTGGTTCTGTACCACTATTATACAGGCTTGGTTCTGTAATTGTATTATGGAGGCTTGGTTCTGTACCTGTATTATACAGGCTTGGTTCTGTACGTGTATTATACAGGCTTGGTTCTGTACTTGTATTATGCAGACTTGGTTCTCTACCTGTATTATACAGGCTTGGTTCTCTACCTGTATTATGTAGGCTTGGTTCTGTACCTGTATTATACAGGCTTGGTTCTGTACCTGTATTATACAGGCTTGGTTCTGTACCTGGATTATACAGGCTTGGTTCTGTACCTGTATTATGCAGGCTTGGTTCTCTACCTGTATTATACAGGCTTGGTTCTGTACCTGTATTATGTAGGCTTCGTTCTGTACCTGTATTATACAGGCTTTGTTCTGTACCTGTATTATTCAGGTTTGGTTCTCTACCTGTATTATACAGGCTTGGTTCTGTGCCTGTATTATGTAGGCTTCGTTCTGTACCAGTATTATACAGGCTTGGTTCTGTACCTGTATTATGCAGGCTTGGTTCTGAACCTGTATTATACAGGCTTGGTTCTGTACCTTTATTATACAGGCTTGGTTCTGTACCTGTATTTTACAGGCTTGGCTCTGTACCTGTATTATACAGGCTTGGTTCTCTACCAGTATTATACAGGCTTGGTTCTCTACCAATATTGTTCAGGTTTGGTTTTCTACCAGTATTATACAGGCTTGGTTCTGTACCTGTATTATGCAAGCTTGGTTCTGTACCTGTATTATACAGGCTTGGCTCTGTACCTGTATTATACAGGCTTGGTTTTCTACCAGTATTATACAGGCTTGGTTCTGTACCTGTATAATACAGGCTTGGTTCTATACCTGTATTATACAGGCTTGGTTCTGTACCTGTATTATGTAGGCTTGCTTCCATTCCTGTATTATTCAGGCTTAGTTCTGTTCCTGTATTATACAGGCTTGGTTCTGTACCTATATTATGTAGGCTTGGTTCCGTACCTGTATTATTCAGGTTTGGTTCGTACCTGCATTATGCAGGCTTGGTTCTGTACCTGTATTATGTAGGCTTGGTTCCTTACCTGTATTATTCAGGCTTGGTTCGTACCAGCATTATGCAGGCTTGGTTCTGTACCTGTATTATGCAGGCTTGGTTCCGTACCTGCATTATTCAGGCTTGGTTCTGTACCTGTATTATGCAGGCTTAGTTCTGTACCAGTATTATACAGGCTTGGTTCTGTACTTGTGTTATACAGGCTTGATTCTGTACCTGTATTATGCAGGGTTGGTTCTATACCTGTATTATGCAGGCTTAGTTCTGTATCTGTATTATGCAGGCTTGGTTCTATACCTGTATTATGCAGGCTTGGTTCTGTACCTGTGTTATACAGGCTTGATTCTGTACCTGTATTTTGCAGGCTTGGTTCTATACCTGTATTATGCAGGCTTGGTTCTATACCTGTATTATGCAGGCTTGGTTCTATACCTGTATTATGCAGGCTTGGTTCTATACCTGTATTATGCAGGCTTGGTTCTGTACCTGTGTTATGCAGGCTTGGTTCTGTACCTGCATTATGAGGCTTGGTTCTATACCTGTATTATGCAGGCTTGGTTCTATACCTGTATTATGCAGGCTTGGTTCTATACCTGTATTATGCAGGCTTGGTTCTATACCTGTATTATGCAGGCTTGGTTCTGTACCTGTATTATGCAGGCTTGGTTCTGTACCTGTATTATGCAGGCTTGGTTCTGTACCTGTATTATGCAGGCTTGGTTCTGTACCTGTATTATGCAGGCTTGGTTCTGTACCTGTATTATGCAGGCTTGGTTCTATACCTGTATTATGCAGGCTTGGTTCTATACCTGTATTATGCAGGCTTGGTTCTGTACCTGTATTATGCAGGCTTTTTTCTATACCTGTATTATGCAGGCTTGGTTCTATACCTGTATTATGCAGGCTTGGTTCTATACCTGTATTATGCAGGCTTGGTTCTGTACCTGTATTATGCAGGCTTGGTTCTATACCTGTATTATGCAGGCTTGGTTCTATACCTGTATTATGCAGGCTTGGTTCTATACCTGTATTATGCAGGCTTGGTTCTATACCTGTATTATGCAGGCTTGGTTCTATACCTGTATTATGCAGGCTTGGTTCTATACCTGTATTATGCAGGCTTGGTTCTGTACCTGTATTATGCAGGCTTGGTTCTGTACCTGTATTATGCAGGCTTGGTTCTGTACCTGTATTATGCAGGCTTGGTTCTGTACCTGTATTATGCAGGCTTGGTTCTATACCTGTATTATGCAGGCTTGGTTCTGTACCTGTATTATACAGGCTTGGTTCTGTACCTGTATTATGCAGGCTTGGTTCTGTACCTGTATTATGCAGGCTTGGTTCTGTACCTGTATTATGCAGGCTTGGTTCTGTACCTGTATTATGCAGGCTTGGTTCTGTACCTGTATTATGCAGGCTTGGTTCTGTACCTGTATTATGCAGGCTTGGTTCTGTACCTGTATTATGCAGGCTTGGTTCTGTACCTGTATTATGCAGGCTTGGTTCTGTACCTGTATTATGCAGGCTTGGTTCTGTACCTGTATTATGCAGGCTTGGTTCTGTACCTGTATTATGCAGGCTTGGTTCTGTACCTGTATTATGCAGGCTTGGTTCTGTACCTGTATTATGCAGGCTTGGTTCTATACCTGTATTATGCAGGCTTGGTTCTGTACCTGTGTTATGCAGGCTTGGTTCTATACCTGTATTATGCAGGCTTGGTTCTGTACCTGTGTTATGCAGGCTTGGTTCTATACCTGTATTATGCAGGCTTGGTTCTGTACCTGTGTTATGCAGGCTTGGTTATGTACCTGTATTATGCAGGCTTGGTTCTATACCTGTATTATGCAGGCTTGGTTCTATACCTGTATTATGCAGGCTTGGTTCTGTACCTGTATTATGCAGGCTTGGTTCTATACCTGTATTATGCAGGCTTGGTTCTGTACCTGTATTATGCAGGCTTGGTTCTGTACCTGTATTATGCAGGCTTGGTTCTGTACCTGTATTATGCAGGCTTGGTTCTGTACCTGTATTATGCAGGCTTGGTTCTGTACCTGTATTATGCAGGCTTGGTTCTGTACCTGTATTATGCAGGCTTGGTTCTATACCTGTATTATGCAGGCTTGGTTCTATACCTGTATTATGCAGGCTTGGTTCTGTACCTGTATTATGCAGGCTTGGTTCTGTACCTGTGTTATGCAGGCTTGGTTCTGTACCTGTATTATGCAGGCTTGGTTCTATACCTGTATTATGCAGGCTTGGTTCTGTACCTGTATTATGCAGGCTTGGTTCTGTACCTGTATTATGCAGGCTTGGTTCTGTACCTGTATTATGCAGGCTTGGTTCTGTACCTGTATTATGCAGGCTTGGTTCTGTACCTATATTATGCAGGCTTGGTTCTGTACCTGTATTATGCAGGCTTGGTTCTGTACCTGCGTCAACCAGTGAAAGAAATTTTTAAGAGTGAAGACTCGACCTAAAGTGAACTTCAGTGATGGTTGTCTTCCTCTCTTCTCTCTCTCTCTCTCTCTCTCTCTCTCTCTCTCTCTCTCTCTCTCTCTCTCTCTCTCTCTCTCTCTCTCTCTCTCGTCCATCTTTTTCCTTCATCTCACGTTTTTCCCATCAGTGCTTCACTCCGTCAGTCTCCCCTGTCTCCCGTCCTTCCGTCCCTGCCTGCCTTCCGTCCGTCCGTCCGTCCGTCCGTCCCTGCCTGCCTTCCGTCCGTCCGTCCGTCCCTGCCTGCCTTCCGTCCGTCCGTCCCTGCCTGCCTTCCGTCCGTCCCTGCCTGCCTCTCGTCCGTCCGTACGTACCTTCTGTCGGTCCGTCCCTACCTTCCGTCCGTCCACACGTGCCTTCTGTCTGTCCACACGTGCCTTCCGTCCGCCCACACCTGCCTGGCTTGTTAGTGTAAGCAGCAAACACCACTGGTGTCTTGACGTGGATCAATAAACTGCATACGTTTTGGGGGAATGTTTCAGAAAAGTTGTATTATATTAAGAAGCACTAAACCCACATGGGTGATAGAGGACGGAGGGTGGTAGAGCAGCAGAGTGCCACACCCTGACACCAAGCCTCCCTGCATCCAGCAACTGTGTGGCGCACACTGTCATCAAACCTCCCTGCATCCAGCAGCTGTGTGGCACACCCTAGCATCAAGCCTCCTTGCATCCTGCAACTGTGTGGCACACCCTGGCACCAAGCTTCCCTGCATCCAGCAGCTGTGTGGCACACCCTGGCACCAAGCTTCCCTGCATCCAGCAGCTGTGTGGCACACCCTGGCACCAAGCCTCCCTGCATCCAGCAGCTGTGTGACACACCCTGGCACCAAGCCTCCCTGCATCCAGCAGCTGTATGGCACACCCTGGCACCAAGCTTCCCTGCATCCAGCAGCTGTGTGGCACACCCTGGCACCAAGCTTCCCTGCATCTAGCAGCTGTGTGACACACCCTGGCACCAAGCCTCCCTGCATCCAGCAGCTGTGTGGCACACCCTGGCACCAAGCCTCCCTGCATCCAGCAGCTGTGTGGCACACCCTGGCACCAAGCCTCCCTGCATCCAGCAGCTGTGTGGCACACCCTGGCACCAAGCCTCCCTGCATCCAGCAGCTGTGTGGCACACCCTGGCACCAAGCCTCCCTGCATCCAGCAGCTGTGTGGCACACCCTGGCACCAAGCCTCCCTGCATCCAGCAGCTGTGTGGCACACCCTGGCACCAAGCCTCCCTGCATCCAGCAGCTGTGTGGCACACCCTGGCACCAAGCTTCCCTGCATCCAGCAGCTGTGTGGTACACCCTGGCACCAAGCCTCCCTGCATCCAGCAGCTGTGTGGCACACCCTGGCACCAAGCCTCCCTGTATCCAGCAGCTGTGTGGCACACCCTGGCACCAAGCCTCCCTGCATCCAGCAGCTGTGTGGCACACCCTGGCACCAAGCTTCCCTGCATCCAGCAGCTGTGTGGCACACCCTGGCACCAAGCCTCCCTGCATCCAGCAGCTGTGTGGCACACCCTGGCACCAAGCCTCCCTGCATCCAGCAGCTGTGTGGCACACCCTGGCACCAAGCTTCCCTGCATCCAGCAGCTGTGTGGCACACCCTGGCACCAAGCCTCCCTGCATCAAGGCTAAATCAATCCTTCAGGGCAGCTGAAGACAACTCTCAAATAAAAATATCACCCCGAAGCCCTCGCCAGGGCTCTCGATCCAAGGAATTGAACCTACTCTTCCCCTTGATTAAATCTGATTTTCCATTCCCAAATTGCACTATGATCCCTGCAGGGAAAATACTACCATCACTTGTGTGCAGGTGTGAGCCATGGGCTTTAAACATTGCAGCTAGAAGTAGAAGGGTGGAGGTGTGTGAGAGGAGTGTGTGGTGTGAATATTGTCAGGTGCATTTCCTTTGCTCTCTCCTCGTAGGACTGGGACTAGTCTCTCTTCATATCTCTACACTTCCTCCTGTGTTATAACTTGCTTTATCGGGTGAGGGGGCTCCATGCTGGTGCTGCGTACTTTAAGATGGACCTGATATACGTTGCGTATGACTTTGAGATTCTTGAAAGCTAATTTATTTACCCAACTAGCATTTGCTGCTAAGGCTATCCTGTTGATGCGGTGCGTGTCTGGTGATATGTTCTGCATTGTGCTTACCTCCTAAGTTTGTCTCCTTAGTGAGATTTGCAGTGTGTGTGTGTGTGTGTGTGTGTGTGTGTGTGTGTGTGTGTGTGTGTGTGTGTGTGTGTGTATGTGTGTGTGCGCGCGCGCGTGTTAGGTTAGGTGTGTCTCTCAGTAGGGGAGGGGGAGGTCAGGGGTGAGCTTCACTTGTCACTACCAGACTGTAGTGTCAATAGCTGTCTTGAACACACTTCACTATACTCAGTACTACGCTTAGTCTACTGCCGTCCCAATACAGTGTGAACAATTGGCGAACTGGCGGCCGTTTAGGAGAGAGAGACTGGAAAAGAGCGGGTCGAAAGAGAGAGAACAAACGGAGGGGCCAGGCAGTATCGTCCTCTCTTAATTATTTGTAACATGCGAAAGGGGAATGGGAGGGAAGAGAGAGACATCAACACTGTGAGAGATCTAGTGGGAGAGAGGGGAGTAAGGAAGGAAGGGAGAGGACACACAACATTGAGGGAGGACAAGCAATTTTTTCGTTTTTATTTTTCAAATTTCCATTTTTTATCACCCCTTTTTTTGTTTTGTATTCACTCTTTGCCACAGATAGCGTGCATATTTTGCATATAATTTATATATAGGTATGTGAATGACTTTCAAATTATTAAAAGTTGAAAATTTAACACTGGCGCTGAGGGGTCCCACTTCATATAACATTTTACATATATGTGATAAACAACTCATGCCTAATGTCACAGTTCATGGGGTTCACGACGCCTTTCCAACTGTATACGAAGACGTGAAGAAAACATGAATATGTAGTGTATATTCTGATGAGTATATGTCGTATGAGCAACAGTGCATGTATACTTGATATGTATATATCGCAGCATAAATATACTTAGTTTAATATATTCCCAGTAAGCACATGTTTGGTATTAAAGTATTCTTGACTGGTTGTTAACAGGTGACATGCAGCCTTAATGTCCCTCGTGTGTCGACAGGCTTTAAGCCCCATTAAGCAACCAGCCTAAAGACACGGGTTGCTTGACAGTGAGCGAAGTGTTGCAACAATAAAAGCACGTTCTGCAACTGCCTTCACTTAACTGCGCGCTACAGTAAACCTGCCAGGAGAAATCTATAAATATACTTCCGACGGAAACTACAAGTGGATAACTTGTGGATGGCGGTCCCACTGCCTTCCAAGTTAGGAAGAGTAACGTTATTCTGACGTAATCTTCGTCAGTAGATGACCTCTTCCCTTCCTTTCCTCATTGGTTAAGTAACCTCCGGCTTACAGCTGATGGGTATCCCACTGCATTCACACAAACAAGGGATAATGCTTGCTTCCTGTTTCCGTCGTTGTCACAAAAGCCGTCACTTACGGAGGGGAATATCGCAGGAGTGGTTGTAAGGGTCAGGTACAGGTGGTCGTAACCTGCGGAAGCGCATGTATCGGAAGTAGGTAAGCCTCTTTCTTCCCTTGTGATCCAATGGGAAATATTTCTCATTTTTACTTTATTTTGAGGGTTCCGGTGGAAGTGAGAATTAAGGTGTGACAGGAGGTAGCACTTACAGCACTGAATCTGACAGGTAATTCAGAGGTCGCTAGTAATAGCATATATGGTAACAATAGTCACATAGGTTAAAGTGTTTCCTTCCTTCCAAAGACACCACCAAATTATATATATATATATATATATTGTAGGGGTTCTTAAATGGAGATATCGAGGGTTGAAGGTAGACACACTTGTTGGATGGTAACGATATATTGTCAGACTGTGATGGGAGATGGAGCCCAGCCTCTGCCTTGTCCTAGCCTGTGTCAAACGCCGACTGAGGCCGAGGTAGCTACCTCGCCTCACACCCAAGTTACATCCCGTGACATCACACAAACAGTGATATGCTATACAACACAGGGATCAGCAACTATGCTGGCAGCTTGGTTATCTTACGTATGTCGTCTCGACATACACTACTATCTATAGGCTGAACAGGCAGGTGGTTGTGGGCTGATTCTATACAATAACAAATTCATATATAACTTAGAACTAATGGATGGTATCATAATGGATGTTAACAAAATGAGTTTTACGTAATGCATTACAAACTATAAGAACAAATCATTGTACAATATGGGATGGAATTGATCGATCTGTATTCATGCACTCTATGGATTCTGAGAAAGAATAAATATATATATACAAGGTGAAATTAACAGCAAAGGCATCTGGTGCAATCAGACTATTACTGTCAAATTCTCAGAACACGGAGGGAACGTGAATACGAAAAAAAAAAATCTGAAAAACTAATCAGTTAATAACAAACAGTTGACAATTTACGTCATCTCGGACATCTAGTTATACAGACTATGTACATTTAAACCCAATTCTGCGAGGGTGAGGTTTACATATGCAGAATGGTTATCATCTCTGGGAGGATCGAATTCCTCTGCAATGGCTAACACATGCCTTGACTGAGGGAGATCTGAACGAGTATCTACAAAAAATACTTGTGGGTTTCTCATTACTTGTCGAGTACGCAAGGAGTAACGACATTCAGGTTGATTATCTGACTGAGTATCTGAGGTAGAGGGTACAGAGTCAAGAGGATTTTCAGCATCTGTCACGTTAGTCTGGGTAGCAATATCATCAACATCGCATACTAATTTCATATGATCTAAATGCGATTCTTTGTACTTACCAGTACTAATTTCTCTAACCTTATACTTATTACCAGAGATATGTTCTACAACTCGATAAGGTCCGACAAACTTTTGATCGAGCTTAGGCATTGCGGATGTTTTGTTGAAATTTGTCAGCATTACTCTCGAACCTACTTTGACTTTTGATGGCTTAGCACGGCTATTAGTTACTCTAGTAAATTCTGCTGTTGATTTGTGAAGTGTTTCACGGATTCTTCTAAAAACACTTTGAGCCATGCTGGTACGAGTTGCTACGAAATCATCAGGGTTGTAATTAGGTTTCGGAGTGGAATATAACAACTCATAGGGTAAACGCTTGTCTACACCATACAATGCATAATGTGGAGTATCACCTATAGAAGCATTATAAGCAGAATTTATGGCACATTGAACATCTGGTATGACTTCATCCCAAGTTTCACTATTGGGGTTGATAGTGGCTCTCAGGACATCAAGTACTTTCTTATTGGTTCGTTCGGCTAACCCATTGCTGGCAGGATGATGAGGAACAATGGTGGATTTAGAGATCTTGTACACAGTACACAAATTTTCAAGAATCTCATTACAGAATTCACCTCCATTATCTGTTACTAAGGACTTTGGGGTGGTATGCCTGCAGATAATGCGTCCTTTAAACGCTTTAGACTGTCTCTGCAGTCTTATCTGCAATAGGAACTAACTCACAATATCTGGTGAAATGGTCTACCATAACACACAGATGTTTGTTGCCTTGGAGGGAACATTTAAAATTGGTTAATAAGTCAAGGGCAACTCTTTTCCACGGTTCGCTAGTGGTTGGGTACACTTGGATTGGATTAGGACCATTGACATTTCCTTTATGTTGCATACAGACACTACATTTCTTAACATACTCAGAAATGTCAGTTGCCTTACGTGGCCAAAAGTATTTCATTCTAGCTTGTTTCAGAGAACGATCCATACCAGGGTGTGCAACACCTGGTGCATTGTGAACTAGCTGTAGAGCTACGTTCACTAGTGACTGTGGAATTACTAACTGGTACACTCTTCTACTTGGAGTACCCAACTCGGCTGTTCGATACAGTAATTCTTGGCTCATTACAAAGTCACTAATGGGTGCTGGTGGCTTCACAGTAAGAATAAGATCTTCCTGGAGCAGGAATCGAATCACACCAGACCACATGGGATCTGTTCTTTGGGCATTTTTGACATCCTCGACAGTAAATGGAGGATCTGCAGTAACTACACTAACGTGTCACGATAAAGCATCTGCGACTAAATTTGACTTGCCAGGTAAATGTTCAAAAGTGGGATTGAACTCTTGGATAGTCAATGTCCATCTGGCTAACCTTCCAGTAGGCTGTTTATTCTGGAATAAAGGTATCAGTGGTGCATGGTCTGTCAAGACATGAACAGGGTACTGGTAAATAATGTCTCGGAAGTGCTTTAAGGACCATACTATTGCTAAAGCTTCTTGCTCCATTACTGTATAATTACGTTCAGCCTTCGTAAGGACTCGGCTAGCAAATGCAACTGCGTTGTACTTGCCATCAGTCTTTTGAGCTAGTACGGCACCTATGCCAATTGAACTAGCATCAGTTGTCAGATAGAAGGGCTTAGAAAAATCTGGGAATTTCAAAATTGGAGCAGATGTTAGCTTTTCTTTTAGAGTTTGGAATGCTCTTTCTTGACGGAAGGTCCAAACAAAAGGAGCATATTTCTTAAGCAATTCAGTTAGCGGAGCTGCTATTGAAGAAAAATTTACAATGAAAGATCTGTAGAAACCTGCTAAGCCCACAAAGGATCTTATGGCATCAGCAGTTTTGGGAGTTGGAAAATTTAGTACTGCAGTTACTTTACTTTGATCAGTCGTAACCCCTCTAGGAGTGACTACGTGACCAAGAAACTTAATTTCTGATCTGAAAAATTGACATTTAGACAGTTTGATCTTTAAATTGGCTTCTTCAAGCTTACCAAGTACTACATCAAGTCTTTTCAAGTGTGTATCCACGTCTTTAGACATGACGATTACGTCATCTAAGTACACCATAAGTGATTTACCTATAAAACCTCTAAAGATGTTGGTCATGAGTCTAGAGAACGTGATGGGTGACGATCGTAATCCAAAAGCCATTCGTAGGAAGTGATAATGACGTGTGGGAGTGGAGAATGCAGTTAACTCTTGACTGTCCTCGTGAAGAGGGACTTGCCAAAACCCATGTACCAAGTCCAGGGTCGAGAAGACTTTGTTATCTCCGATATTGCGTAAAAGGTCACCTAGTACAGGAAGTGGGAAGCGATCTGGAATGGTTTTCGCATTTAACTTCCTAAAGTCAATCACCGGGCGCCAAGTGCCGTCCTTCTTAGGCACTAGGATCAAGGGTGCATTCCAGGGTGAATTGCTATGTGCAATAACTCCATCATTGAGCATCTGATTGATCAGTTCTTCTGCAACAGCAACTTGGGAATGAGGCATTCTGTACGCAGGTATATAGATAGGTCTAGTACCAGGTTCAAGTGGAATACGATGGGACAATAAGTTCATTATACCCATCTTCTCACCTGGTAAGGCAATGGCGTTGCGACGTTTGTTCAGTAAAGATAACAAACGCTTGACTTCGTCTGGGAAGTCAGTGGGAGCTAAGTCTTTCTCCTCAACTGGTGGAATGGATTGATCCAGTGGAGTGGATGAGGTCTTCCCTGTTGAAATAGCACCGACCCACTGGTCAGGTGACACGTCATCCTGTACTTGAACAGGGTAAGGATAGGGAACTAGGTCAACGAGATTGGTATTTGCTCTGAGACGAACACTGTGACCCGAAGTGTTAGCAAGGAATAAATGGATCTTACTGTCTCTTACAAAGTGTAAGGAAGGTTCAACAAATAAACCCTTGACCTTGCAGGAATCACTGTCAACTAGGAAGTTATCTCCATCTGGAACATTAGGAACAACAACAGACACTCTAGTGAGAGCACTAGCCACAACAGAGACGTCTTTCTGCAGACGGCATATGACATCAACAAGAGATTGCATTACTAGTTTCAAGTAATCATTTTCCGACAAGGCATCCCCTGTGGAGAAACTACTACTTGGACTAGCAGACATTGCAGGGATAGGCAGAGCACTCAAAGCAGTCTGAGCATCCTCGGACACTTGAGGCAATACACTATCTTGCATATCTGAGGGTGTAGGTGGAACATAGATGGGAGTGACTAGAGTTACTAGTGCCTGACCGCTTGGGTACGCTACTGGAGAATCCATTGGCTTGTAAGGACTTAATCCATTTATCATACTCTGCAGCAGTATGGCAGATTTCTGATCCAAGCTGGTAACCCCAGAATGGAACGATCAAGTCGTCAATTTGGGCATGCCATCGGTACGGGTCGAGCACAATGCGTAAGTCTCGCATGGAAGCAAATCCCAGTAGAAGGTCACCAGGGAAAGTAATCTGGTCGACAACAAGAAAAGCAGCAGTAAAGTCTCTTCCTTGGATAGTAAAGGTGAGCGAAGTCTGACTTCGGACTCTCAGAAGGGAACCAGCTACTCCACTAAGGGAGGTTACAGTAATTGGTTCAACGAGGGGGGGACAGCGTAACTGCTTCTCTTTAAACAAGCTAGACCTGATGATATTAACTTGTGCACCAGAGTCCATGAACACATGAATGGGCGCATTATGGACAGAAGCTTGTACTAAAGGACCAATCATTTCGTTAGGAGTTATGTGCAAACAGAAAGGTGGGTTGTCATCGGAGAAGGCATTTTCTACTTCATCCCCAAATTCCTCTATGTCAGAGACGTGTGAAGCAGCATCAACAGCAGGGTTGTCATTCTCAAGGCTGGCTAAGGCTTCATAGGAATTTTGGACTGGGATGGTGTACTCGTTATCACCTACTACTGTCACGACTGGACGAGTAGACTTGGGCGCTCGGATTCCCCCGAATTGGAAGAATGAGCCTGGTTCTGGTTAGTTTGTGAACCACGACGTCTGTTTCCTCTCCTGGCTCTGCGGTTGGAATGGCCACGGAAAGATCTAGAGTACTGCAGGTTGTAGAGAGCATTGCACTCAGATGTGTCATGTCCATGAATTCTATGATAAGTACAGTAGGGAAGATCTGACTGGTACTCATCATCAGTACGACGCTTCTTAGGGTGACTATCATGACAATTAATAGCAATATGGCCACGGTAACCACAATTGTAGCAAGTTCTTTGACTGTGGTTACTGTACATACTACGAGTGCTACGGGAATGATGGCTCTTAACACTAGCTTTGGATGATGGACGCGAGTGATTAAGGTTGGGAGTTTTGGTAGTAGCACAAACTAGAGGAAGTACAGGAGTGGACAAAGTGGTTGGTGTAGACTTACGATAAGGGAAGGTTCCCTCGGGACACAAATTTCGTACATGGATGAGAGCTGCGAGCGGTCCCATAGTAGCATGTAGCGGACTTGAATTGTACACATACATAGATGTCGGTGGCATTAGTTGTTTAATAATCCGAATGCGGCTAATTTGGCAAACCCATCAAGGGCTGGTTTATCACTATCTTTAAGGTACTTGGAATTTTGACCTGCTTTAACGAATGAGGACATTAGGTTATTAAGACGAAGGGCAAACTCATCTAATGACTCTTCTGGTCTCGGAGCTGTGCAAACTGATTCTTTGAGAACGACAAACGGATCGGTTTCTTGCACGGGTTCAAGATAGTTACGAATTAACTGTTCATAATCTTGCCACCTGGTTAGATCTTGAAAGTCCTTCATACGAATTAAGTTGAATACATGTGAGGCTGCTGGAGAACGGGCTAGACTCTCCTTTCCGATACTGATTAAACAACTCTCAGATGGAAGACCATCAACTGAGGCATTAGCTCTGGCTCTAACAGCGGTAAACCAACCTTCAAGGTTGTCTGGGTTACCGTTGAACAATGGCATAGCATATACGGATCACCACTAAAATTACGCAGGCTAGAAGTCTGAGTATGTCTATCGTTTGATAAGGAGTTACTCGAATTTTGGGCTGACGCATTAATGGTTGTACTAGCAGCATGTGCTGAGGCATTGCTTGAGAAAACTTGAGACATGTTTGCAAAATGTAAAACAAGAATTTAGAGAAACTAAAGAAAATGTAACTGAGGAACACACAACACAGTGAACTTAAATGGGAAGAAAATGCTTAACTATTCTGCATAAGTAATTAAAAACTGACAGGTCACACAAAGGAAAATATGCTATTGAATGAACAACACTTTGAAAATCAAGAGAACTTGTACTTTACTCAAATCTGATTTGCTCAATTTTAGTTTAAATAGAATGAATAGCAATGTGAGTTGTCTTTATTCTCAATGCAATAGGGAAATACACAATAAAATGATAAATCAATCAAAAATGTTAAAATGGACTCAATAAAGCTTGTGCAAAATTTAAACAAACTGGGACACAATTCACTGGGATAAAATAAAATGGCACAGAAAGAATAAAATATTATGCACAGAACAGAGCATATGAAAGTGCACTGAAATAAACTGTAGCAATATTGCAAATAACAATTGCTAATCAAAAAGTACTGCACAACACTGCATAAAATTTCTGCAAGAAAAACTTTAATGGCAACACAATATTTGCACGAGAATTATTGCAAAATGAGTCAATATGCAATAATAAAAGTTATTACACATAAGAAAAGAAATATATCAAGGAATGAACTGAGGGAACACTTTAACTCTTAACTGCACTCAAGTAACACTTAACAAGCAAAAGAACAATTTACTCTAAAAGAAGAACTTAAAAATTGTACTAAGAGTGAATTTGTTCAATGAAACATGAAAAATAATAGGTTCTAAAACACACAACAAAAAAATTTGAACACTTACAGTGATGCAGAACACAACACATCAACATAAACACAACACTAGAATTTCCTTGCAATGAAACTTGATGTGTGAAAACTTTGATAATAATTTCTTGCTTTCACAAAATAATGGCACTATTGTCTGTGGAAATAAGACAAATTAGACACTGGCTAAATGAACAGAATATGAACTCAAGAATGTTCAACACACAGGGAACAAAACAAGAATACACAAATGCTGGGATGAAAAAAATATATATAACTGAGACAACACTGAGTTGTGATGCTGAATATAAGGTGAAAAATTACTGAAATACTTCACTGGAATACTGAGAACACTAGGTGATTCTGAAGTGGAAACACAAGTTCTATACTGCTCATATGTTGCACACACAAAGGAAAAACACTAAGTACTTACTTCAAGTGTATAAAAAGACACACAACACAACAGACATAAGATAATGCACGAAAATTAACACTGAATTAAGGAGATAAAAAGATTATTGCAAACAGTATATAATAAACACTGAGTCTGATCGAGAGTCACTGAATGTCACTAAGAGAAAAAAAATCACTGGAAACACAAAAAGAAATGTCTCAACACTCGCAAATGTCTCTATGAAAAAATATTATCACTGTAACGACTTGGTGAAGTATAAGGTTGATGGTAGTGGAGAGTAGAGGAGACTGGTTGCTGACTGACTGCTCCTCAGCACACTTGATCGTAGAATTGCGCTTAAATCGACGATAGACACACACAGGAGGCTTTCAATGTTGGCGCAAAACACACACTAGCTCTTGACCCCTAGCTCTTGACCCCCTATGTGGTCCTTAAAATATGGTGCTATAACCCCTAGTAGTGTACCAAAACACTGGTAGAGGTTGGGTGAGTGGGTTAATGGCTGAGTGAGGCATCTGAGGCCACGTGGTGAGTGGGTGGGTGGGTGGGTTTAACAGGGCTAAAACCAGGGGTGGTGAGACACACGTGATCGTGGGCCTATGGGATGAACGGCGTAAGCCTCACTGAGGACAACCACACTGCCGCGAAGATAATTCTAAGCCGGCTGGCTTAAAATACACCCACGAAATACCACAACACCACAAGGATGAAAAAGAGCACTCAGAATGGCTTGGAGCTTGAATCACAAGCGATGAAGACTACTCACGTGGCTTACTTGAATACTGGGGTAAGACACCTGGGTTAGTTGCTAGCTGGCTTATCTTAACCCTTCACACAGAATAGCTTGAGAACTTCTCACGATGAGCACAGCAGGGGTGAAAAGCTGGCTTGGCAGGCAAGGAAACTGGATGTAATAGGCTAGGCTTATCTCCAGAAGTCGCTGTAATCGTCAGAATTACAGGCCCTCCGCCATTTATCGTAGGGGTTCTTAAATGGAGATATCGAGGGTTGAAGGTAGACACACTTGTTGGATGGTAACGATATATTGTTAGACTGTGATGATGGGAGATGGAGCCCAGCCTCTGCCTTGTCCTAGCCTGTGTCAAACGCCGACTGAGGCCGAGGTAGCTAGCTCGCCTCACACCCAAGCTGCATCCTGTGATGTCACACAAACAGTCACAGGCCTAAAAGGGATCTCCTATCTAAAGCACATGGATGATACTATGATATGCTATACAACACAGGGATTAGCAACTATGTTGATATATATATATATATATATATATATATATATATATATATATATATATATATATATATATATATATATATGCAATAAGATCACAGTAAACAGGTGATTTTCGAATATGCAAAACAACAACTCTGAAAGAATAGAGAAATTCCAAGCGCTTTCGTGACTACTCACATTATCAAGGAACTATGAAAGTAAAGCATCCAAGGAAGCTATATAAGGGGTCTGGCCAACACCTCACTATCAGATCCCACATCGGTTAAACACCTGATGCGCGCCGACCCAACTGGACAGGTCCTTTGCACAACTCGCCAACAAACTATTCTACCCAAGAAAATTTAAAGATTATTATTTGTCCAGTGTATTATTAAATTCTTCCCAAATTCTATTAATTATAAATGGATCTAATTTATATAAACCAAAGGAAATATTCATATTATTGTCAAAACTGCTTTTTATGAAACAAGATTCAATTATATTCCTGTCAACCATGAACTTGCTTGATACTACTTTCTCAACTTTTTGAAAATCAATTGGATGGTTAAAATCTCTTACATGAATAAATAGAGCAGGAATCTTGTCCAGTTCTAATGCTATATTTATGTTGTTTTAATCTTAGTTCGAGATTTTTACCAGTTTGACCGTAATAAACGTTATCACGTTATCGCAAATTTTACGAGGAATCTTATAGACACATCCATCAGCATTTTGGGGGGAATTCTTTATCAAAAGTTTTTTTTACTGTATCAAGATTTTTGAATACAACTTTAATATTAAAAGTCTTAAGAAGAGAAGGCACATCAACCAAGTTTTCATGGTAAGGTTTATATAAATTAGTTCCATTTATAATTAATAGAATTTGGGAAGAATTTAATAATACACTGGACAAATAATAATTTTTAAATTTTCTTGGGTAGAATAGTTTGTTGGTGAGTTGTGCAAAGACTGTCAAGTTGGGCGGGACGTCGTGTTTACCGTCGATGTTTACTGATAAGTGAGACAACTATTAGCTGTGGAATGCTTACTTTCATATTCCTTGATAATGAGTATCACGAAAGCGCTGGAATTTCAATCTCTATTCTTTCAGATATAATGTTTATATATATATTATATATATATATATATATATATATATATATATATATATATATATATATATATATATATATATATGCAATAAGATCACAGTAAACAGGTGATTTTCAGAATATGTAAAACAACCTGTGAAGAATGAGAAATTCCACGCTTTCATGAGTCACAGCGCTTGGAATTTCTCATTCTTTCAGAGTGGTTGCAAATAAATATATATATATATATATATATATATATATATATATATATATATATATATATATATATATATATATATATATATATATATATATATATATATATATATATATATATATATATATATATATATATATATATATATATATATATATATATATATATATATATATATATATATATATATATATATATTATATATATATATATATATATATATATATATATATATATATATATATATATATATATATATATATATATATATATATATATATATATATATATATATATATATATATATATATATATATATATATATATATATATATGTATATATATATATATATATATATATATATATATATATATATATATATATATATATATATATATATATATATATATATATATATATATATATATATATATATATATATATATATATATATATATATATATATATATATATATATATATATATATATATATATATATTATATATATATATATATATATATATATATATATATATATATATATATATATATATATATATATATATATATATATATATATATATATATATATATATATATATATATATATATATATATATATATATATATATATATATATATATATATATATATATATATATATATATATATATATATATATATATATATATATATATATATATATATATATATATATATATATATATATATATATATATATATATATATATATATATATATATATATATATATATATATATATATATATATATATATATATATATATATATATATATATATATATATATATATATATATATATATATATATATATATATATATATATATATATATATATATATATATATATATATATATATATATATATATATATATATATATATATATATATATATATATATATATATATATATATATATATATATATATATATATATATATATATATATATATATATATATATATATATATATATATATATATATATATATATATATATATATATATATATATATATATATATATATATATATATATATATATATATTATATATATATATATATATATATGTATATATATATATATATATATATATATATATATATATATATATATATATATATATATATATATATATATATTATATATATATATATATATATATATATATATATATATATATATATATATATATATATATATATATATATATATATATATATATATATATATATATATATATATATATATATATATATATATATATATATATATATATATATATATATATATATATATATATATATATATATATATATATATATATATATATATATATATATATATATATATATATATATATATATATATATATATATATATATATATATATATATATATATATATATATATATATATATATATATATATATATATATATATATATATATATATATATATATATATATATATATATATATATATATATATATATATATATATATATATATATATATATATATATATATATATATATATATATATATATATATATATATATATATATATATATATATATATATATATATATATATATATATATATATATATATATATATATATATATATATATATATATATATATATATATATATATATATATATATATATATATATATATATATATATATATATATATATATATATATATATATATATATATATATATATATATATATATATATATATATATATATATATATATATATATATATATATATATATATATATATATATATATATATATATATATATATATATATATATATATATATATATATATATATATATATATATATATATATATATATATATATATATATATATATATATATATATATATATATATATATATATATATATATATATATATATATATATATATATATATATATATATATATATATATATATATATATATATATATATATATATATATATATATATATATATATATATATATATATATATATATATATATATATATATATATATATATATATATATATATATATATATATATATATATATATATATATATATATATATATATATATATATATATATATATATATATATATATACTATATATATATATATATATATATATATATATATATATATATATATATATATATATATATGTATATATATATATATATATATATATATATATATATATATATTATATATATATATATATATATATATATATATATATATATATATATATATATATATATATATATATATATATATATATATATATATATATATATATATATATATATATATATATATATATATATATATATATATATATATATATATATATATATATATATATATATATATATATATATATATATATATATATATATATATATATATATATATATATATATATATATATATATATATATATATATATATATATATATATATATATATATATATATATATATATATATATATATATATATATATATATATATATATATATATATATATATATATATATATATATATATATATATATATATATATATATATATATATATATATATATATATATATATATATATATATATATATATATATATATATATATATATATATATATATATATATATATATATATATATATATATATAATATATATATATATATATATATATATATATATATATATATATATATATATATATATATATATATATATATATATATATATATATATATATATATATATATATATATATATATATATATATATATATATATATATATATATATATTATATATATATATATATATATATATATATATATATATATATATATATATATATATATATATATATATATATATATATATATATATATATATATATATATATATATATATATATATATATATATATATATATATATATATATATATATATATATATATATATATATATATATATATATATATATATATATATATATATATATATATATATATATATATATATATATATATATATATATATATATATATGTATATATATATATATATATATATATATATATGTATATATATATATATATATATATATATATATATATATATATATATATATATATATATATATATATATATATATATATATATATATATATATATATATATATATATATATATATATATATATATATATATATATATATATATATATATATATATATATATATATATATATATATATATATATATATATATATATATATATATATATATATATATATATATATATATATATATATATATATATATATATATATATATATATATATATATAATATATATATATATATATATATATATATATATATATATAATATATATATATATATATATATATATATATATATATATATATATATATATATATATATATATATATATATATATATTATATATATGTATATATATATATATATATATATATATATATATAATATATATATATATATATATATATATATATATATATATATATATATATATATATATATATATATATATATATATATATATATATATATATATATATATATATATATATATATATAATATATATATATATATATATATAATATATATATATATATATATATATATATATATATATATATATATATATATATATATATATATATATATATATATATATATATATATATATATATATATATATATATATATATATATATATATATATATATATATATATATATATATATATATATATATATATATATATATATATATATATATATATATATATATATATATGTATATATATATATATATATATATATATATATATATATATATATATATATATATATATATATATATATATAATATATATATATATATATATATATATATATATATATATATATATATATATATATATATATATGTCGTGCCGAATATGTAAAACTGGTCAATTAGCAAGAACTCGTTTAAAATTAAATCCTTTCTGAAATTTTCTCTTATACGTTTAAAGATATATTTTTTTTTCATTAATGTTAATGTAGAAATTTTTAATTTTGCACCAAAAGTATCTTAAAAACTTACCTAACCTTATTGTAACAAGAGCAATTTATTTTAGCCTAACCCAACTAAATATATTTTAAATACGTTTACAGTAATTTAGTACTAAACAAACACAATGAAATATATTTTTTTTGTTAGGTTCAGAATGATTTTGGCGAAATTATGGCATACACAAATTTTCACTTGTCCTATATGGCAAGATGAGCGTTGCTATTTAAGCCAAGATCGCAAGTTCTGCCTATTCGGCACGACATATATAAAGCTTCATTCATTATAGCGACGGGTTCATCCTACATCGTTGTACAAAGGGCGAAACGTTATCTCGATGAAAGCTTGTTCAGAAACGTTAGTCTTTATCGTGAAACTTGTCGGTAATATTACATCTGTGGACCAAACCACAATGTTAGAAGACTGTGTCAGGGAGTGTGCCTGACGAATGTTACCACTCCAGACAGTCGCGTTAGCCACTGGGCCAGCTAGTCTGGAGTTTTGAGGCTCTCTAATCGCAGGTTCTAACCCCACCCGTGGTATGGTTTGTTTACACTCGTGTCATTACGATTTCGTGAGTAATATTACTACTGCTATTGGCTGCTACTAGTACTACTACTAGTACTGATACTACTACTAGTAGTAGTAGTACTACTATACTACCATGCTGCTACTACTATTATGGTACTACAACAATGACTACAGCTACTTCCACTACTAAAACAACTAAAACAAAACTACAACAAACCACAACAATAATATGAGGTAGGTAGGTAGGGGTGTGTGCATGAGGTAAGGAGGGAGAGTTAGGAGGGAGAAGATAGCAAGGGAGGGGAAGAGATGTAGTGAGGTAGAGGGAAGTGCACTTGGTGTGGTGAGCAGGACGGTGTTGTTGTAAGGCTGAGGTAAAGCCTGGGGAATGTGTGAAGGACGAGGGAATTGTGAGCTAGGCGAGGTAAGAGTCAGGAGGGAATGTGAGGTGGGAGGGATGTGTGTTGGATGAGAGGGAATGAGAGAGGGAATGTGAGAGGTGGGAGCGTGCTCAGCTCTGAGAAACAGGAAGCTGTGTTCATCTCCAGGTGTGGTGGTAAAAGCTTTGTAAACTCTAGCCAACACAAGTGAGGGTGACGCCTGGTACTCACCTATTTGTGGTTGCAGAGGTCGAGTCTTAGCTCCTGGCCCCGCCTCTTCACCGGTTGCTACTGGGCCCTCTCTCTCCCCGCTCCATGAGCTTTATCAAACCTCGTCTTAAAACTGTGTATGGTTCCTGCCTCCACTACGTCATTTTCTAGGCTATTTCACTGCCTTACAACTCTATGACTGAAGAAATACTTCCTACTATCTCTCTGACTCATTTGTGTCTTCAACTTCCAATTGTGGCTTCTTGTTTCTGTGTCCCCTCCCTGGAACATCCTGTCTTTGTCCACCTTGTCTATTCCACACAGTATTTTATATGTCGTTATCATGTCTCCCCTGACCCTCCTGTCCTCCAGTGTCGTCAGGCCGATTTCCCTTAATCTTTCTTCATAGGACATTCCCCTTAGCTCTGGAACTAACCTTGTCGCAAACCTTTGTACTTTCTCTAGTTTCTTGACGTGCTTTATCAAGTGCGGGTTCCAAACAGGTGCTGCATACTCCAGTATGGGCCTGACATACACGGTGTACAGTGTCTTGAATGATTCCTTACTAAGGTATCGGAATGCTGTTCTCAGGTTTGCCAGGCGCCCATATGCTGCAGCAGTTATCTGATTGATGTGTGCTTCCGGAGACATGCTCGGTGTTATACTCACCCCAAGATCTTTCTCCTTGAGTGAGGTTTGCAGTCTTTGGTCACCTAGCCTATACTCTGTCTGTGGTCTTCTGTGCCCTTCCCCTATCTTCATGACTTTGCATTTGGCAGGATTAAATTCGAGAAGCCATTTGCTGGACCAGGTGTCCAGTCTGTCCAGGTCTCTTTGAAGTCCTGCCTGGTCCTCATCAGATTTAATTCTCCTCATTAACTTCACATCATCTGCAAACAGGGACACTTCTGAGTCTAACCCTTCCATCATGTCGTTCACATATACCAAAAATAGCACTGGTCCTAGGACCGACCCCTGTGGGACCCCGCTCGTCACAGGTGCCCACTGTGATACATCATTACGTACCATGACTCGTTGTTGCCTCCCTGTCAGGTATTCTCTGATCCATTGCAGTGCCCTTCCTGTTATATGCGCCTGATGCTCTAGCTTCTGCACTAATCTCTTGTGAGGAACTGTGTCAAAGGCCTTCTTGCAGTCCAAGAAGATGCAATCAACCCACCCCTCTCTCTCGTGTCTTACTTCTGTTATTTTATCATAAAACTCCAGAAGGTTTGTGACACAGGATTTGCCTTCCGTGAATCCGTGCTGGTTGGCATTTATACTCTTGTTCCGTTCCAGGTGCTCCACCACTCTCCTCCTGATAATCTCCATAATTTTGCATACTATACACGTCAATGACACAGGTCTATAGTTTAGTGCCTCTTTTCTGTCTCCTTTTTTAAAAATGGGAACTACATTTGCCCAGTTTCCAGGGACGTGTTGAAGATTGTGGTAAGTGGCACGCACAACATATCTGCTCCTCTAAGGACCCACGGGGAGATGTTGTCCGGTCCCATTGCCTTTGAGGTATCGATGTCCCTTAGCAGTTTCTTCACCTCCTCCTCATCTGTGTGTATGTCGTCCAACACTTGTTGGTGTATTCCTTGCTGGTGTCCCCATCTGGTCTGTCCCCCCAGAGTCCTTCCTGTCTCTACTGTAAATACTTCCTTAAATCTCGTGTTGAGCTCCTCACATTCCTCTTGATCGTTTCTTGTGAGTTCTCCACCTTCTTTCCTCAGCCTTATCACCTGGTCCTTGACGGTTGTCTTCCTCCTAATGTGGCTATACAGCAGTTTCGGGTCAGATTTGACTTTCGATGCTATGTCGTTTTCATACTGTCGCTGGGCCTCCCTCCTTATCTGTGTATACTCGTTTCTGGCTCTTCTACTAATCTCCTTGTTTTCCTGGGTCCTATGCCTCCTGTACCTTTTCCATTCTCTGTTGCACTTAGTTTTTGCCTCCCTACACCTTCGGGTAAACCAAGGACTCGTTTTGGTCTTCCTATTATTTCTGTTTCCCTTGGGAACAAAACTTTCCTCTGCCTCCTTGCACTTTGTTGCCACATATTCCATCATCTCGTTTACTGATTTTCCTACCATTTCTCTGTCCCACTGAACCTCCTGCAGGAAGTTTCTCATACCTGTGTAGTCCCCCCTTTTATAGTTTGGCCTGTCCCCTTCAGTTCCTGTTACCTTCTCCACTTGTAACTCTACTATATAGTCAAAACTCAGAACCACGTGATCGCTAGCTCCAAGGGGCCTCTCGTAAGTGATGTCCTCAATGTCTGAACTGCTCAGGGTGAACACAAGATCCAGTCTTGCTGGCTCATCCTCCCCTCTCTCTGGTTGTGTCCCTGACATGTTGATGCATGAGGTTTTCAAGTACCACATCCATCATCTTGGCTCTCCATGTTTCGGGACCCCCATGTGGCTCCAGGTTTTCCCAGTCGATCTCCCTGTGGTTGAAATCGCCCATTACCAGTAACTTTGCTCTGCTCGAGTGAGCTCTTCTTGCCACCTCAGCCAGTGTGTCCACCATCACCCTGTTGTTTTCTTCGTACTCCTCTCTTGGCCTCCTGCAGTTCTGTGGTGGGTTATACATCACTCCAATGAGTACTTTATGTTCTCCGGACTGAATTGTACCTACAATGTAGTCTCTTTCTCCAATCATGTCCATGCCTTCCATTTCCTCAAATCCCCATCGGTGTTTTATGAGCAGTGCAACCCCTCCTCCCCCTCTACTCCTATCTTTCCTCAGGATCTGATATCCTGTTATTGGGGTGTGTGTGTGTGTGTGTGTGTGTGTGTGTGTGTGTGTGTGTGTGTGTGGATGTATGTACAGGGGTCGATTCATAGCTCCTGGCCCCTCCTCTAAAAACTACAATTCACCAAAAAGAAAAATAACTTAGAGGAATTTTATGATGACATTCGGGTCCATCCTGAACCATTGTCAAGTCACAACTGAGGCAAGAATAGAGAAGGCCTAAATACGAGTGTTTTTTATTATTATTATTATTTCCAGTCACGGTATCATAACATTTTATTCTTTATTAAGTACCATCAGTACCTATATGTGGCCTCCGGAGTCATATCATACCTACTCTTGAATCTGTGTATTGAGGTGCCACCACTGCTGTTATGCGCGTTCTATCATACTGAGACAGTGCCAGATCAACCAGGCTGTGATGGACGTGTGCGTCAATGGGCTCCCAGTAGCAACAGCCTGGTTGACCAGGCCAGCCTGGCTCAGGGCCGGGCTCCGGGAGTAACGAAACTCTCGAAACTCATTAAAGGTATATCAGAGGTATTTTTGAGCGTCCTCATAGATAATCCAACGATTATTTGAGCGTCCTCATAGATAATCCAATGATTATTCGAACGTTCTCATAGATAATCCAACGATTATTTGAACGTTCTCATAGATAATCCAACGATTATTTGAACGTTCTCATAGATAATCCAACGATTATTTGAACGTTCTCATAGATAATCCAACGATTATTTGAACGTTCTCATAGATAATCCAACGATTATTTGAACGTTCTCATAGATAATCCAATGATTATTCGGACGTTCTCATAGATAATCCAACGATTATTTGAGCGCTCGTGAAGAGATTTTTGGGATTATTTTCAGGTGGGAGTGTAGCAGTTTGGGTAAGAGCAAGGTATGTTACCTGTGTGTGTGTGTGTGTGTGTGTGTGTGTGTGCACTCACCTATTTGTGGTTGCAAGGGTCGAGTCTCAGCTCCTGGTCCCGCCTCTCCTCTGTCCGGTACTGCATTCACTTACGGCTGGGTGAACCCAGTACCTGTCCAGGTCATTCCACTTCTGACCCTTCTAAGGCTAAAGCAGTATTTCCTGACATCCTCGTGACTCATCTGCGTTTTTAGATTTTTGCTATGACCTCATGTACCGAAGACCCGCCTCTCACACTCCCTTTCCACTCTATCAGCTCCTCTCAGTATCTTGTACGTCGTAATCATGTCAACTTTGATCCTCATGTCCTCTAGCCTCTCCTCATGGTTCATACCCCTCAGCTCTGGCACTAGTCTTCTTACAAA
Source organism: Cherax quadricarinatus (assembly GCF_038502225.1). Classification (NCBI taxonomy): domain Eukaryota; kingdom Metazoa; phylum Arthropoda; class Malacostraca; order Decapoda; family Parastacidae; genus Cherax; species Cherax quadricarinatus. The sequence continues at coordinate 26,898,933 of NC_091322.1, read as the reverse complement.
CCTTTGCAGTTTTCCCAGCTTCTTGACGTCTTTATCAGAGGTGGGTTCCATATTGGCGCTACATACTCCAAGATGGTCCTAACATATGTCGTCTGTAAGGTCGTGAATGCCGCCTTGTTCATGTTTCTGCAGTTGTTACTGGGATGATGTGTCCCCCAGGTGATGTGCTTGGAACTAGTCACCCTAAGGTCCTTTTTTCGCCGAGCCTGTACTCTGTTTCCCTTTTTTTCTTGCTCTTCCATTTTCTTAACTTTGCATTTGTTGGGGTTAATTCTAATATCCACTTGTCAGACCAGTCCTACAGCTTGCCTTGAAATATTTGTAGTCTTTCGTGGTCTACTCCTGTTTGTATCCTCATTAGTTTAACATCATCTGTGAACAGACACACCTCTGACTCTGTTGTCTCTGTCATGTTTACGTTCACAAGAAACTGTACTGGTCCAAGTACTGACCGCTGTGGAACCCCACTCGTCACACTCGCCCATTCTGACATTTCTCATTCTGGATAACAAGGTGTTGTTTCCTTCCTGTTAAGGTGGTCCTTGATCCAGTGTTGTGCTTTCCCTGTTATTCCTGCCTGCTTCTCTAGCTCTTGTCCCAGTCTCTTGCGGGATACTGTATCGAATGTTTTCTTGCAGTCCAAAAATATACAGTCCACCATCTCCCTCCCTCACCTGCTTAATTTTTGTTACATTGCCATGGAACTCCAGCTGATTTGTGGTAGAGGAGTTATTTCTACAGCCCTGCTGGCTCTTCTTTATGAATCCACTCCATTCCAGGTACTCCACTATTGTCCTGTGTATGTATGTATTATTATTATTGTTATTATTATTATTATTATTATTATTATTATTATTATTATTATTATTATTATTATTATTATTGTGTGTATTATCTATTGTAATTTTATTACTATTACCCTATATAAAGGGGAAAATAGTACTTGGTGGTAATGGTGGTAGCAGCAGTAGTAGTAGTAGTAATAATAGTGGTCATAATAATAGCATTGGTGGTAGATGTAATGGTTTTGGTGATAGGTTCGTCTCTCCCCTCGTGTCTCCCCTCGTGTCTCCCCTCGTGTCTCCCCTCGTGTCTCCCCTCGTGTCTCCCCTCGTCTCCCCATGTAGGAGGCAGGGGTGGAGGTAGTTTCAGAGGGTAGGGAGGGAGGTAGGGAGACAAGCAGTAATTACACCCTGGGCTGTTGAACTCTGGCAATTTGGTCATATAATTTTGTTGTTAGGGTGCGTGTTGGTGGTTTGGGGGGAAAGGGATGGGGGTAGTAGTGGTTGTCATGGAGATGATGAGTTGGTAGTGGTGATGATGGAAGTAGTGAGGGAGATGATGGTGGTAGTGAGGGAGATGATGATGGTGGTGGTTTCTCCATCATTCTTTGCTAGTTTCTTTCTAGCCCTCCCTCCGCCCTTAATATCTCCTCCCCTCATTCCTCTCCCTTATTTCCCTTCTCCCATTAATCTTCTTCCCCCTCACTCGTCAATCTACTGGTTGCAGAGCTCATGACCCCCACGTCGCGGTCCCAGACCAGAACTGTATAAAAAGGACCAGTACAGTAGTAAGAACTGTCAGACCCACTCTTGGGTCTCAATCTAATTATGCCATTAACGTAAGTACTGTTTATATAAAGTAATTAGTGTCCCTCTGGACTAGGCTAAAAAGCTCTGCTCTGCCATCACTACACTGAGAGATAACGCAAAAAGTGTCAGGGGCCCAAGACTGTTCAGCTGCCTCCCAGCATACATAAGAAGGATTACCAATAGACCCCTGGCTGTCTTCAAGTAGCTGGACAGACACCTTGAGTCAGTACCCGACCAGCCGGGCTGTGGTTCGTACGATGGATTACGTGCGACCAGCAGTAACATCCTGGTTGATAAGGCCCTGATCCACCTTGAGGCCTAGTCGTGGACCGGGCCACGGGGGCGATGACCCCCGGAACACTGTCTATATATCACTGGCTGAAATACTCTTCATTTTCATCATGTACAGTGATAATCTTAGTGTGATAAATGGTTCAAACATAGAGTTGAAGATTAAACGGGAATGTGGACGTTTGAGAATAAACAGGAGGAGAATCAGAGAACCTTAAAAGAAATTCAAATGTTACAAGAGTTTACCCTTGAAAGTGAGTCTACATGTTAAAAAAAAAGTCGCACCCAGCCTGAGGATTCTGACCCGTGTTCTTCACTCCCCGCCTGGGTAGAGTCAAGGGCATTGTGCCGTAGTTCACTCTGCTGCCACGTTACATTGCCATGACGGTAGACGCTGTTGGTCGGTACCCAGGGACAACCACGGCTGGAAGAGAGGGTAGCATTTAGGCTGGTTCATTTGTATGGCAGCGGGGAGGTGAGGTGGGGTGGGGAAGGATCAACACACACTGTGTTTGCTTGTAGTAAAGAGTGGATATAATTATTAATGTTTGTGGTTGAAGCCTTCACAGTAGTGCCCAGCTGTAGTGGCCACCATCACTGTATTAACCCAACCACACTCATCTCTCATGCACACATCTCTCACACACTCATCTCCCATGCACACATCTCACACACACTCATCTCCCAGCCTTCCTATACACACCATCCTCCTTCCTTCTCCTTCTTAGCTTCTACTCTTGTTCTTCCTTCCCTCGTTCTTTCCTCTCCTTCCCCCCCACTCTCACTCACCTCTCTTCATATCCCTTAATTGTTTCCACGGTGTTTCCCAGTGATGTGGATTATTGTGGAGTTTGTGATGTGGTATTAATGTAATGTACATTGTGATGTGGTAATAATGTGATGTGTGGTTATGCTCTACCTGTCCACCTTTCATTATTGTTATTATTTCAGTTCTAAACTGTTTCTATTTTTTCTTTTTCTTTCTACTAATATCTCATCAACTTAATAACCAGCTGCTGCTTGGAGGGAGCGATAAAATCTGTCTTAATCCTTTTAAAGTGGATCCTGGTGATGAAGCTGGTACAGGTTTTATATGGTAGTTCCCGTGTATTGACCAGCAGAGGCAGTAGGCAGGCTGGCTAGCAGGTTGACTTTCAAGCTGGCTAGCAGGTTGGCGAGCAGGCTGGCAGGCAGGCTAGTTGGGTGGCTGGCAGGCAGGCAGGCTGACAGGCTGTTATGAAAACATACAAGATACCGTTAACGAACACAAAACCAGTAATGTATATTAACTCGTAACACCTTGTGTAACATAACACTACAAAGATGTGGTTAGTGTAACACCTTGTGTAACACAACACTACAGAGGTGTGGTTAGTGTAACACCTTGTGTAACACAACACTACAGAGGTGTGGTTAGTGTAACACCTTGTGTAACACAACACTACAGAGGTGTGGTTAGTGTAACACCTTGTGTAACACAACACTACAGAGGTGTGGTTAGTGTAACACCTTGTGTAACACAACACTACAGAGGTGTGGTTAGTGTAACACCTTGTGTAACACAACACTACAGAGGTGTGGTTAGTGTAACACCTTGTGTAACACAACAGAGGTGTGGTTAGTGTAACTACAGAGGTGTGGTTAGTGTAACACCTTGTGTAACACAACACTACAGAGGTGTGGTTAGTGTAACACCTTGTGTAACACAACACTACAGAGAGTGTGGTTAGTGTAACACCTTGTGTAACACAACACTACAGAGGTGTGGTTAGTGTAACACCTTGTGTAACACAACACTACAGAGGTGTGGTTAGTGTAACACCTTGTGTAACACAACACTACAGAGGTGTGGTTAGTGTAACACCTTGTGTAACACAACACTACAGAGGTGTGGTTAGTGTAACACCTTGTGTAACACAACACTACAGAGGTGTGGTTAGTGTAACACCTTGTGTAACACAACACTACAGAGGTGTGGTTAGTGTAACACCTTGTGTAACACAACACTACAGAGGTGTGGTTAGTGTAACACCTTGTGTAACACAACACTACAGAGGTGTGGTTAGTGTAACACCTTGTGTAACACAACACTACAGAGGTGTGGTTAGTGTAACACCTTGTGTAACACAACACTACAGAGGTGTGGTTAGTGTAACACCTTGTGTAACACAACACTACAGAGGTGTGGTTAGTGTAACACCTTGTGTAACACAACACTACAGAGGTGTGGTTAGTGTAACACAACACTACAGAGGTGTGGTTAGTGTAACACAACACTACAGAGGTGTGGTTAGTGTAACACCTTGTGTAACACAACACTACAGAGGTGTGGTTAGTGTAACACCTTGTGTAACACAACACTACAGAGGTGTGGTTAGTGTAACACAACACTACAGAGGTGTGGTTAGTGTAACACGACACTACAGAGGTGTGGTGATCCATCCATCTTTCAAAATCCTTGATCTAAAGATCTTTGATGTTTCTGTTGCTGATACCACCACTGTCACCACCACCACCATCACTATCACCACCACTCGGAGGCACAGAGTGCCTGAGCCAGCGGACTTGACAGCTAAAGTGGCACTCCTCAAACCTTATGTGGGTGCCAGCAATCAATTTCTTTATCCTCGGACCTCTCCTTGTAATGTGGCCAGTGCCACCGTAGTTGACACTGGACCCGCGGGAGGAGGAAAAGAAGGAAGTAGAGAGGGTAGGAGGAAGAGAAGGGAAGTAGATAGGGGAGGAGAAAGCGAGGGTAAGAGGATGTTAGGAGAAAGATAGAGGAAAGGAGAATAAACAAAGAGGGAAATGTTAACTTTGAGTTAAAAATAGGTTTATAATTTTTGGAAGATGTTAATGTGAAAATAGGGTGTAAGGAGACTGAAAATAGGAGAGAGAAAACGAAGGAACATTACTCCTCACCCTCGCCCATCTCTCCTCTCTATTTCCTCTCCTTTTACTCTTAATATCTCTATATTTCCCCAGCTCACCCATTCTACTTTCAATCTTTCCTTTTCCTCTCTCCCTTTCATCGCTCTCTTCCTTCTCCTGTTTCCCTTTCCTCACCACCACCAGTGTTGTTACATCATGCTAACACGATGGCAGAATTTACATCTCACTAACACGATGGTAGAATTTTCCCAGCGGGGATCGTTGTCACGATAAAAGCTGCGGTGAATCTTGTGTTTTGCTTCCACGAGGCTGTTAGTGCATGTTTCAAGGACATGATCCAGCCAGGTGATTAGACACGAACCTCGTTAGTCTCCAGATGTAATAGTAATTTTAAGTGACTAAGTTAGACTAATTTGTGTGTGTAAACATATATATATATATATATATATATATATATATATATATATATATATATATATATATATATATATATATATATATATATATATATATATATATATATATATATATTGTGTGTGAGTGCTCGCTTAACAATTCGCAAACGGGCGAAATTATTCACAGACATTATCTCTCAGTCCACAACAGGATTCGAACCTGAAAATTCGGCATCAGAGTACACATTACTTTACCCATGGTGTGGCGAGTGTGAATGGTAGAAGGTAATGATGTGATGGTGTGGTGAGTGGTAGAAGGTAATGATGTGATGGTGTGGTGAGTGGTAGAAGGTAATGATGTGATGGTGTGGTGAGTGGTAGAAGGTAATGATGTGATGGTGTGGTGAGTGGTAGAAGGTAATGATGTGATGGTGTGGTGAGTGGTAGAAGGTAATGATGTGATGGTGTGGTGAGTGGTAGAAGGTAATGATGTGATGGTGTGGTGAGTGGTAGAAGGTAATGATGTGATGGTGTGGTGAGTGGTAGAAGGTAATGATGTGATGGTGTGGTGAGTGGTAGAAGGTAATGATGTGATGAGTGGTAGAAGGTAATGATGTGATGGTGTGGTGAGTGGTAGAAGGTAATGATGTGATGGTGTGGTGAGTGGTAGAAGGTAATGATGTGATGGTGTGGTGAGTGGTAGAAGGTAATGATGTGATGGTGTGGTGAATGGTAGAAGGTAATGATGTGATGGTGTGGTGAGTGGTAGAAGGTAATGATGTGATGGTGTGGTGAGTGGTAGAAGGTAATGATGTGATGGTGTGGTGAGTGGTAGAAGGTAATGATGTGATGGTGTGGTGAGTGGTAGAAGGTAATGATGTGATGGTGTGGTGAGTGGTAGAAGGTAATGATGTGATGAGTGGTAGAAGGTAATGATGTGATGGTGTGGTGAGTGGTAGAAGGTAATGATGTGATGGTGTGGTGAGTGGTAGAAGGTGATGGTGTGGTGAGTGGTAGAAGGTAATGATGTGATGGTGTGGTGAGTGGTAGAAGGTAATGATGTGATGGTGTGGTGAGTGGTAGAAGGTAATGATGTGATGGTGTGGTGAGTGGTAGAAGGTAATGATGTGATGGTGTGGTGAGTGGTAGAAGGTAATGATGTGATGGTGTGGTGAGTGGTAGAAGGTAATGATGTGATGGTGTGGTGAGTGGTAGAAGGTAATGATGTGATGGTGTGGTGAGTGGTAGAAGGTAATGATAGATGGTGGTGGTACAGGTACAGGATATATGACAGATAGTGGTGGTTAGGGCACAGACTCGTAACATGTTAATAGGCAATAGTAACAGTATTAGTATTGATAGTAATAATGTTGGTGTAAATAATAGTAATAATAGTAGTAGTTATAGTAGTTGTAGCACCATCATCATCAGCAAATGGTTGTAGGTGTGAACTCTGTCAGGAATGTGTTGGGGCGGAGTGATAACAAGCTTATGTTTGTTATAGCGCCATGGTACATTACTCGGTGGTAGGTACCTCAACTTTACTACCCTCCACTACACTACCTCAACTTTACTACCCTCCACTACACTATGTACCTCAACTTTACTACCCTCCACTACACTATGTACTTCAACTTTACTACCCTCCACTACACTATGTACCTCAACTTTACTACCCTCCACTACACTACCTCAACTTTACTACCCTCCACTACACTATGTACCTCAACTTTACTACCCTCCACTACACTATGTACCTCAACTTTACTACCCTCCACTACACTATGTACCTCAACTTTACTACCCTCCACTACACTACCTCAACTTTACTACCCTCCACTACACTATGTACCTCAACTTTACTACCCTCCACTACACTATGTACTTCAACTTTACTACCCTCCACTACACTATGTACCTCAACTTTACTACCCTCCACTACACTATGTACCTCAACTTTACTACCCTCCACTACACTATGTACCTCAACTTTACTACCCTCCACTACAATATGTACCTCAACTTTACTACCCTCCACTACACTATGTACCTCAACTTTACTACCCTCCACTACAATATGTACCTCAACTTTACTACCCTCCACTACACTATGTACCTCAACTTTACTACCCTCCACTACACTATGTACCTCAACTTTACTACCCTCCAGTACACTATGTACCTCAACTTTACTACCCTCCACTACACTATGTACCTCAACTTTACTACCCTCCACTACACTATGTACCTCAACTTTACTACCCTCCACTACACTATGTACCTCAACTTTACTACCCTCCAGTACACTATGTACCTCAACTTTACTACCCTCCACTACACTATGTACCTCAACTTTACTACCCTCCACTACACTATGTACCTCAACTTTACTACCCTCCACTACACTATGTACCTCAACTTTACTACCCTCCACTACACTATGTACCTCAACTTTACTACCCTCCACTACACTATGTACCTCAACTTTACTACCCTCCACTACACTATGTACCTCAACTTTACTACCCTCCACTACACTATGTACCTCAACTTTACTACCCTCCACTACACTATGTACCTCACCTTTACTACCCTCCACTACACTATGTACCTCAACTTTACTACCCTCCACTACACTATGTACCTCACCTTTACTACCCTCCACTACACTATGTACCTCAACTTTACTACCCTCCACTACACTATGTACCTCATCTTTACTACCCTCCACTACACTATGTACCTCATCTTTACTACCCTCCACTACACTATGTACCTCAACTTTACTACCCTCCACTACACTATGTACCTCAACTTTACTACCCTCCACTACACTATGTACCTCAACTTTACTACCCTCCACTACACTATGTACCTCAACTTTACTACCCTCCACTACACTATGTACCTCACCTTTACTACCCTCCACTACACTATGTACCTCAACTTTACTACCCTCCACTACACTATGTACCTCACCTTTACTACCCTCCACTACACTATGTACCTCAACTTTACTACCCTCCACTACACTATGTACGTCAACTTTACTACCCTCCACTACACTATGTACCTCAACTTTACTACCCTCCACTACACTATGTACCTCAACTTTACTACCCTCCACTACACTATGTACCTCAACTTTACTACCCTCCACTACACTATGTACCTCAACTTTACTACCCTCCACTACACTATGTACCTCAACTTTACTACCCTCCACTACACTATGTACCTCAACTTTACTACCCTCCACTACACTATGTACCTCATCACTTTACTACCCTCCACTACACTATGTACCTCAACTTTACTACCCTCCACTACACTATGTACCTCAACTTTACTACCCTCCACTACACTATGTACCTCAACTTTACTACCCTCCACTACACTATGTACCTCAACTTTACTACCCTCCACTACACTATGTACCTCAACTTTACTACCCTCCACTACACTATGTACCTCAACTTTACTACCCTCCACTACACTATGTACCTCACCTTTACTACCCTCCACTACACTATGTACCTCAACTTTACTACCCTCCACTACACTATGTACCTCAACTTTACTACCCTCCACTACACTATGTACCTCAACTTTACTACCCTCCACTACACTATGTACCTCAACTTTACTACCCTCCACTACACTATGTACCTCAACTTTACTACCCTCCACTACACTATGTACCTCATCTTTACTACCCTCCACTACACTACCTCAACTTTACTACCCTCCACTACACTATGTACCTCACCTTTACTACCCTCCACTACACTATGTACCTCAACTTTACTACCCTCCACTACACTATGTACCTCAACTTTACTACCCTCCACTACACTATGTACCTCAACTTTACTACCCTCCACTACACTATGTACCTCAACTTTACTACCCTCCACTACACTATGTACCTCAACATTACTACCCTCCACTACACTATGTACCTCATCTTTACTACCCTCCACTACACTACCTCAACTTTACTACCCTCCACTACACTATGTACCTCAACATTACTACCCTCCACTACACTATGTACCTCAACTTTACTACCCTCCACTACACTATGTACCTCAACATTACTACCCTCCACTACACTATGTACCTCATCTTTACTACCCTCCACTACACTACCTCAACTTTACTACCCTCCACTACACTATGTACCTCAACTTTACTACCCTCCACTACACTATGTACCTCAACATTACTACCCTCCACTACACTATGTACCTCAACTTTACTACCCTCCACTACACTATGTACCTCAACTTTACTACCCTCCACTACACTGTACCTCAACTTTACTACCCTCCACTACACTATGTACCTCAACTTTACTACCCTCCACTACACTATGTACCTCAACTTTACTACCCTCCACTACACTACCTCAACTTTACTACCCTCCACTACACTATGTACCTCAACTTTACTACCCTCCACTACACTTTGTACCTCAACTTTACTACCCTTCACTACACTATGTACCTCAACTTTACTACCCTCCACTACACTATGTACCTCAACTTTACTACCCTCCACTACACTATGTACCTCATCTTTACTACCCTCCACTACACTATGTACCTCAACTTTACTACCCTCCACTACACTATGTACCTCAACTTTACTACCCTCCAGTACACTATGTACCTCATCTTTACTACCCTCCACTACACTATGTACCTCAACTTTACTACCCTCCACTACACTATGTACCTCAACTTTACTACCCTCCACTACACTATGTACCTCAACTTTACTACCCTCCAGTACACTATGTACCTCATCTTTACTACCCTCCACTACACTACCTCAACTTTACTACCCTCCACTACACTATGTACCTCAACTTTACTACCCTCCACTACACTATGTACCTCAACTTTACTACCCTTCACTACACTATGTACCTCAACTTTACTACCCTCCACTACACTATGTACCTCAACTTTACTACCCTCCACTACACTATGTACCTCAATTTTACTACCCTCCACTACACTATGTACCTCAACTTTACTACCCTCCACTACACTATGTACCTCAATTTTACTACCCTCCACTACACTATGTACCTCAACTTTACTACCCTCCACTACACTATGTACTTCATCTTTACTACCCTCCACTACACTATGTACCTCAACTTTACTACCCTCCACTACACTATGTACCTCAACTTTACTACCCTCCACTACACTATGTACCTCAACTTTACTACCCTCCAGTACACTATGTACCTCATCTTTACTACCCTCCACTACACTACCTCAACTTTACTACCCTCCACTACACTATGTACCTCACCTTTACTACCCTCCACTACACTATGTACCTCAACTTTACTACCCTCCACTACACTATGTACCTCAACTTTACTACCCTCCACTACACTATGTACCTCATCTTTCCTACCCTCCACTACACTATGTACCTCAACTTTACTACCCTCCACTACACTATGTACCTCATCTTTACTACCCTCCACTACACTATGTACCTCAACTTTACTACCCTCCAGTACACTATGTACCTCATCTTTACTACCCTCCACTACACTACCTCAACTTTACTACCCTCCACTACACTATGTACCTCACCTTTACTACCCTCCACTACACTATGTACCTCAACTTTACTACCCTCCACTACACTATGTACCTCAACTTTACTACCCTCCACTACACTATGTACCTCATCTTTCCTACCCTCCACTACACTATGTACCTCAACTTTACTACCCTCCACTACACTATGTACCTCATCTTTACTACCCTCCACTACACTATGTACCTCAACTTTACTACCCTCCACTACACTATGTACCTCAACTTTACTACCCTCCACTACACTATGTACCTCAACTTTACTATCCTCCACTACACTATGTACCTCAACTTTACTACCCTCCACTACACTATGTACCTCAACTTTACTACCCTCCACTACACTATGTACCTCATCTTTACTACCCTCCACTACACTATGTACCTCAACTTTACTACCCTCCACTACACTATGTACCTCAACTTTACTACCCTCCACTACACTATGTACCTCAACTTTACTACCCTCCATTACACTATGTACCTCAACTTTACTACCCTCCACTACGCTATGTACTTCATCTTTACTACCCTCCACTACACTATGTACCTCAACTTTACTACCCTCCACTACACTATGTACCTCAACTTTACTACCCTCCAGTACACTATATACCTCATCTTTACTACCCTCCACTACACTACCTCAACTTTACTACCCTCCACTACACTATGTACCTCATCTTTACTACCCTCGACTACACTATGTACCTCAACTTTACTACCCTCCACTACGCTATGTACCTCAACTTTACTACCCTCCACTACACTATGTACCTCAACTTTACTACCCTCCACTACACTATGTACCTCAACTTTACTACCCTCCACTACACTATGTACCTAAACTTTACTACCCTCCACTAAACTATGTACCTCAACTTTACTACCCTCCACTACACTACGTACCTCAACTTTACTACCCTCCACTACACTATGTACCTCAACTTTACTACCCTCCACTACACTATGTACCTCAACTTTACTACCCTCCACTACACTATGTACCTCAACTTTACTACCCTCCACTACACTATGTACCTCATCTTTACTACCCTCCACTACAATATGTACCTCAACTTTACTACCCTCCACTACACTATGTACCTCAACTTTACTACCCTCCACTACAATATGTACCTCAACTTTACTACCCTCCACTACACTATGTACCTCAACTTTACTACCCTCCACTACACTATGTACCTCATCTTTACTACCCTCCACTACACTATGTACCTCAACTTTACTACCCTCCACTACACTATGTACCCCAACTTTACTACCCTCCACTACACTATGTACCTCATCTTTACTACCCTCCACTACACTATGTACCTCAACTTTACTACCCTCCACTACACTATGTACCTCAACTTTACTACCCTCCACTACACTATGTACCTCAACTTTACTACCCTCCACTACACTATGTACCTCAACTTTACTACCCTCCAATACACTATGTACCTCAACATTACTACCCTCTACTACACTATGTACCTCAACTTTACTACCCTCCAATACACTATGTACCTCAACTTTACTACCCTCGACTACACTATGTACCTCAACTTTACTACCCTCCACTACACTATGTACCTCAACTTTACTACCCTCCACTACACTATGTACCTCAACTTTACTACCCTCCACTACACTATGTACCTCAACTTTACTACCCTCCAGTACACTATGTACCCCATCTTTACTACCCTCCACTACACTACCTCAACTTTACTACCCTCCACTACACTATGTACCTCAACTTTACTACCCTCCACTACACTATGTACCTCATCTTTACTACCCTCCACTACACTATGTACCTCAACTTTACTACCCTCCACTACACTATGTACCTAAACTTTACTACCCTCCACTACACTATGTACCTCAACTTTACTACCCTCCACTACACTATGTACCTCAACTTTACTACCCTCCACTACACTATGTACCTCAACTTTACTACCCTCCACTACACTATGTACCTCAACTTTACTACCCTCCACTACACTATGTACCTCAACTTTACTACCCTCCACTACAATATGAACCTCAACTTTACTACCCTCCACTACACTATGTACCTCAACTTTACTACCCTCCACTACACTATGTACCTCAACTTTACTACCCTCCACTACACTATGTACCTCAACTTTACTACCCTCCACTACACTATGTACCTCAACTTTACTACCCTCCACTACACTATGTACCTCATCTTTACTACCCTCCACTACACTATGTACCTCAACTTTACTACCCTCCACTACAATATGTACCTCAACTTTACTACCCTCCACTACACTATGTACCTCAACTACTACCCTCCATACAATATGTACCTCAACTTTACTACCCTCCACTACACTATGTACCTCAACTTTACTACCCTCCACTACACTATGTACCTCAACTTTACTACCCTCCACTACACTATGTACCTCAACTTTACTACCCTCCACTACACTATGTACCTCAACTTTACTACCCTCCACTACACTATGTACCTCATCTTTACTACCCTCCACTACACTATGTACCTCAACTTTACTACCCTCCACTACACTATGTACCTCAACTTTACTACCCTCCAATACACTATGTACCTCAACATTACTACCCTCTACTACACTATGTACCTCAACTTTACTACCCTCCAATACACTATGTACCTCAACTTTACTACCCTCGACTACACTGTGTACCTCAACTTTACTACCCTCCACTACACTATGTACCTCAACTTTACTACCCTCCACTACACTATGTACCTCAACTTTACTACCCTCCACTACACTATGTACCTCAACTTTACTACCCTCCAGTACACTATGTACCTCATCTTTACTACCCTCCACTACACTACCTCAACTTTACTACCCTCCACTACACTATGTACCTCAACTTTACTACCCTCCACTACACTATGTACCTCAACTTTACTACTGTACCTCAACTTTACTACCCTCCACTACACTATGTACCTCATCTTTACTACCCTCCACTACACTATGTACCTCAACTTTACTACCCTCCACTACACTATGTACCTCAACTTTACTACCCTCCACTACACTATGTACCTCAACTTTACTACCCTCCCCTACACTATGTACCTCAACTTTACTAACCTCCACTACACTATGTACCTCATCTTTACTACCCTCCACTACACTATGTACCTCAACTTTACTACCCTCCACTACACTATGTACTTCAACTTTACTACCCTCCACTACACTATGTACCTCAACTTTACTACCCTCCACTACACTATGTACCTCAACTTTACTACCCTCCTCTACACTTTGTACCTCAACTTTACTACCCTCCACTACACTATGTACCTCAACTTTACTACCCTCCACTACACTATGTACCTCAACTTTACTACCCTCCACTACACTATGTACCTCAACTTTACTACCCTCCACTACACTATGTACCTCAACTTTACTACCCTCCACTACAGATTTTTCCCACTGATCGTATGTACTGTTTCGGCCCCGGACTGGCGAAACGTTTGTTCGGGCACGTTCTTCCTCCCCTGCTGCCCCTGTTAACCCTACCTTCCCTGCTGCCCCTGTTAACCCTACTTTCCCTGCTCACCCCTGCCTTCCCTGCTGCCCCTGTTAACCCTACCTTCCCTGCTGCCCCTGTTAGCCCTACCTTCCCTGCTCACCCCTGCCTTCCCTGCTGCCCCTATTAACCCTACCTTCCCTGCTGCCCCTGTTAACCCTACCTTCCCTACTGCCCCTGTTAACCCTACTTTCCCTGCTGCCCCTGTTAACCCTACCTTCCCTGCTCACCCCTGCCTTCCCTGCTGCCCCTGTTAACCCTACCTTCCCTGCTTCCCCCTGTTAACCCTACCTTCCCTGCTGCCCTTGTTAACCCTACCTTCCCTGCTTCCCCCTGTTAATCCTACCTTCCCTGCTTCCCCCTGTTAACCCTACCTTCCCTGCTTCCCCCTATTAACCCTACCTTCCCTGTTAACCCTACCTTCCCTGCTTCCCCCTTTTAACCCTACCGTCTCTGCTTCCCCCTGTTAACCCTACCTTTCCTGCGGCCCCTGTTAACCCTACCTTCCCTACTTCCCCCTCTTAACCCTACCTTCCCTGCTGCCCCTGTAAACCCTACCGTCTCTACTTCCCCATGTTAACCCCTACCTTCCCTGCTTCCCTCTGTTAACCCTACCTTCTCTGCTTCCCCCTGTTAACCCTACCTTCCCTGCTGCCCCTGTTAACCCTACCTTCCTTGCTGCCCCTGTTAACCCTACCTTCCCTGCTTTCCCCTGTTAACCCTACCTTCCCTGCTGCCCCTGTTAACCCTACCTTCCCTGCTGCCCCTGTTTACCCTACCTTCCCTGCTTCCCCCTGTTAACCCTATCTTCCCTGCGTCCCCCTGTTAACCCTATCTTCCCTGCTTCCCCCTGTTGACCCTACCTTTCCTGCTGCCCCTGTTAACCCTACCTTCCCTGCTGCCCCTGTTAACCCTACCTTTCCTGCTTCCCTGTGTTAACCCTACCTTCCCTGCTTCCCCCTGTTAACCCTATCTTCCCTGCTTCCCCCTGTTAACCCTACCTTCCCTGCTGCCCCTGTTAACCCTACCTTCCCTGCTTCCCCCTGTTAACCCTACCTTCCCTGCTTCCCCCTGTTAACCCTATCTTCCCTGCTTCCCCCTGTTAACCCTACCTTCCCTGCTGCCCCTGTTAACCCTACCTTCCCTGCTGCCCCTGTTAACCCTACCTTCCCTGCTGCACCTGTTAACCCTAGCCTTCCCTGCTTCCCCCTGTTAACCCTACCTTCCCTGCTGCCCCTGTTAACCCTGCCTTCCTCCCCTGCCCACCCAGCAGTAGCAGGTACCTGTGAGAGTCAGTAGTGCGCGTCGCATCCAGTAATATATTGCAAATATGAAGGAATTTTTATCATGCTGCAAGAATATTGTTGTATAGAAGTGGTGTGCACAGTGCACTGTGATGGTGGCTGTTAGAAGTGGTGTGCACAGTGCACTGTGAGGGTGGCTGTTAGAAGTGGTGTGCACAGTGCACTGTGAGGGTGGCTGTTAGAACTGGTTTGCACAGTGCACTGTGATGGTGGCTGTTAGAAGTGGTGTGCACAGTGCACTGTGAGGGTGACTGTTGGAAGTGGTGTGCACAGTGCACTGTGAGGGTGGCTGTTAGAAGTGGTGTGCACAGTGCACTGTGATGGTGGCTGTTAGAAGTGGTGTGCACAGTGCACTGTGAGGGTGGCTGTTAGAAGTGGTGTGCACAGTGCACTGTGAGGGTGGCTGTTAGAAGTGGTGTGCACAGTGCACTGTGAGGGTGGCTGTTAGAAGTGGTGTGCACAGTGCACTGTGAGGGTGGCTGTTAGAAGTGGTGTGCACAGTGCACTGTGAGGGTGGCTGTTAGAAGTGGTGTGCACAGTGCACTGTGAGGGTGGCTGTTAGAAGTGGTGTGCACAGTGCACTGTGAGGGTGGCTGTTAGAAGTGGTGTGCACAGTGCACTGTGAGGGGGGCTGTTAGAAGTGGTGTGCACAGTGCACTGTGAGGGTGGCTGTTAGAAGTGGTGTGCACAGTGCACTGTGAGGGTGGCTTAGAAGTGGTGTGCACAGTGCACTGTGAGGGTGGCTGTTAGAAGTGGTGTGCACAGTGCACTGTGAGGGTGGCTTAGAAGTGGTGTGCACAGTGCACTGTGAGGGTGGCTGTTAGAAGTGGTGTGCACAGTGCACTGTGAGGGTGGCTGTTAGAAGTGGTGTGCACAGTGCACTGTGAGGGTGGCTGTTAGAAGTGGTGTGCACAGTGCACTGTGAGGGTGGCTGTTAGAAGTGGTGTGCACTGTGAGGGTGGCTGTTAGAAGTGGTGTGCACAGTGCACTGTGAGGGTGGCTGTTAGAAGTGGTGTGCACAGTGCACTGTGAGGGTGGCTGTTAGAAGTGGTGTGCACAGTGCACTGTGAGGGTGGCTGTTAGAAGTGGTGTGCACAGTGCACTGTGAGGGTGGCTGTTAGAAGTGGTCTGCACAGTGCACTGTGAGGGTGGCTGTTAGAAGTGGTCTGCACAGTGCACTGTGAGGGTGGCTGTTAGAAGTGGTGTGCACAGTGCACTGAGGGTGGCTGTTAGAAGTGGTCTGCACAGTGCACTGTGAAGGTGGCTGTTAGAAGTGGTGTGCACAGTGCACCGTGAGGGTGGCTGTTAGAAGTGGTGTGCACAGTGCACTGTGAGGGTGGCTGTTAGAAGTGGTGTGCACAGTGCACTGTGAGGGTGGCTGTTAGAAGTGGTCTGCACAGTGCACTGTGAGGGTGGCTGTTAGAAGTGGTCTGCACAGTGCACTGTGAGGGTGGCTGTTAGAAGTGGTGTGCACAGTGCACTGTGAGGGTGGCTGTTAGAAGTGGTCTGCACAGTGCACTGTGAGGGTGGCTGTTAGAAGTGGTCTGCACAGTGCACTGTGAGGGTGGCTGTTAGAAGTGGTGTGCACAGTGCACTGAGGGTGGCTGTTAGAAGTGGTCTGCACAGTGCACTGTGAAGGTGGCTGTTAGAAGTGGTGTGCACAGTGCACCGTGAGGGTGGCTGTTAGAAGTGGTGTGCACAGTGCACTGTGAGGGTGGCTGTTAGAAGTGGTGTGCACAGTGCACTGTGAGGGTGGCTGTTAGAAGTGGTCTGCACAGTGCACTGTGAGGGTGGCTGTTAGAAGTGGTGTGCACAGTGCACTGTGAGGGTGGCTGTTAGAAGTGGTCTGCACAGTGCACTGTGAGGGTGGCTGTTAGAAGTGGTCTGCACAGTGCACTGTGAGGGTGGCTGTTAGAAGTGGTGTGCACAGTGCACTGTGAGGGTGGCTGTTAGAAGTGGTGTGCACAGTGCACTGTGAGGGTGGCTGTTAGAAGTGGTGTGCACAGTGCACTGTGAGGGTGGCTGTTAGTACACCAAGGATATGGTCAAGCCTTTAGAGGTTATGGTTACCATTGTTATGGTGCATGATTACCATTGCTATGGTGCAAGGTTACCATGTATGTCATGGTGCAAGGTTACCATGTATGTTATGGTGCAAGGTTACTATGTATGAAGAAAGTGATGGTTGACGTTTCAAGACGGCTTGATTTTCTAGGCGAAACGTTCAGGGAGAACCCGCAGACATATCTGCTGTTACACTGCTGTAGGCAGACGCAGAGTTTGTCTATAATATATATATATATATATATATATATATATATATATATATATATATATATATATATATATATATATATATATATATATATATATATATATATATATATATATATATATATGTATATATATATATATATATATATATATATATATATATATATATATATATATATATATATATATATATATATATATATATATATTACAGTAAAGAATGGGGTTATCTGGTGTTACTGAAGCACACTGACGCAGATTAATGAGGCGGACTTGTAACTGGATTTGCCATTTACGCCAGAAAACATGGCGGTTAATGACGCAACAAGATGCGATAATCTGATACGCCAATTACACAGATTATGCAGATTTCTGACATCAAATTTTTAATAGTGGGATGTAAATTGGTGATTAGTCGTAATGGGATAAAATTGTGTGTGTGTACACTTACCTAGTTGTACTCACCTATTTGTGGTTGCAGGGGTCGATTCATAGCTCCTGGCCCCGCCTCTTCACTGGCCGCTACTGGGTCACTCTCCCTGCACCATAAGCTTTATCATACCTCTGTGTGTGTGTGTGTGTGTGTGTGTGTGTGTGTGTGTGTGTGTAATGTGACAAGAGAATGACAGCGGGTCTCCAGAGAAATGCCCCAACCTCATTTGTGTGACTGTTGTGTTGTATAACACGCACTCCCAGCGCCTGACCTGACCGGCAAGGCCAGGAGCTGAGTCTAGACACTTGTTTACAAAAGACTTTCAGCAGAAAAACTTTCAACTTTCAACGAACGAAGCTTAAATTTCAGTGCAGAAATATTTTACTGATACGACGTTTCGCCCAGTGGGTGAAACTTTGTTATTAATGAAAGGTCTCTCCTCTGATATTTTGTATCATATCTGTCAACTCTCAGCTGTTCATTTAAATGTTATCGAGGAGGAACTGGTGAAATGTTCTCCCGGCAGATACAGTGCTCGTCACGGCATTATGCCGGGGCGCTCACCCGGCATAATGCTGTGACGAGCACTGTAGTCTTACATTACTGGATGTTAACATGTGAAAAATAATTTTACATTACAATCACTTGTGTTGTGTTTCTTAGAGTAGTGTTTAGTGTTGACTGCTTCTTTCAGGGCAGGAGAGAGATCAGAGCTGGAACACACACACATATCATTTACGGCCAGCATACAGCCATTGAAGCGTTTAAATTACTGGGAACACCTTAAAGTCCTAAGGAGGTGTGAGAGATACAAGATAATATATGCGTGGAAGGTGTTTCAGGGCCTGGTCACAAATCTGCACAATGCCATAGTAACATTCCGCAGTGAGAGAGATGGTTGAATGTGTAAAATATACCCAGTGAAAAACGGGGGCATCTTGGACACAATAAGAGAACATTGTATCAACATTCATGACGTGCACAACTTGTCAGACACTGCAACATCATGGAATCTTGGTTCAGAGGACATCTACATGACCTTCTCCACGGCTACTACAACTAACCCATTCCTTTGGGTATGACCTACTTCCACTGGGGAATCCCGCCTACCAGTGACTATGCCCTCGTCTGCTACCCGTCCTTATCCACTGACGCATATATAAGCCCCAGCCTCCTTGCCTGTGCTCCAGAATCTCTACAACCACGGTGTTCTACACACCAACTCCAAGGCTGAGGAACTGATTACCTTATCTTCTGTACATAATTCTACTGCTTTCAAATTATGTCCTAGAATTTTTATTGATAAAGCCACTGGATGGCGAAACGTCTACAATAAAGATAACCAGATGTTGCACATGTGTCTTAACTTTCAACATTCATGACCTCAGACTGTTTAACACTCTACCTCAAGATACCAGAAACACTGCTGGAACAAGTGTAGAAGTTTTCAAGAGGGAATTGGACATGTACCTTCGCGAATTGCTAGAACAAGCAGGTTATGTTAGTTTTGTGGGCCAGCGGGCTGCAGGTAGCAACAGCCTCGTTGATCAAGCAAGCGCCAGACAGGCCTGGCCTAGGGCCGGACTGCGAGAGTAGGAATACTCTCGAAAGCCTTCAAAGGTAAAGGCATAAAGGCGTGCGTGCGTGCGTGCGTGTGTGTGTGTGTGTGTGTGTGTGTGTGTGTGTGTGTGTGTGTGTGTGTGTGTGTGTGTGTGTGTGTGTGTGTGTGTGTATGTGTGTGTGTGTGTGTGTGTGTGTGTGTATGTGTGTGTATGTATGTGTATGTATGTGTGTGTGTGTGGGGGGGGGGGCTGTGGACCATGCTTCTCTGCAAGTTATCAACAGTAGTGCATCTTTAATGTTGTGTGTTGCTCACCCACTACAACCCCATCCCTCACCCACACGCCTCAACCATCACCCATCACCCTCAAGTGCGCTCGTCCCCTTCACCCGTCACAACACCACCAATCACGCACACTTGCATCTTCTCCCATCACTCACATCCACAGTCCCATCCACCAACATAACCACAACTTCCTTCACCAACGTAATCACCACCACTATCACCAACACCAAACTTGTAGTCACATCAGTACAGTCAGATAAACTTTTTTTTTTTTGACAAAGTTTTAGTTTTTGGGCTGAGGGTGACGAAGGTTAATCGTCCGTGGGGAGAGGGAAGAGGAATGGGGGAATTATGGTGGGGTTGTGGTGGTGATTTTGAGCTTTGATTCAGGTGAAATCGCAAACATTACTGCCAGATGTAGACGCAAACATTTCTGCCAAATGTAGACACAAACATTACTACCAGACGTAGGCACGAGCATGTTGCAAATCGTAGGCACAGACATTATTAGCAAACGTATACACAAACATTAATGCCAGACGTACGCACAACCATGACTGCCAGACGTACGCACAACCATTGCTGCCAGACGTAGGCATAACCATTATTGCTAGACGTAGACACATTTTTACCAGACGTAGGCACAAACATTGCTGCCAGTCCTCGGGTGCTTCATGGCCAAACGTATCGCGGCTAGTGTTAGTAATTGGCTTATTATTTGCGTATTTACATTTCATAGGGTGATATAACTTAATCTAATCTAGCGTAAGGTAACTTAATCTAACCTAAATTAACTGAACAAAATTTAAATAAAAATGATTGCATTTGAATGTGGTGACGATGGTAAAAAGAAGAGAGGGGGAAACCGAGAACCAAACATTGGGGAGGAAAGTGATAAAGAAAAGGGAGATGAGAGGGAAAGGAGGAATAAGACGTCACCACATAAGCCTTCCAAACCTGTTATCGTGGTCCCCCATCCCCCCCCAGTGTTACAATCCTAGTGACCTGCTCACCACTACCTCACCTCCCCTGCTTTGTGTCGTGTTTCCACCGCTCCAGCTACCCCCCACTCCTTCCCCTCCCCTCCCCCTCTTGTCATTCATACACATAGTCAGGTTCCATACATGGTTGTGAGAGCAGGTACGATGGGGGTCCACAAGGCTAAGGGGAGGGAATGTAACAAGTGGTTAAGAGGCGGGGCCAGGAGCTAAGACTCAACCACTGCAACCACATACAGGTGAGTATACGGTCAGTACATGTATATATACGATGAGAATACACATGAAGGAGAGAACTACAGCCCAGTATCACTGAAATTGATGGAGAAAATATTCAGAGGGAGGAGAAAAAATAAGATTGGATAGGTCAAGAGAGAGGGAGGGAAAGAGAGAGGGAGAGAGAGAGAGAAGGGGGGAAGAGAGAGGGGGAGAGAGAGGGGGGAGAGAGGGAGAGAGGGGGGAGAGAGAGAGGGGGGAGAGAGAGAGAGGGGGGAGAGAGGGGGGGAGAGAGAGGGAGAGAGAGAGAGAGGGGGAGAGAGAGAGAGGGAGAGAGAGAGAGGAGGATGTTTAGTGACATCACCAGTTCTATTGCTAACTATCGCTTTGTGCTCTTCAATTGACATCATTTAGACCCCAACGAACGACCCAATTCTTTCCCGAACACAAGTGATTAGGTAACCTTGTCACCACAGTGCTTCGCAAAGCTGACATTGTTATTGTACCAAGACTCAGTGACTGCCGTCAACACACCTGCTCACCAAGGTGGCGACTTGAATTCAACCCTGATAATTGGAAAGTATGAGAGTGAGAAGACGGAACACGGAATACAGCCTGGGGAGAAAGACGCTGCAAACGTGAAAGGAGAAAGATGTGGAAGTAAGCACTGCACCAAACATATCACCAGAAATACATATCAGTGAGAAAGATGTGGAAGTAAGCACTGCACCAAACATATCACCAGAAATACATATCAGTGAGAAAGATGTGGAAGTAAGCACTGCATCAAACATATCACCAGAAATACATATCAGTGAGAAAGATGTGGAAGTAAGCACTGCATCAAACATATCACCAGAAATACATATCAATGAGAAAGATGTGGAAGTAAGCACTGCATCAAACATATCACCAGAAATACATATCAGTGAGAAAGATGTGGAAGTAAGCACTGCATCAAACATATCACCAGAAATACATATCAGTGAGAAAGATGTGAAAGTAAGCACTGCATCAAACATATCACCAGAAATACATATCAGTGAGAAAGATGTGGAAGTAAGCACTGCATCAAACATATCACCAGAAATACATATCAGTGAGAAAGATGTGAAAGTAAGCACTGCATCAAACATATCACCAGAAATACATATCAGTGAGAAAGATGTGGAAGTAAGCACTGCATCAAACATATCACCAGAAATGCATATCAGTCGCAAAATTGCTTACTCCAACAACTACCAGCCAGACATTTAAACAAGGATGGATTTAAGAACATTAGATATGTTTGCTAAGCCTACCCTGGAACCAGGCTGCACCTGATCAAGCAGACGAAGGTAGTGCCATATACAGAATATGAAAGTTGAACCATTATCACCCTCACTGTGGATAATTAATGAAGTAGTTGGTGATACAACACCTTGTCTCACCGAGTAAATAAAGATAGGGAAGTGAACATTCAGTATTCAAGACTGTGTTACATAGTTTAGGACACTGAGTTAAAATACTAAATTATACAGTCTCATTTAATTACCGAGAAAGAGATCTGATGCTGAAATATCCGGGAAGATACCATAGAAGATATTTAAAGTAGGTGAATATAATAAACCGAACCCAAATAATATTTGCTTGGAGATATAATAGTCCTTAGTCTCAAATCTAGCTAATACAACTAGTTTCACACCTAGCTAATATATCTTTCTTGGCAGAATACTCCTAGTAGGCCAACCGGACTCCTGCTTCCCCCTCCCCCTCCTTAGGTCTCAAGATCACACACAGTCCATCCAGCTGTCTCTAACAGACTCTGGCCACCAAATCTTCCTCTCTACACTCCTTCCTGGCCCTACTTCCGCCTGACTCGTGGGCAGACTAACCAAATGGTAGTAAAAGGATGAGAGTTCCATTCCCTCTCCCCCTCCGGTGGCCTGGTGGCTAAAGCTCTCGCTTCACACACAGAGGGCCCGGGTTCGATTCCCGGCGGGGTGGAAATATTTCGACGTGTTTCCTTACACTTGTTGTTCACCTAGCAACAGATAGGTACCTGGGTGTTAATCGACTGGCGTGGGTCGCATCCTGGGAGACGAGCTTGAGGACCCCAATGGAAATAAGTAGACAGTCCTCGATGACGCAAATGACTTTCTTGGGTTATCTTGGGTGGCTAACCCTCTGGGGTTAAAAATCCGAAGAAAATCTTATCTTAACACTACAGGACACAGCTCTTAGAAACAAGATATTGCTGAGGGACTAAGGCGAGAGACTTCATTGAGGAACTCAGTCTGCACTAGAAGAAAGGCCCAAGGACGCTGAGTAGGGGGGTAACATGATCTTGACATACAAAATACTCAGGAGATTGGATCAATTAGACAGGGACAAGCTGAGATGTAGAATATAAGGACATAAGAATGGAGGAACACTGCAGTAAGCATATTGGCCCACACTAGGCAAGTCCTCAAACTCAAGACTCGCTAACAAAAATTTTTGGAAATAAGTTACTTTGTCTGATTATTTTTTGTGGGGGGAGGGGTTAAGGTAGGTAATTTACACATGTTAAACTATGTATTATAATTGTTCTTATGTGTACTTGTACTTGGTTAAACTTAGTTTCAAGAATAGGGATTACCGTGGACCGGGCCGCGGGGGCGTTGATCCCCGGAATAACCTCCAGGCAACCTCCTGGGTAAATAGTGTCAGGCTGTTACTGCTGGACGCACGTAGTCCAGCGTACGAACCACAGCCCGGCTGATCTGGAGGTATAATTATGAGAGTGGAGGATGGTGGAGTAAGGGCAGTAAAGGAGGATGATGTAACAGTAATTCTGGAGGGATTGAAAACTTATAATTGTGGACGTTACAACAGTGATGGTGAGAGCTAAGAGGCGGGGCCAGGAGCTATGAATCGACCCATGCCAATATGGTGAATACAGAGATGGCTTTGATATTATACTGAGAGCGTGGACCTCAGCAACACAAACATGGCGTCGATATTATATTTTAAAATAAAGGCGAGGGTTTAAATTTAAACGTGAAGACCTACGGTACAATTGATCCCTTTCGGGGATGAATTAATTCCAGCGTGTTAACTGGAATAAATTGAAATATAATATTCGTGAGCCTGGCGGATGTTGCGTGTGTTTGATACGCAACTTTGTGTTGTGTGTGATATGCAACTTTGTGTTGCATGTGTGTTTGATACGCAACTTTGTGTTGTGTGTGTATGTATGATACGCAACTTTGTGTTGTGTGTGTGATATGCAACTTTGTGTTGCATGTGTGTTTGATACGCAACTTTGTGTTGCGTGTGTATGTATGATACGCAACTTTGTGTTGTGTGTGTGATATGCAACTTTGTGTTGCATGTGTGTTTGATACGCAACTTTGAGATACATGTGTGTGATACACAACTTTGGGATACATGTGTGTGATACAACTTTGAGATACATGTGTGTGATACACAACTTTGGGATACATGTGTGTGATACACAACTTTAAGATACAGCCAGATACATGCTCTATTATGTTGCTTAATACACTGTGTTAAAGGAAGTGGTGTTGCAGAAGGGTGGGGGGAGGGGGGTGAAGGAAATAAGTGGAGGTGGAAGGAGGACTGGATGGGAGAGACGATAGGTAGTGAGGAACGTAGGATAAATGGTGAGGGAAGGATAGGTTAGGGGGGTGGTGAGAAGATAGTTATCAACAGGAAAGAAGATTAAAGGGATGCTAAGGGGTTGTGTAGAGAGGGAGGAAGAGGAGGGGGAGAGATTAGAGATAACAGTTATTGTTAAGTGTGATGGTAGCTGGTAGTGGTGGTGGTAGCTGGTTGTGGTGGTGGTAGCTGGTCGTGGTGGTGGTAGCTGGTAGTGGTGGTGGTAGCTGGTAGTGGTGGTGGTAGCTGGTAGTGGTGGTGGTAGCTGGTAGTGGTGGTGGTAGCTGGTCGTGGTGGTGGTAGCTGGTTGTGGTGGTGGTAGCTGGTCGTGGTGGTGGTAGCTGGTCGTGGTGGTGGTAGCTGGTTGTGGTGGTGGTAGCTGGTTGTGGTGGTGGTAGCTGGTTGTGGTGGTGGTAGCTGGTCGTGGTGGTGGTAGCTGGTCGTGGTGGTGGTAGCTGGTTGTGGTGGTGGTAGCTGGTTGTGGTGGTGGTAGCTGGTTGTGGTGGTGGTAGCTGGTCGTGGTGGTGGTAGCTGGTTGTGGTGGTGGTAGCTGGTCGTGGTGGTGGTAGCTGGTCGTGGTGGTGGTAGCTGGTTGTGCTGGTGGTAGCTGGTCGTGGTGGTGGTAGCTGGTTGTGGTGGTGGTAGCTGGTTGTGGTGGTGGTAGCTGGTCGTGGTGGTGGTAGCTGGTCGTGGTGGTGGTAGCTGGTTGTGGTGGTGGTAGCTGGTCGTGGTGGTGGTAGCTGGTCGTGGTGGTGGTAGCTGGTCGTGGTGGTGGTAGCTGGTAGTGGTGGTGGTAGCTGGTCGTGGTGGTGGTAGCTGGTAGTGGTGGTGGTAGCTGGTTGTGGTGGTGGTAGCTGGTCGTGGTGGTGGTAGCTGGTTGTGGTGGTGGTAGCTGGTCGTGGTGGTGGTAGCTGGTCGTGGTGGTGGTAGCTGGTTGTGGTGGTGGTAGCTGGTCGTGGTGGTGGTAGCTGGTCGTGGTGGTGGTAGCTGGTCGTGGTGGTGGTAGCTGGTAGTGGTGGTGGTAGCTGGTCGTGGTGGTGGTAGCTGGTCGTGGTGGTGGTAGCTGGTTGTGGTGGTGGTAGCTGGTAGTGGTGGTGGTAGCTGGTCGTGGTGGTGGTAGCTGGTTGTGGTGGTGGTAGCTGGTAGTGGTGGTGGTAGCTGGTTGTGGTGGTGGTAGCTGGTAGTGGTGGTGGTAGCTGGTCGTGGTGGTGGTAGCTGGTTGTGGTGGTGGTAGCTGGTCGTGGTGGTGGTAGCTGGTCGTGGTGGTGGTAGCTGGTAGTGGTGGTGGTAGCTGGTCGTGGTGGTGGTAGCTGGTCGTGGTGGTGGTAGCTGGTCGTGGTGGTGGTAGCTGGTAGTGGTGGTGGTAGCTGGTCGTGGTGGTGGTAGCTGGTTGTGGTGGTGGTAGCTGGTCGTGGTGGTGGTAGCTGGTCGTGGTGGTGGTAGCTGGTAGTGGTGGTGGTAGCTGGTCGTGGTGGTGGTAGCTGGTAGTGGTGATGGTAGCTGGTTATGATGGTGGTAGTGGTAGCTGGTAGTGGTGTCTGTTAGCAGAAATGTAAACACTATAACCCCCTACGAGTTTAGCGCTTCCACCTGATTAGCATAACTAAATAAATTACACGAAACGAAATAATCCAGACTTGGCACATTTACCTAACGGAATAAATAAGCTTATTTCTCCAGGTAACTAAAGGTCGACACTCGTGACGCGTCTAGTGGCTCCGAGTTCTTGTTACTCAGTATTCCCTTCGGTACAACTTTCGGTCTTATGACTGAGGTCTTCCGGTCCCACAACACACAAACACTTGATGTATATAAAAAAAATCACTGCCCATACATAACCCAAATGCCTGAAATCCTTTCAGCTGTTTTCCTTGGAACGTAGACCAGACACGTACATCATAATTTACACTTCATATTGAAGGTACTTAAGAACATAAGAAAGAAGGAATACTGCAACAGGCCTACTGACCCATGCGAAGCAGGTCCATGCCACCCCCCGGTCTAGAACAGTGACCACCTAGTCAGGTCACTTCTACTTAAGGAAGGAGCACGGCACCAGACCTGGTAGCCCAAGCAAGTCAGATCCAACTTACACCCACCCACACCCACTCATGTATTTATCCAACCTATTTTTAAAACTTCACAAGGTCTTAGCGTCTATGACGGTGCTCGGGAGTTTGTTCCACTCATCCACAACTCTATTACCAAACCAGTGCTTTCCTATATCCTTCCTGAATCTGAACTTTTCCAACTTGAAGCCATTGCTGCGAGTCCTGTCTTGGCTGGATATTTTCAGCACGCTATTTACATCCCCTTTATTTATTACTTAACACCATGTGCCAAGTACCTTCAATATGAAGCAGGTACCACAAGTACACTGAGAAAACTCGTTTAGTGTCAGAGGTCCTCGACTCTTCAGCGACTAACTCCACCCCCCACGTCCCTCTGTGGTGCTGAAAGGAGCACCATGGGTCACCCACTATAACACCCCCACAGAGAGAAAGAGAGAGAGAGAGAGAGAGAGAGCAGCTGGAAATCGGAATTCTTTAAGAGTAAAATGGTTGAAATCTACAGCAGCTGCGGCCGGTGACCTTTGACCCCTTAGTCTAGGTCACCCGAGGTCACGCTTCCATTGATTGGTTGGTCCATGCTTCCATTGATTGCAAGGTCCATGCTTCCATGATTGGTTGATCCATGCTTCCATGATTGGTTGGTCCATGCTACCACTGATTGGAAGGTCAATGCTTCCATGATTGGTTGGTCCATGCTTCCATGATTGGTTGGTCCATGCTTCCATGATTGGTTGGTCCATGCTACCACTGATTGGAAGGTCAATGCTTCCATGATTGGTTGGTCCGTGCTTCCACTGATTGGAAGGTCAGTGCTTCCATGATTGGTTGGTTCATGCTTCCACTGATTGGAAGGTCAATGCTTCCATGATTGGTTGGTCCATGCTTCCATTGATTGGCATGGGAGTGCTGTGGGCGGTGGGTTGTGCCACAAGAAAATGTGGGATGGGGATGGGAAGTGTGGGGACAGGTGATGGGTGGCAGTAGTTGCAACACAGGTGATGGGTGGCAGTAGTTGCAACACAGGTGATGGGTGGCAGTAGTTGCAACACAGGTGATGGGTGGCAGTAGTTACAACACACGTGATGGGTGGCTGTAGGTGCAACACAGGTGGTGGGTGGCAGTAGTTGCAACACACGTGATGGGTGGCTGTAGGTGCAACACAGGTGGTGGGTGGCAGTAGTTGCAACAAAGGTCATGGGTAGCAGTAGGTGCAACACAGGTGACGGGTGGCAGTAGTTGCAACACAGGTGATGGATGGCAGTAGTTGCAACACAGGTGACGGGTGGCAGTAGTTGCAACACAGGTGACGGGTGGCAGTAGGTGCGACACAGGTGATGGGTGGCAGTAGGTGCAACACAGGTGATAGGTGGCAGTAGGTGCGACACAGGTGATGGGTGGCAGTAGGTGCGACACAGGTGATGGGTGTTACTGAGTTATTTAAACTTCAGTGTGCAAGAAACATACATGCAGGCAGCATACATGCAGGCATCATACATGCAGGCAGCATACATGCAGGCAACATACATGCAGGCAACATACATGCAGGCAACATGCATGCAGGCAACATGCATGCAGGCAACATGCATGCAGGCAACATGCATGCAGGCAACATGCATGCAGGCAACATACATGCAGGCAACATACATGCAGGCAGCATACATCCAGGAAACATACATGCAGACAACATACATGCAGGCAACATGCATGCAGGCAACATACATGCAGGAAACATACATGTAGGCAACATATTAAGTTATTCAACACTTTCGGTGAGCTAATGTGGCCTGAAGGACTGCACTGAGTTGGAGGTATAGTGGAGCTCTGTTGGTGGGGGTGCAGGTGTTGGAGGTAGTGGTGGGAGAGGCAGGTGTTGGAGGTAGTGGTGGGAGAGGCAGGTGTTGGAGGTAATGGTGGGAGAGGCAGGTGTTGGAGGTAGTGGTAGGAGAGGCAGGTGATGGAGGTAGTGGTGGGAGAGGCAGGTGTTGGAGGCAGTGGTGGGAGAGGCAGGTGTTGGAGGCAGTGGTGGGAGAGGCAGGTGTTGGAGGTAGTGGTGGGAGAGGAATGTGTTGGAGATACTGGTGCCCAAGATGGTGGTGATGAAGGTGGTGGTGGTGTTGGAGATATAGCTAGTGGTTGGTGGTGGAGGACGAGGAGTGTGTGGAGGCGACAAGGTCAAAGGTTAGGAGTGGGAGTGTGCAACACGACCAGCCTTCAGTATTATTCATGTCTGCACTGCTGCAAATAGACCTCCCATGTAATTGATCGGCTCTGTGAGAAGCCAGGTCAAACTGGGGGCGGCTGGGGAAGGGGGGACGTGAGGTCACTCCGGCTGCAGTGGGCGTAGGCAGGGGAAGGGGGGAGGGAAATCTTGGGTCAGTAGGTGAGGCTGGTGGTCAGTGCTGTGTGTGGTCGCGTTCTGACGAGTCGATCAAGACCTCTCCGTGGAGCAGTGGCTTCAGAAACTGTCAGGACTTCAGAAGGATGTTGGTTGTGTTGTGAGGGTGGCAGCATTGAGGCAGTGCGGTGCGTCGTGGTGCGTTTATATACTCGTGCAAGTGCGTTTAGTGCGCGTGTGTGCGCTGAATTATTCCCTCTGGACTTAAAGACGGAAGGATTGTCACGTGTGAGATCCCCGCTCACTCTTACCTGAGGGAAGCGGCGGTAGTTTGTGTTGTCTGCTCACCTGTGCTGGGTGCCTGGCTGCTCTTCACCTGTACTGGGTACCTAACTGCTCCTCACCTGTACTGGGTACCTAACTGCTTCTCACCTGTACTGGGTGCCTGACTGGTCCTCACCTGTACTGAGTCCCTGATTGCCCCTCGCCTGTACTGGGTGGCTAGCTGCTGTTCACTAGTGCAAGAATCTTCGCCTGCTCTTCTTGGCTGAGTGCCTCTCCTGCTCACTTATGCTAGGTTATTCGCCTGCTCACCTACTCTGAGTGCTCTCCTGCTCACCTATGCTAGGTGCCACGTCAGTGCAGTTTTACCCTTCATTAAGACCAGACTGTCATCGTTTACAAAGGTCTTGAAGTAGCATGGTGTTGAGAGATGGATGGTGCGGTCGTGAGTGCAGGAGTGACACTGGGTGTTCATGACGGTTTGATGAAGCCTTGTGTGTTTGTCGTTGTGAAAGCGACGGCCCATGAGTGCCACTGTTGGCCAGGACAGCATCCTACCGCGCCATGATGGTGCCAGAACCACAGAGGTCAGCAGAGGCGGATTGCCGCAACGTAAGGATGCTGAGAACCAATTCAGAACTGTCTAACTTGCGGGGCACGCGGGAGAAGCTTGGTCTGAGGGGACGCAGCAAGAGCCTGAGCGTGAGGTTTGCTGACAGTGTCAAAGGCGGCAACGGCAATAGCAAGCCTAGTTGTTCTGTGCTGGTGCCCCCGCATCACCGCGTCTCCTCGGTGCACGCGGAGAGGAACCAACGCTGCGCTATGGTGCAGGAAGAACCTATGGAGGTGATGGAGGAGGCTACGGAGAAGGCCTCCTCATACAGCGGCGGCGACAGCAACCTTGATTGGTTTCGAGGGCGTCGCGGCAGTCCGCCCCCTCTCCATATATCACCCCAGGTCTTCCACCACTCCTCGTTGGAACTCTCGTCTCCTGAAGTCTCCGTGGATCGTCGGGAGTCACGAGTTCGCATGTTGCTGAAAGGAGTCGGTTCCTTCTTCCGCTACAGTAAGAGGAAGTTCCGGTTGTCCTCAGTAAGTTCTTAATATTGTTGGTGTTGGTGTGTTAACTCAGGTAGCGTGACCATCCTTAACACTGGTAGAAAACACACACGCAGCTCCTTGAATCACACGGTACTCCTTCTGGCCCCGGGTAACTTGTTGCTGGTTCGTTATTTCTCATCTCAACCAACCCGACGTAATTAATTTACCCGTGTCACATGATACCCCACGGGGTAAGGACGCACCTGCTTGCAAATCGATACCCTTTGTTTGCAGGTGTCAGCCAGCGCCACGGCATTGACAGGTGTTCTACCCCACCTGCTGGAATGATTCCCTCCTGCCAATAACTTTCTCCTTTATACGTCAACTTCAGAAATTTAGAAAGCCATTAACAATTATGTTAAGTGCCTGCTGTTTAAATTAACTTTTGTCGTTGCGTATGATGTGAAATTAATAAATTGCTAACCTGGCAGTTAGAAGTCTAGTAACTTCTTGTAAGTGGAAAATATATCTCCCACCTGTATGTTAACTGCTTGTGAATTCTTTTCAATGATCCCAAATGAATTAAATCTCTTTAATATGGGACATTTAAAACTGTAACGAACAGAAAATAAGAAATTATATATGAAGTATAAATTAACTCATTTTCGGGAAGTGTCAGAACTCTTGACTTAATGTGAGTGGGAGGTAGTTTATCAGACCTTGAAGTTTGTATCTGCAGGTGTTTACTGTGAGGGAGTAACTATATCTACAGGTGTTTTGTGTACTCTTGAGAGTCAGTAGGCCTACTGCCCTATGTGAGTCAGGACTATTGTACACTTAATTATTTTGCTTCGTGTATCGGTCTAAATTATTTTAAAACTAGTTTACTGCATCCACGATGACTTTGTGAAGCCACTGCTTTCTACATCCGTTTTAGTTTTTTTTTCAAAGCGTCGGTCGTCTCCCACCGAGGCAGGGTGACCCAAAAAGAAAGAAAATCCCCAAAAAGAAAATACTTTCATCATTCAACACTTTCACCTCACTCACACATAATCACTGTCTTTGCAGAGGCGCTCAGATACGACAGTTTAGATGTCCCTCCAAACTGCCAATATCACAACCCCCTACTTTAAAGTGCCAGCATTGTGCTTCCCATTTCCAGGACTCATGTCCGGCTAACTGGTTTCCCCGAATCCCTTCACACTCCAACAGCTCGTCAGGTCCCAAAAACCATTCGTCTTCATTCACTCCTATTTAACACTCTCACGCATGCTTGCTGGAAGTCCAAGCCCTTCACACGTGAAACCTCCTTTACCCCCTCCCTCCAACCTTTTCGAGGACGACCCCTACCCCGCCTTCCTTTCCCTACAGATTTATACGCTCTCCAAGTCATTCTACTTTGATCCATTCTCTCTAAATGACCAAACCACCTCAACCCCACTTCAGCCCCCTGACTAATACTTTTACATATAATGTCGTGCCGAATAGGTAAAATTGGTCAATTAGCAAGAACTCATCTAAAATTAAGTCCTTTCTAAAATTTTCTCTTATACGTTTAAAGAATTTTTTTTCATTTATGTTCATGTAAAAATTAATAATTTTGTACCAAAAGAATCTTTAAAAACTTGCATAACATTATTATAACAAGGGCAATTTAATTTAGCCTAATCCAGCTAAATATATTTTAGATAAGTTTACAGTAATTTAATAATAAACAAGCGCTATCAAATATTTTTTTTTGTTAGGTTCAGAATGAGTTTTGCGAAATTATTACATACACAAATTTTCGCCTGCCTTATTCGGCAAGAAGAGCGTTGCTATTTAAGTCAAAATCGCAAGTTTTACCTATTCGGCACGACATATGTATCACACAGGTTATTCCTTCACAATTATCTGCCCATCTGTGAACCTCTGGAGAGAGACTAGTTGACTGGACACATACCTACCTACCTGGAGTCTACCTGGAGGTCGTTCCCAAGGTCACCGCTTCCTCGCCCCACTCTTTGATCAGGACTTCCGGTGGATCAGAGCCTAATCAATCAGGCTGTTACTGCTGGCCGCACTTAATCCAACGTACGAATCACAGCCCGTCTGATCGGGTACTGACTTTAGGTATCTGTCCGGATCCCTCTTGAAGGCAGCCAGGGGTCTATTGGTAATTCTCCCTATGCCTGGTGGGAGGCTGATGAACAATCTTGAGCCCCGGACACTTATTGTGGTTTCTTTTAGTTTATTCATGGCGCCCTTGCTTTTCACTGGGAGTATATTGCACCGTTTGCCTAGTCTTTTACTATCGTAGGAAGTGATTTCTGTTTGCAGATTTGGAACCAGTTCCTCTATCATTTTCCAGGTGTAAATTATGATGCAGCTCTCTCCTGCGTTCCAGAGAGTACAGGTCATGTGACTACAAACATTTCCAGTAATTAAGGTGCCTTACGCGTCCCTCGTATCACTCTGCCCAAGATCTTTCTAAGAATTGCTAGTCTTCTAGCACAGTGCTAAATGCTCCTCAGAACACACGTGACCTGACCTTTGCTAACACCGTCTTGACTTTACTTCTGTCTTCATCCTTTTCTCACTATTGATTAATGGTCGAGGGGAAAAGGAAACGTCGTTCAGGTTTAACTTCCGTGCTTCCCTGATTGCAAGAACATATTTCTAACATTACTCTCTTCTAAATTCTCTCCACTTCCCGGCCCTTGTCCACTCCAGAGTTTTACTCGTCAGTCTCTCATTTTTAACTACTCTCTCCCATTTCCATCTCTGAGCCGCCAGTAACACTATACGTTCCCCCCCCCCCTTCATATTCGCGCGCGCGCGCGCGCACAGACAGACAGACACACACACACAGACACACACAGACACACACACAGACACACACACACACACACACACACACACACACACACACACACACACACACCCACACACACACACACACACACACACGTACGTACGTACGTACGTACGTGCACGCACTCCCAGACGTCTGCCATCTTTCCAGTCCGAACAGACCTAGCAGTGCCTCCCTCTGCTCTACAAAGTTGGCACCCTTGTTCCAGAAATTTGCCATCCCTACTCAATGTAACGTCTTCAAACTTGGTGTATTGTGGGCTGTTGATCTCTTGTTCAGTACCTTTATAATGCCTCTTCTGAGGCACCTTGGTGACCTTGCTCGCTGTAAATAAAGCATCACTAGTTTTTTTTTTTTGTGTGTGTGTGTGAGCTAATTCATATCTGCATAAATAACTCGTCGAGATTGTGACCAGATAATAACATGTAAATAGTTCACTACCGCTGTAACTTGTTCAGTCCCAGTCCCTGGACCAGTCCCAGTCCCTGGACCAGTCCCAGTCCCTGGACCAGTCCCAGTCCCTGGACCAGTCCCAGTCCCTGGACCCATTATGATAGGTATTGGGCGCATAATAAGAATATTAAACTATGGTGCAGGATTCGAATTTGTATTAAGGAGTATAGAAATTAGCATATTAGTTTTCATGCGATTACCTGTGAATGCCTCTTCCGATCGGCTTCAAATCTTCACCTCCCAATATTTAACTGCATTAGTAACGTATGCCACACTTCGTACTTTTTTTTGCGTGTTTTGAGGTAGAAAGGGCTGGGCTTGAGGGATACTGGGATATATTTCTTAGATTGTGCAACAGTCAACACATGTCTAGTTTAGTGTCATATACTCTGTTGAGGTACGGTGTTTCAGGGCCTCGTTATGTACAGTACCTATGTTCCTGGCACCTACGTTCCTGGCAGCACCTACGTTCTTGGCAGCACATACGTTCCTGGCAGCACCTACGTTCTTGGCAGCACATACGTTCCTGGCAGCACCTACGTTCCTGGCAGCACCTACGTTCCTGGCAGCACCTACGTTCCTGGCAGCACCTACGTTCCTGGCAGCACCTACGTTCCTGGCAGCACCTACGTTCCTGGCAGCACCTACGTGTTTCAAAGTCAGGTTATTTACAATAACTACGTTCCTATGTGGTTCAAGGCTTTTAGGAGAAAATCATAACACGTACTCTTCCCACCGGTGTATATACATCAAGAAGCGTGTATCTCTAAGTGTATACACACTGATATATATACACAGGTGTATATATCTCAGTGGGTTATAGACTGAAGAGTTGGAGGATTATAGTATTCTTAACAGACTTAAGGATCCGGGTGCAGTCGATAGGCTTGAAATCTAACAAGGTAGATTATTGTAAGAGGTGGAATATTGTTCTCAGGGGTTGTGTGTAATGAGTTGTGGAGCCATGGCTCGTCTGTGTGCACCACTGGTTGTGGAGCCATGGCTCGTCTGTGTGCACCACTGGTTGTGGAGCCATGGCTCGTCTGTGTGCACCACTGGTTGTGGAGCCATGGCTCGTCTGTGTGCACCACTGGTTGTGGAGCCATGGCTCGTCTGTGTGCACCACTGGTTGTGGAGCCATGGCTCGTCTGTGTGCACCACTGGTTGTGGAGCCATGGCTCGTCTGTGTGCACCACTGGTTGTGGAGCCACGGCTCGTCTGTGTGCACCACTGGTTGTGGAGCCATGGCTCGTCTGTGTGCACCACTGGTTGTGGAGCCACGGCTCGTCTGTGTGCACCACTGGTTGTGGAGCCATGGCTCGTCTGTGTGCACCACTGGTTGTGGAGCCATGGCTCGTCTGTGTGCACCACTGGTTGTGGAGCCATGGCTCGTCTGTGTGCACCACTGGTTGTGGAGCCATGGCTCGTCTGTGTGCACCACTGGTTGTGGAGCCATGGCTCGTCTGTGTGCACCACTGGTTGTGGAGCCATGGCTCGTCTGTGTGCACCACTGGTTGTGGAGCCATGGCTCGTCTGTGTGCACCACTGGTTGTGGAGCCATGGCTCGTCTGTGTGCACCACTGGTTGTGGAGCCATGGCTCGTCTGTGTGCACCACTGGTTGTGGAGCCATGGCTCGTCTGTGTGCACCACTGGTTGTGGAGCCATGGCTCGTCTGTGTGCACCACTGGTTGTGGAGCCATGGCTCGTCTGTGTGCACCACTGGTTGTGGAGCCATGGCTCGTCTGTGTGAACCACTGGTTGTGGAGCCATGGCTCGTCTGTGTGCACCACTGGTTGTGGAGCCACGGCTCGTCTGTGTGCACCACTGGTTGTGGAGCCATGGCTCGTCTGTGTGCACCACTGGTTGTGGAGCCATGGCTCGTCTGTGTGCACCACTGGTTGTGGAGCCATGGCTCGTCTGTGTGCACCACTGGTTGTGGAGCCATGGCTCGTCTGTGTGCACCACTGGTTGTGGAGCCATGGCTCGTCTGTGTGCACCACTGGTTGTGGAGCCATGGCTCGCCTGTCTGCACCACTGGTTGTGGAGCCATGGCTCGTCTGTGTGCACCACTGGTTGTGGAGCCATGGCTCGCCTGTGTGCACCACTGGTTGTGGAGCCATGGCTCGTCTGTGTGCACCACTGGTTGTGGAGCCATGGCTCGTCTGTGTGCACCACTGGTTGTGGAGCCATGGCTCGTCTGTGTGCACCACTGGTTGTGGAGCCATGGCTCGTCTGTGTGCACCACTGGTTGTGGAGCCATGGCTCGTCTGTGTGCACCACTGGTTGTGGAGCCATGGCTCGTCTGTGTGCACCACTGGTTGTGGAGCCATGGCTCGTCTGTGTGCACCACTGGTTGTGGAGCCATGGCTCGTCTGTGTGCACCACTGGTTGTGGAGCCATGGCTCGTCTGTGTGCACCACTGGTTGTGGAGCCATGGCTCGTCTGTGTGCACCACTGGTTGTGGAGCCATGGCTCGTCTGTGTGCACCACTGGTTGTGGAGCCATGGCTCGTCTGTGTGCACCACTGGTTGTGGAGCCATGGCTCGTCTGTGTGCACCACTGGTTGTGGAGCCATGGCTCGTCTGTGTGCACCACTGGTTGTGGAGCCATGGCTCGTCTGTGTGCACCACTGGTTGTGGAGCCATGGCTCGTCTGTGTGCACCACTGGTTGTGGAGCCATGGCTCGTCTGTGTGCACCACTGGTTGTGGAGCCATGGCTCGTCTGTGTGCACCACTGGTTGTGGAGCCATGGCTCGTCTGTGTGCACCACTGGTTGTGGAGCCATGGCTCGTCTGTGTGCACCACTGGTTGTGGAGCCATGGCTCGTCTGTGTGCACCACTGGTTGTGGAGCCATGGCTCGTCTGTGTGCACCACTGGTTGTGGAGCCATGGCTCGTCTGTGTGCACCACTGGTTGTGGAGCCATGGCTCGTCTGTGTGCACCACTGGTTGTGGAGCCATGGCTCGTCTGTGTGCACCA
Source organism: Cherax quadricarinatus (assembly GCF_038502225.1). Taxonomy (NCBI): domain Eukaryota; kingdom Metazoa; phylum Arthropoda; class Malacostraca; order Decapoda; family Parastacidae; genus Cherax; species Cherax quadricarinatus. The sequence continues at coordinate 26,861,812 of NC_091322.1, read as the reverse complement.
CTGGTTGTGGAGCCATGGCTCGTCTGTGTGCACCACTGGTTGTGGAGCCATGGCTCGTCTGTGTGCACCACTGGTTGTGGAGCCATGGCTCGTCTGTGTGCACCACTGGTTGTGGAGCCATGGCTCGTCTGTGTGCACCACTGGTTGTGGAGCCATGGCTCGTCTGTGTGCACCACTGGTTGTGGAGCCATGGCTCGTCTGTGTGCACCACTGGTTGTGGAGCCATGGTGTGCCCCACTGGTTGTGGAGCCATGGCTCGTCTGTGTGCACCACTGGTTGTGGAGCCATGGCTCGTCTGTGTGCACCACTGGTTGTGGAGCCATGGCTCGTCTGTGTGCACCACTGGTTGTGGAGCCATGGCTCGTCTGTGTGCACCACTGGTTGTGGAGCCATGGCTCGTCTGTGTGCACCACTGGTTGTGGAGCCATGGCTCGTCTGTGTGCACCACTGGTTGTGGAGCCATGGCTCGTCTGTGTGCACCACTGGTTGTGGAGCCATGGCTCGTCTGTGTGCACCACTGGTTGTGGAGCCATGGCTCGTCTGTGTGCACCACTGGTTGTGGAGCCATGGCTCGTCTGTGTGCACCACTGGTTGTGGAGCCATGGCTCGTCTGTGTGCACCACTGGTTGTGGAGCCATGGCTCGTCTGTGTGCACCACTGGTTGTGGAGCCATGGCTCGTCTGTGTGCACCACTGGTTGTGGAGCCATGGCTCGTCTGTGTGCACCACTGGTTGTGGAGCCATGGCTCGTCTGTGTGCACCACTGGTTGTGGAGCCACGGCTCGTCTGTGTGCACCACTGGTTGTGGAGCCATGGCTCGTCTGTGTGCACCACTGGTTGTGGAGCCATGGCTCGTCTGTGTGCACCACTGGTTGTGGAGCCATGGCTCGTCTGTGTGCACCACTGGTTGTGGAGCCATGGCTCGTCTGTGTGCACCACTGGTTGTGGAGCCATGGCTCGTCTGTGTGCACCACTGGTTGTGGAGCCATGGCTCGTCTGTGTGCACCACTGGTTGTGGAGCCATGGCTCGTCTGTGTGCACCACTGGTTGTGGAGCCATGGCTCGTCTGTGTGCACCACTGGTTGTGGAGCCATGGCTCGTCTGTGTGCACCACTGGTTGTGGAGCCATGGCTCGTCTGTGTGCACCACTGGTTGTGGAGCCATGGCTCGTCTGTGTGCACCACTGGTTGTGGAGCCATGGCTCGTCTGTGTGCACCACTGGTTGTGGAGCCACGGCTCGTCTGTGTGCACCACTGGTTGTGGAGCCACGGCTCGTCTGTGTGCACCACTGGTTGTGGAGCCACGGCTCGTCTGTGTGCACCACTGGTTGTGGAGCCATGGCTCGTCTGTGTGCACCACTGGTTGTGGAGCCATGGCTCGTCTGTGTGCACCACTGGTTGTGGAGCCACGGCTCGTCTGTGTGCACCACTGGTTGTGGAGCCACGGCTCGTCTGTGTGCACCACTGGTTGTGGAGCCATGGCTCGTCTGTGTGCACCACTGGTTGTGGAGCCACGGCTCGTCTGTGTGCACCACTGGTGGAGCCATGGCTCGTCTGTGTGCACCACTGGTTGTGGAGCCATGGCTCGTCTGTGTGCACCACTGGTTGTGGAGCCACGGCTCGTCTGTGTGCACCACTGGTTGTGGAGCCATGGCTCGTCTGTGTGCACCACTGGTTGTGGAGCCACGGCTCGTCTGTGTGCACCACTGGTTGTGGAGCCATGGCTCGTCTGTGTGCACCACTGGTTGTGGAGCCACGGCTCGTCTGTGTGCACCACTGGTTGTGGAGCCACGGCTCGTCTGTGTGCACCACTGGTGGAGCCATGGCTCGTCTGTGTGCACCACTGGTTGTGGAGCCATGGCTCGTCTGTGTGCACCACTGGTTGTGGAGCCACGGCTCGTCTGTGTGCACCACTGGTTGTGGAGCCATGGCTCGTCTGTGTGCACCACTGGTTGTGGAGCCATGGCTCGTCTGTGTGCACCACTGGTTGTGGAGCCATGGCTCGTCTGTGTGCACCACTGGTTGTGGAGCCATGGCTCGTCTGTGTGCACCACTGGTTGTGGAGCCACGGCTCGTCTGTGTGCACCACTGGTTGTGGAGCCACGGCTCGTCTGTGTGCACCACTGGTGGAGCCATGGCTCGTCTGTGTGCACCACTGGTTGTGGAGCCATGGCTCGTCTGTGTGCACCACTGGTTGTGGAGCCATGGCTCGCCTGTGTGCACCACTGGTTGTGGAGCCATGGCTCGCCTGTGTGCACCACTGGTTGTGGAGCCATGGCTCGCCTGTGTGCACCACTGGTTGTGGAGCCATGGCTCGCCTGTCTGCACCACTGGTTGTGGAGCCATGGCTCGCCTGTGTGCACCACTGGTTGTGGAGCCATGGCTCGTCTGTGTGCACCACTGGTTGTGGAGCCATGGCTCGTCTGTGTGCACCACTGGTTGTGGAGCCATGGCTCGTCTGTGTGCACTACTGGTTGTGGAGCCATGGCTCGTCTGTGTGCACCACTGGTTGTGGAGCCATGGCTCGTCTGTGTGCACTACTGGTTGTGGAGCCATGGCTCGCCTGTGTGCACTACTGGTTGTGCAGCCATGGCTCGTCTGTGTGCACCACTGGTTGTGGAGCCATGGCTCGCCTGTGTGCAAAACTGGTTGTGGAGCCATGGCTCGTCTGTGTGCACCACTGGTTGTGGAGCCATGGCTCGCCTGTGTGCAAAACTGGTTGTGGAGTCATGGCTCGCCTGTGTGCACCACTGGTTGTAGAGCCATGGCTCGCCTGTGTGCACCACTGGTTGTGGAGCCACGGCTCGTCTGTGTGCACCACTGGTTGTGGAGCCACGGCTCGACTGTGCACCACTGGTTGTGGAGCCACGGCTCGCCTGTGTGCACCACTGGTTGTGGAGCCACGGCTCGCCTGTGTGCACCACTGGTTGTGGAGCCATGGCTCGACTGTGCACCACTGGTTGTGGAGCCACGGCTCGCCTGTGCACCACTGGTTGTAGAGCCACGGCTCGCCTGTGTGCACCACTGGTTGTGGAGCCACGGCTCGCCTGTGTGCACCACTGGTTGTGGAGCCCTGACTCGTCTGTGTGCACCACTGGTTGTGGAGCCACGGCTCGTCTGTGTGCACCACTGGTTGTGGAGCCCTGACTCGTCTGTGTGCACCACTGGTTGTGGAGCCACGGCTCGTCTGTGTGCACCACTGGTTGTGGAGCCCTGACTCGTCTGTGTGCACCACTGGTTGTGGAGCCACGGCTCGTCTGTGTGCACCACTGGTTGTGGAGCCACGGCTCGTCTGTGTGCACCACTGGTTGTGGAGCCACGGCTCGTCTGTGTGCACCACTGGTTGTGGAGCCATGGCTCGTCTGTGTGCACCACTGGTTGTGGAGCCACGGCTCGTCTGTGTGCACCACTGGTTGTGGAGCCACGGCTCGTCTGTGTGCACCACTGGTTGTGGAGCCACGGCTCGTCTGTGTGCACCACTGGTTGTGGAGCCACGGCTCGTCTGTGTGCACCACTGGTTGTGGAGCCACGGCTCGTCTGTGTGCACCACTGGTTGTGGAGCCACGGCTCGTCTGTGTGCACTGGTTGTGGAGCCACGGCTCGTCTGTGTGCACCACTGGTTGTGGAGCCACGGCTCGTCTGTGTGCACCACTGGTTGTGGAGCCACGGCTCGTCTGTGTGCACCAGTGGTTGTGGAGCCACGGCTCGTCTGTGTGCACCACTGGTTGTGGAGCCCTGGCTCGTCTGTGTGCACCACTGGTTGTGGAGCCACGGCTCGTCTGTGTGCACCACTGGTTGTGGAGCCACGGCTCGTCTGTGTGCACCACTGGTTGTGGAGCCACGGCTCGTCTGTGTGCACCACTGGTTGTGGAGCCCTGGCTCGTCTGTGTGCACCACTGGTTGTGGAGCCACGGCTCGTCTGTGTGCACCACTGGTTGTGGAGCCCTGACTCGTCTGTGTGCACCACTGGTTGTGGAGCCACGGCTCGTCTGTGTGCACCACTGGTTGTGGAGCCCTGACTCGTCTGTGTGCACCACTGGTTGTGGAGCCACGGCTCGTCTGTGTGCACCACTGGTTGTGGAGCCACGGCTCGTCTGTGTGCACCACTGGTTGTGGAGCCACGGCTCGTCTGTGTGCACCACTGGTTGTTGAGCCACGGCTCGTCTGTGTGCACCACTGGTTGTGGAGCCACGGCTCGTCTGTGTGCACCACTGGTTGTGGAGCCACGGCTCGTCTGTGTGCACCACTGGTTGTGGAGCCATGGCTCGTCTGTGTGCACCACTGGTTGTGGAGCCACGGCTCGTCTGTGTGCACCACTGGTTGTGGAGCCATGGCTCGTCTGTGTGCACTAGTTGTGGAGCCATGGCTCGTCTGTGTGCACCACTGGTTGTGGAGCCATGGCTCGTCTGTGTGCACCACTGGTTGTGGAGCCACGGCTCGTCTGTGTGCACCACTGGTTGTGGAGCCATGGCTCGTCTGTGTGCACCACTGGTTGTGGAGCCATGGCTCGTCTGTGTGCACCACTGGTCGTGGAGCCATGGCTCGTCTGTGTGCACCACTGGTTGTGGAGCCATGGCTCGTCTGTGTGCACCACTGGTTGTGGAGCCATGGCTCGTCTGTGTGCACCACTGGTTGTGGAGCCATGGCTCGTCTGTGTGCACCACTGGTTGTGGAGCCATGGCTCGTCTGTGTGCACCACTGGTTGTGGAGCCATGGCTCGTCTGTGTGCACCACTGGTTGTGGAGCCATGGCTCGTCTGTGTGCACCACTGGTTGTGGAGCCACGGCTCGTCTGTGTGCACCACTGGTTGTGGAGCCATGGCTCGTCTGTGTGCACCACTGGTGGAGCCATGGCTCGTCTGTGTGCACCACTGGTTGTGGAGCCATGGCTCGTCTGTGTGCACCACTGGTTGTGGAGCCACGGCTCGTCTGTGTGCAACACTGGTTGTGGAGCCACGGCTCGTCTGTGTGCACCACTGGTTGAGGAGCCACGGCTCGTCTGTGTGCACCACTGGTTGTGGAGCCACGGCTCGTCTGTGTGCACCACTGGTTGTGGAGCCACGGCTCGTCTGTGTGCACCACTGGTTGTGGAGCCACGGCTCGTCTGTGTGCACCACTGGTTGTGGAGCCACGGCTCGTCTGTGTGCACCACTGGTTGTGGAGCCACGGCTCGTCTGTGTGCACCACTGGTTGTGGAGCCACGGCTCGCCTGTGTGCACCACTGGTTGTGGAGCCACGGCTCGTCTGTGTGCACCACTGGTTGTGGAGCCACGGCTCGCCTGTGTGCACCACTGGTTGTGGAGCCACGGCTCGTCTGTGTGCACCACTGGTTGTGGAGCCACGGCTCGCCTGTGTGCACCACTGGTTGTGGAGCCACGGCTCGTCTGTGTGCACCACTGGTTGTGGAGCCACGGCTCGTCTGTGTGCACCACTGGTTGTGGAGCCACGGCTCGCCTGTGTGCACCACTGGTTGTGGAGCCACGGCTCGTCTGTGTGCACCACTGGTTGTGGATCCACGGCTCGTCTGTGTGCACCACTGGTTGTGGAGCCACAGCTCGTTTGTGTGCACCACTGGTTGTGGAGCCATGGCTCGTCTGTGTGCACCACTGGTTGTGGAGCCACGGCTCGCCTGTGTGCACCACTGGTTGTGGAGCCACGGCTCGTCTGTGTGCACCACTGGTTGTGGAGCCACGGCTCGTCTGTGTGCACCACTGGTTGTGGAGGCACGGCTCGTCTGTGTGCACCACTGGTTGTGGAGCCACGGCTCGTCTGTGTGCACCAGTGGTTGTGGAGCCACGGCTCGTCTGTGTGCACCACTGGTTGTGGAGCCACGGCTCGCCTGTGTGCACCAGTGGTTGTGGAGCCACGGCTCGTCTGTGTGCACCACTGGTTGTGGAGCCATGGCTCGTCTGTGTGCACCACTGGTTGTGGAGCCACGGCTCGCCTGTGTGCACCACTGGTTGTGGAGCCACGGCTCGTCTGTGTGCACCACTGGTTGTGGAGCCACGGCTCGTCTGTGTGCACCACTGGTTGTGGAGCCACGGCTCGTCTGTGTGCACCACTGGTTGTGGAGCCACGGCTCGTCTGTGTGCACCACTGGTTGTGGAGCCACGGCTCGTCTGTGTGCACCACTGGTTGTGGAGCCACGGCTCGTCTGTGTGCACCACTGGTTGTGGAGCCACGGCTCGTCTGTGTGCACCACTGGTTGTGGAGCCACGGCTCGTCTGTGTGCACCACTGGTTGTGGAGCCACGGCTCGTCTGTGTGCACCACTGGTTGTGGAGCCACGGCTCGTCTGTGTGCACCACTGGTTGTGGAGCCATGGCTCGTCTGTGTGCACCACTGGTTGTGGAGCCACGGCTCGTCTGTGTGCACCACTGGTTGTGGAGCCACGGCTCGTCTGTGTGCACCACTGGTTGTGGAGCCATGGCTCGTCTGTGTGCACCACTGGTTGTGGAGCCATGGCTCGTCTGTGTGCACCACTGGTTGTGGAGCCATGGCTCGTCTGTGCACCACTGGTTGTGGAGCCACGGCTCGTCTGTGCACCACTGGTTGTGGAGCCACGGCTCGTCTGTGTGCACCACTGGTTGTGGAGCCACGGCTCGTCTGTGTGCACCACTGGTTGTGGAGCCACGGCTCGTCTGTGTGCACCACTGGTTGTGGAGCCACGGCTCGTCTGTGTGCACCACTGGTTGTGGAGCCATGGCTCGTCTGTGTGCACCACTGGTTGTGGAGCCATGGCTCGTCTGTGTGCACCACTGGTTGTGGAGCCACGGCTCGTCTGTGTGCACCACTGGTTGTGGAGCCATGGCTCGTCTGTGTGCACCACTGGTTGTGGAGCCATGGCTCGTCTGTGTGCACCACTGGTTGTGGAGCCACGGCTCGTCTGTGTGCACCACTGGTTGTGGAGCCACGGCTCGTCTGTGTGCACCACTGGTTGTGGAGCCACGGCTCGTCTGTGTGCACCACTGGTTGTGGAGCCACGGCTCGTCTGTGTGCACCACTGGTTGTGGAGCCATGGCTCGTCTGTGTGCACCACTGGTTGTGGAGCCATGGCTCGTCTGTGTGCACCACTGGTTGTGGAGCCACGGCTCGTCTGTGTGCACCACTGGTTGTGGAGCCATGGCTCGTCTGTGTGCACCACTGGTTGTGGAGCCATGGCTCGTCTGGGTGCACCACTGGTTGTGGAGCCATGGCTCGTCTGTGTGCACCACTGGTTGTGGAGCCACGGCTCGTCTGTGTGCACCACTGGTTGTGGAGCCATGGCTCGTCTGTGTGCACCACTGGTTGTGGAGCCACGGCTCGTCTGTGTGCACCACTGGTTGTGGAGCCACGGCTCGTCTGTGTGCACCACTGGTTGTGGAGCCATGGCTCGTCTGTGTGCACCACTGGTTGTGGAGCCATGGCTCGTCTGTGTGCACCACTGGTTGTGGAGCCATGGCTCGTCTGTGTGCACCACTGGTTGTGGAGCCATGGCTCGTCTGTGTGCACCACTGGTTGTGGAGCCACGGCTCGTCTGTGTGCACCACTGGTTGTGGAGCCATGGCTCGTCTGTGTGCACCACTGGTTGTGGAGCCATGGCTCGTCTGTGTGCACCAGTGGTTGTGGAGCCACGGCTCGTCTGTGTGCACCACTGGTTGTGGAGCCACGGCTCGTCTGTGTGCACCAGTGGTTGTGGAGCCATGGCTCGTCTGTGTGCACCACTGGTTGTGGAGCCATGGCTCGTCTGTGTGCACCACTGGTTGTGGAGCCATGGCTCGTCTGTGTGCACCACTGGTTGTGGAGCCATGGCTCGTCTGTGTGCACCACTGGTTGTGGAGCCATGGCTCGTCTGTGTGCACCACTGGTTGTGGAGCCATGGCTCGTCTGTGTGCACCACTGGTTGTGGAGCCATGGCTCGTCTGTGTGCACCACTGGTTGTGGAGCCATGGCTCGTCTGTGTGCACCACTGGTTGTGGAGCCATGGCTCGTCTGTGTGCACCACTGGTTGTGGAGCCATGGCTCGTCTGTGTGCACCACTGGTTGTGGAGCCACGGCTCGTCTGTGTGCACCACTGGTTGTGTAGCCACGGCTCGTCTGTGTGCACCAGTGGTTGTGGAGCCACGGCTCGTCTGTGTGCACCACTGGTTGTGGAGCCACGGCTCGTCTGTGTGCACTGGTTGTGGAGCCACGGCTCGTCTGTGTGCACTGGTTGTGGAGCCATGGCTCGTCTGTGTGCACCACTTTGTTGACGAATGTTTTCTGTGAAGAAGTTGCTGCACATAAAACTGGGTATAGATCTTCCTGCTGGGGAGGTGGACGGAGACCTGGAGAAGGTGGACGGAGACCTGGAGAAGGTGGACGGAGACCTGGAGAAGGTGGACGGAGACCTGGAGAAGATGGACGGAGACCTGGAGGAGATGGACGGAGACCTGGAGAAGATGGACGGAGACCTGGAGAAGTTGGACGGAGACCTGGAGAAGGTGGACGGAGACCTGGAGAAGATGGACGGAGACCTGGAGAAGATGGACGGAGACCTGGAGAAGATGGACGGAGACTTGGAGAAGGTGGACGGAGACTTGGAGAAGGTGGACGGAGACCTGGAGAAGGTGGACGGAGACCTGGAGAAGGTGGACGGAGACCTGGAGAAGGTGGACGGAGGCCTGGAGAAGATGGACGGAGACCTGGAGAAGGTGGACGGAGACCTGGAGAAGGACGGAGACCTGGAGAAGATGGACGGAGGCCTGGAGAAGATGGACGGAGACCTGGAGAAGGTGGACGGAGACCTGGAGAAGGTGGACGGAGACCTGGAGAAGGTGGACGGAGGCCTGGAGAAGATGGACGGAGACCTGGACAAGGTGGACGGAGACCTGGAGAAGATGGACGGAGGCCTGGAGAAGATGGACGGAGACCTGGAGAAGGTGGACGGAGACCTGGAGAAGGTGGACGGAGACCTGGAGAAGATGGACGGAGACCTGGAGAAGATGGACGGAGACCTGGAGAAGATGGACTGAGACCTGGAGAAGGTGGACGGAGACCTGGAGAAGGTGGACGGAGACCTGGAGAAGGTGGACGGAGACCTGGAGAAGGTGGACGGAGACCTGGAGAAGGTGGACGGAGACTTGGAGAAGGTGGACGGAGACTTGGAGAAGGTGGACGGAGACCTGGAGAAGGTGGACGGAGACCTGGAGAAGGACGGAGACCTGGAGAAGATGGACGGAGACCTGGAGAAGATGGACGGAGACCTGGAGAAGGTGGACGGAGACCTGGAGAAGGTGGACGGAGACCTGGAGAAGGTGGACGGAGGCCTGGAGAAGATGGACGGAAACCTGGAGAAGATGGACGGAGCCCTGGAGAAGAGGGCCGGAGACCTGGAGAAGCTGGACGGAGACCTGGAGAAGGTGGACGGAGACCTGGAGAAGGTGGACGGAGACCTGGAGAAGATGGACGGAGGCCTGGAGAAGATGGACGGAGACCTGGAGAAGGTGGACGGAGACCTGGAGAAGGTGGACGGAGACCTGGAGAAGGTGGACGGAGACCTGGAGAAGGTGGACGGAGACCTGGAGAAGGTGGACGGAGGCCTGGAGAAGATGGACGGAGACCTGGAGAAGGTGGACGGAGACCTGGAGAAGGACGGAGACCTGGAGAAGATGGACGGAGGCCTGGAGAAGATGGACGGAGACCTGGAGAAGGTGGACGGAGACCTGGAGAAGGTGGACGGAGACCTGGAGAAGATGGACGGAGGCCTGGAGAAGATGGACGGAGACCTGGAGAAGATGGACGGAGACCTGGACAAGGTGGACGGAGACCTGGAGAAGATGGACGGAGGCCTGGAGAAGATGGACGGAGACCTGGAGAAGGTGGACGGAGACCTGGAGAAGGTGGACGGAGACCTGGAGAAGATGGACGGAGACCTGGAGAAGATGGACGGAGACCTGGAGAAGATGGACGGAGACCTGGAGAAGGTGGACGGAGACCTGGAGAAGGTGGACGGAGACCTGGAGAAGGTGGACGGAGACTTGGAGAAGGTGGACGGAGACCTGGAGAAGGTGGACGGAGACCTGGAGAAGGTGGACGGAGACCTGGAGAAGGTGGACGGAGACCTGGAGAAGATGGGCGGAGACCTGGAGAAGATGGACGGAGACCTGGAGAAGGTGGACGGAGACCTGGAGAAGGTGGACGGAGACCTGGAGAAGGTGGACGGAGACCTGGAGAAGGTGGACGGAGACCTGGAGAAGGTGGACGCAGACCTGGAGAAGGTGGACGGAGACCTGGAGAAGGTGGACGGAGACCTGGAGAAGATGGACGGAGACCTGGAGAAGATGGACGGAGACCTGGAGAAGGTGGACGGAGACCTGGAGAAGGTGGACGGAGACCTGGAGATGGCCGGAGACCTGGAGAAGGTGGACGGAGTCCTGGAGAAGGTGGACGGAGACCTGGAGAAGGTGGACGGAGACCTGGAGAAGATGGACGGAGACCTGGAGAAGGTGGACGGAGACCTGGAGAAGTGCACGAGGGCCTGGAGAAGATGGACGGAGACCTGGAGAAGGTGGACGGAGACCTGGAGAAGTGCACGAGGACCTGGAGAAGGTGGACGGAGACCTGGAGAAGGTGGACGGAGACCTGGAGAAGATGGACGGAGACCTGGAGAAGATGGACGGAGACCTGGAGAAGGTGGACGGAGACCTGGAGAAGTGCACGAGGACCTGGAGAAGGTGGACGGAGACCTGGAGAAGTGCACGAGGACCTGTAGAAGGTGGACGGGGACCTGGAGAAGGGCACGGGGATCTGGAGAAGGTGGACGGGGACCTGGAGAAGGTGGACGTAGACCTGGAGAAGCGGACGGGGATCTGGAGATGTGCACGAGGACCTGGAGAAGGTGGACTGGGACCTGGAGAAGGGGACGGGGATCTGGAGAAGGTGGACGGGGACCTGGAGAAGGACGGGGATCTGGGGAAAGTAGACGGGACCAACAGCAGTGGTAAACTGCCTTCACTACTACTACTGCCCATCACCACTACCCACTACACATCTGCAGTCCAGCCACAACCCACCACCACAAAATAAATCAACAAAAAAACAGCAGAGGTTCCCGATAGTGAAGGAACGTGATGAAAGTGAGAATAATAAAGAAATATCTGAGGTATTTTTTCTCTCTGAGGAATGAGTGAGTTGAGACGTGCCTAGGAGAGCTGACCTGGAGTGTAGAACCTAACTCTTTGTTTTCACCATAATCTCTTGATGGTACACTGTACCTGAGGTCTTGTTATCAAGGCTAGTCAAGGTGCCCTGTGTCGGGAGGCGTGCAGTGCCTGCAGTACACACGTGTACAATGTCTGCAGTACACGCATGCACAGTGCCTGCAGTACACACGTGTACAATGTCTGCAGTACACGCATGCACAGTGCCTGCAGTACACACGTGTACAATGTCTGCAGTACACGCATGCACAGTGCCTGCAGTACACACGTGTACAATGTCTGCAGTACACGCATGCACAGTGCCTGCAGTACACACGTGTACAATGTCTGCAGTACACGCTTCACCGAGGAAGTTGTTTTGCTTCTTAAAGATTGTCTTAGTATCAGCGTCAAGACACAGGGTAAATGCCTGGGGACAACACTTACCACTCTCTCTCTCTCTCTCTCTCTCTCTCTCTCTCTCTCTCTCTCTCTCTCTCTCTCTTTTACACAGGGTTTGACAATGTTAAGGATCCCTAGCTTTATTGACAAGCTATTTACAGGTTAAGGATTCCTAACTTTATAGACAAGCTAAGAGCTGTTACCTACATCAGCTCATTTGAAAGCATTTTTATTGTTATGAGACGTACAAGTAGGGAACAGCATGAAGTTGGAGTCATCTGTGGGCCAGCATTTTCATTTGATCAACTGATTTTATCTCGTTGACATCATTATGCTGTACGAATGTGTTCCATGCACGAGTCATCCTGGGTATATATGATCTCAGATGGAGTGATGTTCTGGAGAAGGGTACAGCCAGAGTGAAGTTGCTGCTTTCTACCCGTCTTGTGGCATAAAAGCTTGTTTCACGCTGTCCTCGAAGTGGATCCAAGTGTGGTACTTTGACAATATTGGCCTTGTACATAACAGTAAGGCCGCCCACATCCCTCCTGTGTTGAAGGCTCTGCTGAAATGCCAGATCTATCCGGGATGGGTCCAGGCGAGAGAGGAGACGTCTTGCTCTGTTCTCTACTCTGTCAAGCAGTCGCAGATGAAAGGGGGGAGGAAGGCAAACCAAGAAAGTGGAGCATACTCAAGGTGTGAGCATACTTGTGCCTCGTACAGAATCTTGCAACCCCTACTGTCAAGCAGATGCAAGATACGGCGAAGTGCTGTAAGCTTCCTGGCTGCCTTGTTTGCAAGATTTGCAACATGGTTCTTCATGGTTAGTTTGGAGTCAAATTTCACCCCAAGGATATCAACTTCTTCTCCAGGTGCCAACACCCTCCCATTCATCCTTACTACTGCACCAGCATTACTATCATGGTGCCTAGAGACGATCATCATTTGCGTCTTCTCAGGTGCAAATGTTACTTGCCATCTATTTCCCCAAGCTGATATAGCTCTTAGCTGGTGATTGATGTAGCTTAGAGCAGCTGGCATTTCTTCTCTTGGATAAGTGAATGTCAGTGTACAGTCGTCTGCATATGCATGTGATTCTGGTATGAGATGAAGAAGGTCGTTGAAGTAGACATTCCATAACAATGGTCCCAGCACTCTTCCTTGTGGAACACTTGCGCCAATAGGATGTCTTGCTGATTCCGTTCCATTGAGAACTACACTTAGAGATCTACCATGAAGGTAATCACTGAGGAGACGTAATGTAGAGCCTGCAATTCCCAGTGCTTGAAGTTTTGCTAAGAGGCCCTGGTGCCACACCCGGTCGAAAGCGCCAGCAATGTCCAGTGCTACCACACAGCTGACTTTGGATTCATCCACTGACTGGTGCCACTTAGTGGAGAGGTTTAACAACAGATCAGCAGCAGAGTAACCTTTCCTGAAGCCATATTGACGATCACAAAGTAATGAGTGGTAGTCAAAAAACTCTGTCATTTGTCTTGAGATTATTGTCTCAAGGATCTTACCAATGATTGACAGGAGTGACACTGGTCTGTAGTTGCTGATTTCTGCTCTGTTCTTCTTTTTGTGAACAGGGACTACATTTGCCTCTTTCCATAGAGGGGGCCATTTACACTGTACAAGGCAGTGCTGAAAGATGCGAGTCAGAGGTGCTGCTAGCTGGTCTGCACATCTCAGCAATCTTGGGCTCAACTTGTCTGGGCCCACAGTCTTTTCTTGGTCATGCGATTTAAGAAGGAAATGCACCTCCTCCTGCCATATTGTCACCACTGACAGTTTTGACACAGTTCTTGCAGCTAGCCAAGGAACTTGCTGGATCAGGAACTTGCATTTTGGTAGCAAAGTGTTCAGCAAAGAGGTCCGCCTTCTCTTGACTACTAGTAGAGGTGGTCCCATCCTGTCGATTTAGAGGTGGAATGAGTTCATCAGGCAGATAACCTTGTCTGTCCTTGACCAGGGACCACCAGGTTTTGGAGCCTACCCTACCCGATGCTAACTTTCTTTTAGTGTCCACCTCCCATTTAGCAATGGCCCACTTTTGAACATCACCCATATGCCTACAGGCTTGCCTGTACAAGTTCCTGTTATAGGTGGTAGGATGTCTCTTATACCTTCGCCATGCTTTGTACTTAGCAGTAGCAGCCTCTCTACAACGAAAGCCAAACCAAGGCTGATCTGTAGGCTTCGTCACATATTGCCGGTGAGGAATGTGTTCTTGTTGTAGATTAAGGATGTGTCCAGTGAAGGCTTTCACTTGGTTGTCAACATCCCCTTGGAGAAGAGCATTCCAATCGGTGGTGGCGAGCTCAGAGCAAAGGGCTGGCCAATTACCTCTTTCCCATAGCCAGATTGTGCGTGTGGACTCCTCACCTAGTTCTGTTGGGATCTTAAGTGTCGTAAAAACAGCCTTGTGGTCAGACGATCCAACGTAGCCGAGGGGTTGACAAGTGACTGTGCCTTCTGCCAGATCACTCACTACTGGCCAGATATGTGAGTAGGGAAATCAACAAAGTTTCTCATGTCAAGTACTGCAAGAAGGTCATCAAAGTCCCTCTGTATAAAGTGTTGGTTGAGGTCACCAACAATTATGATATGTTAACAGTTGTGTTGTAGCAGAAGGGAGTCCATATTTTCCATTAGGAAGTTGATGGGGTCTGCATGTTGCCACTGAGGTCTGTACATTGCACATGTTAGTATAGAGGTACTAGTGTTTATACAGAGCTTGAAGAACATCATTTCAAGATGAGTAGAGATGGCAACATCAATGTGCTGGGCATGAACACACTCTCTCTCTCTCTCTCTCTCTCTCTCTCTATCGGGGAGATTGAGCTTTTTCCTTACTCTGCTTTACGTACTCAGCGTCAGTGTGTTAATTCTTTCTGTTTCTTCATTTACTGTTATTTTGGGTAGATTTTGTATTTAACAAATAAGCAAACTTAAAATTACAAAACCGTGTGTGATAGGTCTGGGAACGAGGTGTTGGTGAGAGATTTGGGCTGCTTGATATGTTGGGTGAATATGTGAGCATTTATCCTCTCCCACCCCTCCCTTACTCTCCCTCCCTCAACTCTTACTGTTCTCTCGTCTCCTCCCTTATTGTCCCTCACCACCCTCCATTATCTCCCCCTTCCATTAGAACTTATCCTCCCTATCTCCCTATCTCTTCCGTGTGATCTCTCTACTTCCCTCTTTTAAAATATATTATGCTTCTCCACTTCCACACTGCCCACTTTACCCTCCCACACTGCCCACTTCACCCTCCCACACTGCCCACTTCACCCTCCCACACTGCCCACTTCACCCTCCCACACTGCCCACTTTACCCTCCCACACTGCCCACTTCACCCTCCCACACTGGCCACTTTACCCTCCCACACTGCCCACTTCACCCTCCCACACTGCCCACTTTACCCTCCCACACTGCCCACTTCACCCTCCCACACTGCCCACTTCACCCCCCCCACACTGCCCACTTCACCCTCCCACACTGCCCACACTCACACTGCCCCCACCCACACTGCCTACACCCACACTGCCTACACCCACACTGCCCATACCCACACTGCCTACACCCACACTGCCTACACCCACACTGCCTACACCCACACTGCCTACACCCACACTGCCCACACCCACACTGCCTACACCCACATTGCCCACACCCACACTGCCTACACCCACATTGCCCACACCCACACTGCCCATACCCACACTGCCCCCACCCACACTGCCTACACCCACACTGCCTACACCCACACTGCCCACACCCACACTGCCTACACCCACATTGCCCACACCCACACTGCCTACACCCACACTGCCCACACCCACACTGCCCCCACCCACACTGCCCCCACCCACACTGCCCCCACCCACACTGCCTACACCCACACTGCCCACACCCACACTGCCTACACCCATACTGCCTACACCCACACTGCCCATACCCACATTGCCTACACCCACACTGCCTACACCCACACTGCCCACACCCACACTGCTTGCATCCACACTGCCCACACCCACACTGCCCCCACCCGCACTGCCCCCACCCACACTGCCCCACCTACACTGCCCACACCCCCACTGCCCCCACCCACACTGCCCATACCCACACTGCCCACACCCACACTGCCCACACCCACTGCCCCCACCCACACTGCCCACACCCACACTGCCCCCACCCACACTGCCCACACCCACACTGTCCATACCCACACTGTCCACACCCACACTGCCCCCACACACACTGCCCACACCCACACTGCCCACACCCACACTGCCCACACCCACACTGCCCACACCCACACTGCCCACACCCACACTGCCCACACCCACTGCCCACACCCACACTGCCCACACCCACACTGCCCACACCCACTGCCCACACCCACACTGCCCCCACCCACACTGCCCACACCCACACTGCCCACACCCACACTGCCCACACCCACACTGCCCACACCCACACTGCCCACACCCACACTGTCCACACCCACACTGCCCACACCCACACTGCCCACACCCACACTGCCCACACCCACACTGCCCACACCCACACTGCCCACACCCACACTGCCCACACCCACACTGCCCACACCCACACTGCCCACACCCACACTGCCCACACCCACACTGCCCACACCCACACTGCCCACACCCACACTGCCCACACCCACACTGCCCACACCCACACTGCCCACACCCACACTGCCCACACCCACACTGCCCACACCCACACTGCCCACACCCACACTGCCCACACCCACACTGCCCACACCCACACTGCCCACACCCACACTGCCCACACCCACACTGCCCACACCCACACTGCCCACACCCACACTGCCCCCTTCCCCACCTAAATTAATTCCTATTCTTCTGGGATTTTTTCAACTAGTTTTGTCTTGAATTAGAAGTTAATTGTAAAAATATCTTCGTGTGCAAAATCGATGCAGCGAAGTTCTGATAGATGCAGTGAAGCTCTGTCTAAATGATGCAGTGAAGCTCTGTCTAAATGATGCAGTGAAGCTCATTCTAAATGATGCAGTGAACCTCTGTCTAAATGATGCAGTGAACCTCTGTCTAAATGATGCAGTGAAGCTGTCTAAATGATGCAGTGAACCTCTGTCTAAATGATGCAGTGAAGCTCTGTCTAAATGATGCAGTGAACCTGTCTAAATGATGCAGTGAAGCTCTGTCTAAATGATGCAGTGAAGCTCTGTCTAAATGATGCAGTGAACCTCTGTCTAAATGATGCAGTGAACCTCTGTCTAAATGATGCAGTGAAGCTCTGTCTAAATGATGCAGTGAAGCTCTGTCTAAATGATGCAGTGAAGCTCTGTCTAAATGATGCAGTGAAGCTCTGTCTAAATGATGCAGTGAAGCTCTGTCTAAATGATGCAGTGAAGCTCTGTCTAAATGATGCAGTGAACCTCTGTCTAAATGATGCAGTGAAGCTCTGTCTAAATGATGCAGTGAACCTCTGTCTAAATGATGCAGTGAAGCTCTGTCTAAATGATGCAGTGAACCTCTGTCTAAATGATGCAGTGAAGCTCTGTCTAAATGATGCAGTGAACCTCTATCTAAATGCAGTGAAGCTCTGTCTAAATGATGCAGTGAAGTTCTGTCTAAATGATGCAGTGAAGCTCTGTCTAAATGATGCAGTGAAGCTCTGTCTAAATGATGCAGTGAAGCTCTGTCTAAATGATGCAGTGAAGCTCTGTCTAAATGATGCAGTGAAGCTCTGTCTAAATGATGCAGTGAAGCTCTGTCTAAATGATGCAGTGAAGCTCTGTCTAAATGATGCAGTGAAGCTCTGTCTAAATGATGCAGTGAAGCTCTGTCTAAATGATGCAGTGAAGCTCTGTCTAAATGATGCAGTGAAGCTCTGTCTAAATGATGCAGTGAAGCTCTGTCTAAATGATGCAGTGAAGCTCTGTCTAAATGATGCAGTGAAGCTCTGTCTAAATGATGCAGTGAAGCTCTGTCTAAATGATGCAGTGAAGCTCTGTCTAAATGATGCAGTGAAGCTCTGTCTAAATGATGCAGTGAAGCTCTGTCTAAATGATGCAGTGAACCTCTAAATGATTCAGCGAACCTGTAAATGATGCAGTGAACCTCTAAATGATTCAGCGAACCTCTAAATGATGCAGTGAACCTCTAAATGATTCAGCGAACCTCTAAATGATGCAGTGAACCTCTAAATGATTCAGCGAACCTGTAAATGATGCAGTGAACCTCTAAATGATTCAGCGAACCTCTAAATGATGCAGTGAACCTCTAAATGATTCAGCGAACCTGTAAATGATGCAGTGAACCTCTAAATGCAGTGAATTGATGCGGTGAAGCTAAATGATGCAGTAAATATGTCTAAATGATACAATAAAACTGTCTAAATGATACAATAAAACTGTCTAAATGATACAATAAAACTGTCTAAATGATGCAATAAAACTGTCTAAATGATACAATAAAACTGTCTAAATGATACAATAAAACTGTCTAAATGATACAATAAAACTGTCTAAATGATACAATAAAACTGTCTAAATGATACAATAAAACTGTCTAAATGATACAATAAAACTGTCTAAATGATACAGTAAAAGTCTGAATGATGCAGTGAAACGCTCTAAATGTAGTGATCAGTGAAATATGTGCAGTGAGGACGATAATGATTATAAGTATTGCAGTTATATTATTGTTTGTTATTATTATTATGATGATGACCAAGGCGTCAGGTTGTGGATGTTTGACCGCCCTGGATCAGACCCGTCCAGTAGGTGCTTAAAATAGTCACTGCTTGAAGTTATAATTAACAACACAAGAGGGGAAATGCAGTGCTGCTCTGGCAGGGGAAAATTGAAGTGTGGTGGTGGTGTGGGGAAAAATAATGTTGGTCGTACGGGAGGTTAACGGGGATGAAATAGTGAGATGGCGGGGGAAAATCTGTGAGTGGTGACAGGGAAAAATGCAGCGCTGTAGGGATGGATAATTTGGGGTGTGGGGAAAATATTGTATTGGTTATTTGATGGAACTTGCCATATAGCCTGTCCCTTTCCCTCTCTCTTTCCTTTCCTGCCCTCTTCTATATTCCCTCTCCCTTCCCTCTCTTCTCTTCCTTCCATTTATTATTTCCACATTCAGGCTCTATATACGATTTATGTCGTGTGTTCGTCTTCTCTACTTATCCATAAATGGATGTGGCGTCATTGCTGCATTATTACTCAGAATAAAGCCAGTGGTGCTGGTAGACCCGTCTGGCGACACACTGTATACTCTGAGAGGGTGTATAATCGTCACAATGCATCTCTTGGAGTATAGCAGCAGTTGTGTATATTTCGAGGGGGGGTGTAAGTTGGTATATATGCACTGAAAATTTTCTTTAATCCCTTTTATAGGAATTGAAGTATCCTTGACTGGTAGCGAACTGGTGACACAGGTTTTTTGACCCTCGTGTAGTCAATAGGTTTTAAACCCAGCCCACCAGATTACCTGTGGTCAAGTTTCAGGAAGCAGGGGCACTGTAGGAGGGAGTTGGGAGTTACAGGTGAAGCGAGGTCAGGTTAGGTTACCCGTTTACCCATGTGGTAGGAGCTAAGTGGCTGGAAGCAGGTGCTGGTGGTAGGGATCAACTCTTCGTCTAGGTCAATGATGATCAACCTGGGTGGATGAGATTTTGCTTGGGGTGGAAAAGGTGCGAGTTTAGGTAAGCCTCCACAATGAGCCACTCCTGTTACCCATTTTCTTTTACGTGTAATAAAATAAACAAAACGGGTGGCATCAGCTGATCAGTACAGGTTGACGGATGCGACGCTCATGATTTAGATACGTCTCTAGATATTTATCATAGCTGATATTATATTTCCATGCCAAATTATGATGTATAATGCTGATAAATATTCGTGAGTGGTCAAACCCGGAAATATATTGGTTAAATGTTCTTTTTTTTTATTTTTAATGAATTGAGGGCCATAATTTTAGTAGATATCCGGGTGACTACAACAGCCAAGTCAGTGAATCACAAACACGTGCGTAATTATACCTGTCATTCTTTAACTTAATATTTTTGTCTTCACAAATATTTTTGAAAATCAGTTCCTGATTAGCGGGCCTGTGGCTTGTGCACTGCATGCAGTCATTAGCAACAGCCTGGTTGATGAGGCCTGGTCTAGGACCGGCTCTCAGGGGCGTTGACCCCCGCCTCCTGAAGCATCCTTCAAGCATATAAAGGAATTTTGTTGTGAACTCTTTAAGTTATATATTCACTTGTACTTTAATGTCACAGCGGTAACTCAAGGAAAGTGGAATTGCATATTTTCTCTCTCATATTTAACTGAATTCAGAATTTTAGATAAATTGAGAAAAATATGGTCGTCAGTACGGATGGAAAGCTTTTTCAGTTTCTCTACCAGGGGTAAGCATCGATATAAAGGTTGAGTTGCACTGGTTGAGATGTCTGTGGATTAGGTGTGGCTGTCAGTGATGGTGGTGGCGGGGGTGTTGTGGAGGAGGTATGCAGTACAAGAGTGCCTGATCCATTATTTAGAGAAGGTGAAGGTGGCAGAAGCAGCACCTGGCCTGACACCGCAACCACATCATCATTGCAACATGCACCCCGTCTACCTCCCCTCAGTACCGACCACACCCCGTGTTTCTCACCTCAGTACCGTTCATACCCCGTGTTTCTCCCCTCAGTACCGACCACACCCCGTCTTTCTCCCCTCAGTACCGTTCATACCCCGTCTTTCTCCCCTCAGTACCATCCACACCCCGTGTTTCTCGCCTCAGTACCGTCCACACCGTGTTTCTCGCCTCAGTACCGTCCACACCCCGTCTTTCTCCCCTGAGTACCGTCCACACCCCGTCTTTCTACCCTCAGTACCGTCCACACCCCGTGTTTCTTCCCTAAGTACCGTCCACACCCCGTCTTTCTCCCCTCAGTACCGTTCACACCCCGTGTTTCTCCCTTCAATACCGTCCACCCTTGTGTTGATTCACTTGGCTGTGTTGAGAAACGCTTGAGGACGGTACGGTGTTGAGAGTTGTGTGAGGACGGTACGGTGTTGAGAGATGTGTGAGGACGGTACTGTGTTGAGAGATGTATGAGGGCGGAACTGTGTTGAGAGATGTGTGAGGACGGTACTGTGTTGAGAGATGTTTGAGGACGGTACTGTGTTGCAGATTTGAGTAACAGAAACACTTGTTGCAAATCATCGGCAGGTTGTGTTAAGAGTGGTGAGGGAGGTTGGAGGCACTAAAGCTGACGCTCCTATAGCAGTGCAAGGTTAAATTGATTCTAAAGGCAAGCTACCAGCCGCTGTCCGCCGCCTACGGTATCCTACAGTGCCAGGCCGCCCATAGTGTTCTACAGTGCCAGGCCGCCCATAGTGTTCTACAGTGCCAGGCCGCCCACAGTGTTCTACAGTGCCAGGCCGCCCACAGTGTTCTACAGTGCCAGGCCGCCCAAAGTGTTCTACAGTGCCATGTAAATTCAATTCAACTTTTTTTTTTGCTCTGCAACCACTACGTGCCACACGTGTCGTTAACCTTTTATTAGATGCTTAATTTTGGTTAAACGTGTTTTTTATGGGTTTGTAAAGCCTTCCTCAACCTGAGAAAACTTGACCTGTAATAACAGTACAGTGCCAGTTATCCGCTTCCCAGAGTGTCGTACAGCACTACACTGCCAGCTACCCGCTTCCTAGGGTGTCGTACAGCGCGACACGAAACTACCCGCTTCCCAGGGTGTCGTACAGCACGACATTGCCAGCTGCCCGCTTCATGCTCGTGTCATACAACACTACAGTGCCATCTACTTGCTTCCCAGGGTGCCGCACAGCACGACATTGCTAGTTGTCTATATATGCACGGCACTACGATCTCTTCCCAGTGTCGTACAGCACTACACTGCCACCTACTCGCTTCTGAGTGTCGTACAGCATGCACTGCCTGCTACCCGCCTCCCAGAATGTCGTACAGCATGGAAGCGACTGCCAGTTTGCCTAAATCCTGGCTTACTGGAGAGGATTATGGGCTAGTCACGTTATTGACATTTTTTACTGATGGTTCAAATAAATTGCCAACTGAATCCCTAGTATCTTGGGTATTTTTTTTCATTTGACCCAGAATATTGATGGTGACCATCAAGCGTATTGATGGTGGAACACCATTAATAATCTTGATGATGGTGCCCACCATCTGCGGTAGATAACATATAGTTAACAAGATATTATGAGCTAGGATTAGATACCACGGTTGTCTTTTGCAAGCTTTTGGCAACAACAGCCCGGTTCACCTGTGTTCTGCAGGCCGCTGGCACCAACAGGTTTTCGCCTGGTCACCATCTTGAGAAGACCCGAGCCGGGACATGTACCGGCGAATCATTCAAGTTCAAGGCACCAACAGCATACCTGAAGGATGCTTTCCGGGGATCAACGCCCCCGCGGCCTGGTCCTAGACCATGCCTCCCGGTGGACCAAGGCCGGATAAGCCAGACATGTAAGCAATTTCAATTAACGGGTCTGTCAAAGAAAAATCGCAGTACGAGTCTGTGATCTAGTGTGCTGGCAGCGGGACTTCAAATCTAGGTGTGTCGGTGGCACCTCAGTCAGTTTGAGAGATACTCGACCCCTGGACTCCCCCCTCCCTATGTTATATTAACTATTAGTCAAACATTTGCTTGGCTTGAAGGTTGCAGTTTTAACTGGCAGAGTTTATCTTTTTCCTCCTCACTTGGCGAGCAGTGTGTTGAAGCACTTTGTCAGAGTGATAAAGGAGCCTATATGTGCTGCTCGTGGCAGATCGCAGCGTGTTGGCGAACGTTCAGTTGTTGCTTGACGTTCATCGATTGCTTGTTGGTAAACGTTCTCAAGTGTTGATAGTCGTTTACAAAGTGTTGACAAACGTTCACAGTGTTGACGAATGTCCACAGTGTGTTTATCAGCGTTCATAGCGTGTTGAGAGACAGGTAATGGGGGAATTTGTAGTAGATAATGGGTAATAGGAGGAATACCACCCTAAATTCTATCTCTTATGGAGAAAAGTGTGAAACTGTGAACTAATGAAAGCAATTACTTCGTAGGGTTAGTGGCCATTGTTAATTATTTTAAGAGAACTTGATAAAATACACACACACACACACACACACACACACACACACACACACACACACACACACACACACACACACACACACACACACACACACACACACACACACACGGGTGGGTAGATTGCGTTTTCCTAGACTGCAGGAAGGCCTTTGACAGTTCCCCACAAGAGATTAGTGCAGAAGCTGGAGGATGAGGCGCATGTAATGGATAAGGGAATACCTGACAGGGAGGCAGCAACGAGTCATGGTACGTGAAGAGGTATCACAGTGGGCGCCTGTTACGAGCGGGGTCCCACAGGGGTCAGTTCTAGGACCAGTGCTATTTTTGATATATGTGAACGACATGATGGAAGGAATAGACTCTGAAGTGTCCCTGTTCGCAGATGATGTGAAGTTGATGAGAAGAATTAAATCGGACGAGGATGAGGCAGGACTGCAAAGAGACCTGGACAGGCTGGACATGTGGTCCAGCAAATGGCTTCTCGAATTCAATCCAGCCAAATGCAAAGTCATGAAGATTGGGGAGGGGCAAAGAAGACCGCAGACAGAGTATAGGCTAGGTGGACAAAGACTACAGACCTCACTCAGGGAGAAAGACCTTGGGGTGACCATAACACCGAGCACATCACCGGAGGCACACATCAACCAAATAACCGCTGCAGCATACGGGCGCCTGGCAAACCTGAGAATAGCGTTCCGATACCTTAATAAGGAATCGTTCAAGACACTGTACACTGTGTATGTTAGGCCCATACTGGAGTATGCAGCACCAGTCTGGAACCCACACCTGGTCAAGCACGTCAAGAAGTTAGAGAAAGTACAAAGGTTTGCAACAAGGCTAGTCCCAGAGCTAAGAGGTATGTCCTACGAGGAAAGGTTAAGGGAAATCAGACTGACGACACTGGAGGACAGAAGGGTCAGGGGAGACATGATAACGACATACAAGATACTGCGGGGAATAGACAAGGTGGACAGAGATAGGATGTTCCAGAGAGGGGACACAGGGACAACGGGCCACAACTGGAAGCTGAAGACTCAGACGAGTCACAGGGATAGTTAGGAAGTATTTCTTCAGTCATAGAGTTGTCAGCAAGTGGAATAGCCTAGCAAGTGAAGTAGTGGAGGCAGGAACCATACATAGTTTTAAGAAGAGGTATGACAAAGCTCAGGAAGCAGAGAGAGAGGACCCAGTAGCGATCAGTGAAGAGGCGGGGCCAGGAGCTGAGTCTCGACCCCTGCAACCACAATTAGGTGAGTACAAATAGGTGAGTACACACACACACACACACACACACACACACACACACACACACACACACACACACACACACACACACACACACACACACACATTAAATTAAATATTCTTGTATACACTCTCTTGATCCCACACCCCCTCACACATACCTACCCTCATATACACCCGCCCTCCACACAGACCTACCCCCATATGCACCTGCCCCCCACACATACCTACCCCCAACAAGGCTAGTCCCAGAGCTCAAGGGACACATACCTACCCCCATATTCACCTTCCCCTACACCTCCGTGGGAGGGGGTGAGCCAGACGCAGCTACACATTGTAAGTCATGTTTCACTGGAAGTGTTAAAAGCCTTTTAAAGTGGTGAAGCCTGATCTGAGCATTCGTGGATTTTTTACTGAAAGCGCTGTGTTATTGTACCTTTGTTTTATTATTATTATTATTATTATTATTATTATTATTATTATTATTATTATTATTATTACAATTATTATTGTTACTTTTTATTGCTTCTCAAAAAATATATTTTTGATGCATGTTACCTTTATTTTTGTTGTTGTTGTTGATTAGTAAAACACGTACAATTGTTAGGTATCTTTTTTTTGAAACGTTTTGCCTATTGCATAGGCGAAACGTTTTGGAAATAAAGTTACTCAGTTGCTGTACATGTCTCATACTCGTCCACTCTGTTCACCATTATAATAATTACTACTGTCTGGTGTTGAGGTGAATGCGTTCGCGTAAGCCTCTGCTTGACGCAACTCTGCGAATCCAACTTACAATCCGGATTTAGAGTGAGAACGCCGCGTTGTGGTGCAGCCTCTGGTCGTCATGGCAACAAGAGTTTTTGAGAGCTCAGCCTCCTCTTTTTTTCTCTTTTGGATTTTCATATATTGAGTTCGTTTCTGGTCGCTGACAGGAGAGAGTGAGAGACAGGTGTGGTAAGAGTGGACAGGAGAGAGTGAGAGACAGGTGTGGTAGGAGTGGACTGGAGAGAGTGAGAGACAGGTGTGGTAAGAGTAGACTGGAGAGAGTGAGAGACAGGTGTGGTAAGAGTAGACTGGAGAGAGTGAGAGACAGGTGTGGTAAGAGTAGACTGGAGAGAGTGAGAGACAGGTGTGGTAAGAGTAGACTGGAGAGAGTGAGAGACAGGTGTGGTAAGAGTGGACAGGAGAGAGTGAGAGACAGGTGTGGTAAGAGTGGACAGGAGAGAGTGAGAGACAGGTGTGGTAAGAGTAGACTGGAGAGAGTGAGAGACAGGTGTGGTAAGAGTAGACTGGAGAGAGTGAGAGACAGGTGTGGTAAGAGTGGACAGGAGAGAGTGAGAGACAGGTGTGGTAAGAGTAGACTGGAGAGAGTGAGAGACAGGTGTGGTAAGAGTAGACTGGAGAGAGTGAGAGACAGGTGTGGTAAGAGTAGACTGGAGAGAGTGAGAGACAGGTGTGGTAGGAGTGGACTGGAGAGAGTGAGAGACAGGTGTGGTAAGAGTAGACTGGAGAGAGTGAGAGACAGGTGTGGTAAGAGTAGACTGGAGAGAGTGAGAGACAGGTGTGGTAGGAGTGGACTGGAGAGAGTGAGAGACAGGTGTGGTAAGAGTAGACTGGAGAGAGTGAGAGACAGGTGTGGTAAGAGTAGACTGGAGAGAGTGAGAGACAGGTGTGGTAGGAGTGGACTGGAGAGAGTGAGAGACAGGTGTGGTAAGAGTAGACTGGAGAGAGTGAGAGACAGGTGTGGTAAGAGTAGACTGGAGAGAGTGAGAGACAGGTGTGGTAAGAGTAGACTGGAGAGAGTGAGAGACAGGTGTGGTAAGAGTAGACTGGAGAGAGTGAGAGACAGGTGTGGTAAGAGTGGACTGGAGAGAGTGAGAGACAGGTGTGGTAAGAGTGGACAGGAGAGAGTGAGAGACAGGTGTGGTAAGAGTAGACTGGAGAGAGTGAGAGACAGGTGTGGTAAGAGTGGACTGGAGAGAGTGAGAGACAGGTGTGGTAAGAGTGGACTGGAGAGAGTGAGAGAGACAGGTGTGGTAAGAGTGGACTGGAGTGAGAGAGACAGGTGTGGTAAGACAGGACTGGAGAGTGGTGACAGAAAGGTGTGGTAAGACAGGACTGGAGAGTGGTGACAGAAAGGTGTGGTAAGAGGGGACTGGAGAGTAGTGAGGGAGACGGATGTGGTAAGAGAGGACTGAAAAAGTGAGAGACAGGTGTGGTAAGAGTAGACTGGAGAGAGTGAGAGACAGGTGTGGTAAGAGTAGACTGGAGAGAGTGAGAGACAGGTGTGGTAAGAGTAGACTGGAGAGAGTGAGAGACAGGTGTGGTAAGAGTAGACTGGAGAGAGTGAGAGACAGGTGTGGTAAGAGTAGACTGGAGAGAGTGAGAGACAGGTGTGGTAAGAGTGGACTGGAGAGAGTGAGAGACAGGTGTGGTAAGAGTGGACAGGAGAGTGAGAGACAGGTGTGGTAAGAGTGGACAGGAGAGTGAGAGACAGGTGTGGTAAGAGTGGGCTGGAGAGAGTGAGAGACAGGTGTGGTAAGAGTGGACTGGAGAGAGTGAGGGAGACGGATGTGGTAAGAGAGGACTGAAAAAGTGAGAGACAGGTGTGGTAGGAGAGAACGTGAGAGAGTGAGAGAGACAGGTGTGGTAAGAGTGGACTGGAGAGAGTGAGAGAGACAGGTGTGGTAAGAGTGGACTGGAGTGAGAGAGACAGGTGTGGTAAGACAGGACTGGAGAGTGGTGACAGAAAGGTGTGGTAAGACAGGACTGGAGAGTGGTGACAGAAAGGTGTGGTAAGAGGGGACTGGAGAGTGGTGACACAGGTGTGGTAAGACAGGACTGGAGAGTGGTGACACAGGTGTGGTAAGACAGGACTGGAGAGTGGTGACACAGGTGTGGTAAGACAGGACTGGAGAGTGGTGACACAGGTGTGGTAAGACAGGACTGGAGAGTGGTGACACAGGTGTGGTAAGACAGGACTGGAGAGTGGTGACACAGGTGTGGTAAGACAGGACTGGAGAGTGGTGACACAGGTGTGGTAAGACGGAAGACTCGTCAGATGTGAAGAGAAAATTTGTAATGTTGTGAAAGACTGAAAAAAGTGATGCAAGGGGGAGGGGTGAAGGAGGAAGACGTAATATAGGGGGGTGAAGGAGGAAGACGTAATATAGGGGGGTGAAGGAGGAAGACGTAATATAGGGGGGTGAAGGAGAAAGACGTAATAATATAGGGGGTAAGGGGGGGGGGTGAAGGAGGAAGACGTGAAGGAGGAAGACGTAAGGAGGAAGACGTAATATAGGGGGTGAAGGAGGAAGACGTAATATAGGGGGTGAAGGAGGAAGACGTGATGTAAGGGGGGTGAAGGAGGAAGACGTAATATAGGGGGGTGAAGGAGGAAGACGTAATATAGGGGGGGTGAAGGAGGAAGACGTGAAGGAGGAAGACGTAATATAGGGGGGTGAAGGAGGAAGACGTAATATAGGGGGTGAAGGAGGATGACGTAATATAGGGGGGTGAAGGAGGAAGACGTAATATAGGGGGGTGAAGGAGGAAGAGGGGAGGGGTGAAGGAGGAAGACGTGATCTAAGGGGGAGGGGTGAAGGAGGAAGACGTGATCTAAGGGGAAGGGGTGAAGGAGGAAGACGTAATATAGGGGGGTGAAGGAGGAAGACGTAATATAGGGGGGTGAAGGAGGAAGACGTAATATAGGGGGGTGAAGGAGGAAGACGTAATATAGGGGGTGAAGGAGGAAGACGTAATATAGGGGGTGAAGGAGGAAGACGTGATGTAAGGGGGGTGAAGGAGGAAGACGTGATCTAAGGGGGAGGGGTGAAGGAGGAAGACGTAATATAGGGGGGTGAAGGAGGAAGACGTAATATAGGGGGTGAAGGAGGAAGACGTGATGTAAGGGGGGTGAAGGAGGAAGACGTGATCTAAGGGGGAGGGGTGAAGGAGGAAAACGTAATATAGGGGGGTGAAGGAGGAAGACGTAATATAGGGGGGTGAAGGAGGAAGACGTGATGTAAGGGGGTGAAGGAGGAAGACGTGATGTAAGAGGGGTGAAGGAGGAAGACGTGATGTAAGGTGGGTGAAGGAGGAAGACGTGATATAAGGGGTGGAGGAAGACGTGATGTAAGGGGGGTGAAGGAGGAAGACGTGATGTAAGGGGGGTGAATGAGGAAGACGTGATGTAAGGGGGGTGAAGGAGGAAGACGTGATGTAAGGGGGGGGTGAAGGAGGAAGACGTGATGTAAGGGGGAGGGGTGAAGGAGGAAGACGTGATGTAAGGGGGGTGAAGGAGGAAGACGTTATGTAAAGGGGGTGAAGGAGGAAGACGTTATGTAAGGGGGGTGAAGGAGGAAGACGTTATGTAAGGGGGGTGAAGGAGGAAGACGTGATGTAAGGGGGGTGAAGGAGGAAGACGTGATGTAAGGGGGGTGAAGGAGGAAGACATGATATAAGGGGGTGAAGGAGGAAGACGTGATGTAAGGGGGGTGAAGGAGGAAGACGTGATGTAAGGGGGGTGAAGGAGGAAGACGTGATGTAAGGGGGTGAAGGAGGAAGACATGATGTAAGGGGGTGAAGGAGGAAGACGTGATATAAGGGGGGTGAAGGAGGAAGACGTGATGTAAGGGGGGTGAAGGAGGAAGACGTGATGTAAGGGGGGTGAAGGAGGAAGACGTGATGTAAGGGGGGTGAAGGAGGAAGACGTAATGTAAGGGGGAGTGAAGGAGGAAGACGTAATGTAAAGGGGAGTGAAGGAGGAAGACGTAATGTAAGGGGGAGTGATGGAGGAAGACGTAATGTAAGGGGGAGGTGTGAAGGGGAAAGACGTAATGTAAGGGGGAGTGGAGGAGGAAGACGTAATGTAAGGGGAGGAGTGAAGGAGGAAGACGTAATGTAAGGAGGAGTGGAGGAGGAAGACGTAATGTAAGGGGGAGTGAAGGAGGAAGACGTAATATAAGGGGGAAGGGTGAAGGAGGAAGACGTAATGTAAGGTGGAGTGTAGGAGGAAGACGTAATGTAAGGGGGAGTGAAGGAGGAAGACGTTATGTAAGGGGGAGGGGTGAAGGAGGAACACGTAAGAGGGAGGAGTGAAGGAGGAAGACATGATGTAAGGGGGAGGGGTGAAGGAGGAAGACATAATGTAAGGGGGAGGGGTGAAGGAGGAAGACGTGATGTAAGGGGGTGAAGGAGGAAGACGTGATGTAAAGGGGGTGAAGGAGGAAGACGTGATGTAAGGGGGGTGAAGGAGGAAGACGTTATGTAAGGGGGTGAAGGAGGAAGACGTGATGTAAGGGGGGTGAAGGAGGAAGACGTGATGTAAGGGGGGGTGAAGGAGGAAGACGTTATGTAAGGGGGGTGAAGGAGGAAGACGTGACGTAAGGGGGGTGAAGGAGGAAGACGTGATGTAAGGGGGTGAAGGAGGAAGACGTGATGGAAGGGGGGTTAAGGAGGAAGACGTGATGTAAGGGGGGGTGAAGGAGGAAGACGTGATGTAAGGGGGAGGGGTGAAGGAGGAAGACGTGATGTAAGGGGGGTGAAGGAGGCAGACGTGATGTAAGGGGGTGAAGGAGGAAGACGTGATGTAAGGGGGGTTAAGGAGGAAGACGTGATGTAAGGGGGAGTGAAGGAGGAAGACGTGATGTAAGGGGGAGTGAAGGAGGAAGACGTTATGTAGGGGGTGAAGGAGGAAGACGTTATGTAAGGGGGATGAAGGAGGAAGACGTGATGTAAGGGGGGTGAAGGAGGAAGACGTGATGTAAGGGGGGTGAAGGAGGAAGACGTTATGTAAGGGGGTGAAGGAGGAAGACGTGATGTAAGGGGGTGAAGGAGGAAGACGTGATGTAAGGGGGGTGAAGGAGGAAGACGTTATGTAAGGGGGGGGTGAAGGAGGAAGACGTGATGTAACGGGGGTGAAGGAGGAAGACGTGATGTAAGGGGGGTGAAGGAGGAAGACGTTATGTAAGGGGGTGAAGGAGGAAGACGTGATGTAAAGGGGTGAAGGAGGAAGACGTGATGTAAGGGGGTGAAAGAGGAAGACGGTATGTAAGGGGGGTGAAGGGGGAAGACGTGATGTAAGGGGGTGAAGGAGGAAGACGTTATGTAAGGGTGGGGTGAAGGAGGAAGACGTTATGTAAGAGGGTGAAGGTGGAAGACGTGATGCAAGGGGGGGTGAAGGAGGAAGACGTGATGTAAGGGGGGTGAAGGAGGAAGACGTGATGTAAGGGGGATGAAGGAGGAAGACGTGATGTAAGGGGGTGAAGGAGGAAGACGTTATGTAAGGGGGTGAAGGAGGAAGACGTCATGTAAGGGGGGTGAAGGAGGAAGACGTGATGTAAGGGGGGTGAAGGAGGAAGACGTTATGTAAGGGTGGGGTGAAGGAGGAAGACGTTATGTAAGGGGGGGTGAAGGAGGAAGACGTGATGTAAGGGGGAGGGGTGAAGGAGGAAGACGTGATGTAAGGGGGGTGAAGGAGGAAGACGTGATGTAAGGGGATGAAGGAGGAAGACGTGATGTAAGGGGGGTGAAGGAGGAAAACGTGATGTAAGGGGGAGTGAAGGAGGAAGACGTGATGTAAGGGGGAGTGAAGGAGGAAGACGTGATGTGAGGGGGAGTGAAGGAGGAAGACGTGATGTAAGGGGGAGTGAAGGAGGAAGACGTTATGTAAGGGGGAGTGAAGGAGGAAGACGTGATGTAAGGGGGAGTGAAGGAGGAAGACGTGATGTAAGGGGGAGTGAAGGAGGAAGACGTAATGTAAGGGGGAGTGAAGGAGGAAGACGTAATGTAAGGGAGAGTGAAGGAGGAAGACGTGATGTAAGGGGGAGTGAAGGAGGAAGACGTGATGTAAGGGGGGGTGAAGGAGGAAGACGTTATGTAAAGGGGGTGAAGGAGGAAGACGTTATGTAAGGGGGGTGAAGGAGGAAGACGTTATGTAAGGGGGAGGGGTGAAGGAGGAAGACGTAATGTAAGGGGGAGTGAAGGAGGAAGACGTGATGTAAGGGGGAGTGAAGGAGGAAGACGTGATGTAATGACGTGATGAGCAAATTCGCCGATGACACACTAAGATAGGTAGGATAATTGATTCAAACGTAGATGTTAGGGAACTTCAGGAGGATTTAGACAAACTCTACTCTTGGTCAGAAAAGTGGCAGATGCAGTACAATGTAGATAAATGCAAGGTTCTGAAGCTCGGGAGTGTCCATAACCCTAGCACTTATAAGTTAAATAATGTAGAACTTAGCCATACAGATTGCGAAAAGGACTTGGGGGTTATGGTAAGCAGCAACCTTAAACCAAGACAGCAATGCCTAAGCGTACGTAATAAGGCAAATAGATTACTGGGATTTATATCAAGAAGTGTAAGCAACAGAAGTCCAGAGGTCATACTGCAGCTTTATACATCATTAGTAAGGCCTCACCTAGATTATGCAGCTTAATTCTGGTCTCCATATTACATTATTATTATTATTAAAGATTAGCCGGTATTCTCCCGGCCCGGGCCTTTTCCAAGTGGTGGCCCGGCTCCATATTACAGAATGGACATAAATTCGTTAGAAAACATTCAGCGTAGGATGACTAAATTAATACATAGCACTAGAAATCTTCCTTATGAAGAAAGATTGAAGACTCTTAAGTTACATTCACTTGTTAGACGAAGAATGAGGGGAGACCTGATCGAAGTGTATAAGTGGAAGATAGGTATTAATAAAGGGGATATTAACAAGGTCTTGAGGATATCGTAGACAGCCTGTACTGTCTGCACAGACAGCCCATGCTGTCTGCCAGCTTAGTTCATATTTCGCGCCACTCAGGTGCTGCCCTCTGTAGCCAGGCCTCTAGGCAGGCACGCCAGCCTGCCGGCCCATGCCTCTCCCTCACTCTCACAGCGGCCTAGCAGCAAGACACAAGGCCTCCCAGCTCTCTCTCGTGGGATGGCCCTGCCCGGGCCATGGGCACAAACACACAAGCCTGTGTAACCCACCACGACATTAACAATAAAGTGCGGTAACATTCATTGACAACTGGGACCTCTTCTATGGCAGAAATGACATGTATGCCAGGGATGGGGTTCACTTGTCTAGGTGTGGGGTGGGAGCACTGGCCAATGCAGTGGAGGGAGCTGTTAGGTCTTTAAACTAGGAATAGTTAGTGGTATGGGTTTTGGCGGGAAAACTGTGAAGTCGCAGGGTAGTAACATGAGTACTAGGAGAACTAGTAATAGGCAAAATGAGGAGGATATTGGAAAGCCAGTGGCACTAATTGACAATGACAGTAATAGGTTTAGTGGAATAACAGAAAGGAGCAGGAAGGGTAAAGAGATAGGAGGGTCATTAAATATTTATTACACAAATAGTCGCAGTGCTAGGAATAAGATGGACGAGTTGAGACTAGTTGCTAGTGCAGGTAACATAGATGTATTTGCCATTACTGAGACGTGGTTTAATTCAAAAAGTCGGGACATGCCTGCAGAATGTCACATTCAGGGTTTTAAATTGTTCCAAGTAGATAGAAGTATCGGGAAGGGGGGTGGGGTGGCATTGTATGTCCGAGATCGCTTGAACTGTTACATAAAAACGGGTATTAAGTCTGAAGTAACACATACAGAGTCTGTTTGGATAGAATTTTCAGAGGGGCATGAAAAATTAATTTTAGGTGTGATATACCGTCCCCCAAATTTAGATAGGGACCAGGGGAGACTACTATGGGAGGAAATTGTTAGGGCCACAAGGCACGATAATGTAGTAATTCTAGGAGACTTTAACTTTAGTCATATTGATTGGAATTTCTTGACTGGGAATTTAGAATCATACGATTTCTTAGAAGTAGTTCAGGATTGTTTTTTGAAGCAGTTTGTGACAGAACCTACAAGGGGTAATAACCTGCTTGACTTAGTTCTGGCAAACAATGAATCCCTTGTTAATAATTTAGAAGTCTCAGACGAACTGGGTGCTAGCGACCACAAATCAATTACATGTAGAATTGAATGGAAGTATGATAG
This sequence comes from Cherax quadricarinatus, assembly GCF_038502225.1. Lineage (NCBI taxonomy): Eukaryota > Metazoa > Arthropoda > Malacostraca > Decapoda > Parastacidae > Cherax > Cherax quadricarinatus. The sequence goes on along the minus strand of NC_091322.1, from coordinate 26,828,868 downwards.
TAGGGATAACTCAGTAGCAGTCCCAGATTTTCGCTTAGCAGATTACGATGGGCTTAGAGAACACTTTTCATCTGTTGACTGGGGTAACGAAGAGAGCTATCAATATGACAGTTTTCTGAACACAATACATGCTGCTCAAAGAACGTTTATCCCTTATAAGGAAATTAGATCAAATAGAAATGACCCAAAATGGATGAATAATAGGCTGAAATATCTACTAGGGCATAAGAAAGGAATTTATAGGCGTATCAAAAGAGGCGAGGGTCATCTTATGAATCAGTATATTGACATTAAGAGGGACATTAAAAAGGGGATAAGAAAAGCTAAAATGGACTATGAAATTAAAGTTCCTAGGGATTCTAAAACTAACCCAAAAAGTTTTTTCCAGGTCTATAGAACAAAAGTCAGAGATAAGATAGGTCCCCTTAAAAATAACTATGGACATCTTACTGACAAAGAGAATGAAATGTGCTCGATTTTAAATAATTATTTTCTCTCGGTTTTTACACAGGAAGACACTAATAATATTCCGGTAATTAATTTTTATAGTGGATCAGAAGAAGATAAATTATGTAACATCACAGTCACTAGTGAAATGGTTGTGAAGCAGATAGACAGACTGAAGCAAAATAAGTCACCGGGTCCTGATGAGGTTTTTTCAAGGGTTCTAAAGGAATGCAAAATGGAAGTCTGTGAACCATTAACTAATATTTTTAATTTATCTCTTCAAACAGGTGCAGTGTCTGATATGTGGAAGATGGCTAATGTAATTCCTATTTTTAAAACAGGGGACAAGTCGTTACCGTCAAATTACCGCCCAATAAGCCTGACCTCAATTGTAGGCAAATTACTAGAGTCAATTATAGCTGAGATTATAAGAAGCCATCTCGATAAGCATAGCTTGATTAATGATACTCAGCATGGATTCACAAGAGGCCGGTCTTGTCTAACTAATTTATTAACTTTCTTCAGTAAAGCTTTTGAGGCTGTTGACCACGATAAAGAATTTGATATTATTTACTTAGATTTTAGTAAGGCATTTGATAGAGTTCCGCACCAAAGACTGTTGAAGAAAGTAGCAGCTCATGGCATTGGGGGAAGGGTGCTCTCGTGGATCGAATCATGGCTCACAGACAGGAAGCAAAGAGTGTCCATAAATGGGGTTAAATCCGAGTGGGGATCAGTAACAAGTGGCGTTCCACAGGGATCAGTCTTGGGCCCGTTGTTGTTTATAATATATATGAACATTAAAATGGTATAAAATACCGACAGGTTGTTAGGTAAGACACATATGCAACAGTTAGGTATCTTTATTATGAAACGTTTCGCCTACACAGTAGGCTTCTTCAGTCAAGTACAGAAAAGTTGATAGAAGCAGAAGCTTTTTATATACTTGAAGACGATGTAATCAGTCCATCACCCTTAAAGGTTTGAGGTGGTCAGTCCCTCAGTCTGGAGAAGAGCATTGTTCCATAGTATGAAACAATATGGAGATGAAGTGACAGGATGGAGCTTTTTATAGCGCCAAGAGGTGAGACATAGGCCACTAGGAGAGGTAAGAACTCAGATGTTGAGCGGTCAGGTCCCTCTCAAATCCAGCCGCTCTCACTAGTGGAAGTTGTCGAAGTTGATTGCAGGTCTGTACCAAGATACCCTTGTGTTGCAGTGTCTGACAGATTGAACATTAAAATGGTATAAAATACCGACAGGTTGTTAGGTAAGACACATATGCAACAGTTAGGTATCTTTATTATGAAACGTTTCGCCTACACAGTAGGCTTCTTCAGTCAAGTACAGAAAAGTTGATAGAAGCAGAAAATACTTGAAGACGATGTAATCAGTCCATCACCCTTAAAGGTTTGAGGTGGTCAGTCCCTCAGTCTGGAGAAGAGCATTGTTCCATAGTATGAAACAATATGGAGATGAAGTGACAGGATGGAGCTTTTTATAGCGCCAAGAGGTGAGACGTAGGCCACTAGGAGAGGTAAGAACTCAGATGTTGAGCGGTCAGGTCCCTCTCAAATCCAGCCGCTCTCACTAGTGGAAGTTGTCGAAGTTGATTGCAGGTCTGTACCAAGATACCCTTGTGTTGCAGTGTCTGACAGATTGAACATTAAAATGGTATAAAATACCGACAGGTTGTTAGGTAAGACACATATGCAACAGTTAGGTATCTTTATTATGAAACGTTTCGCCTACACAGTAGGCTTCTTCAGTCAAGTACAGAAAAGTTGATAGAAGCAGAAGATACTTGAAGACGATGTAATCAGTCCATCACCCTTAAAGTTTTGAGGTGGTCAGTCCCTCAGTCTGGAGAAGAGCATTGTTCCATAGTATGAAACAATATGGAGATGAAGTGACAGGATGGAGCTTTTTATAGCGCCAAGAGGTGAGACGTAGGCCACTAGGAGAGGTAAGAACTCAGATGTTGAGCGGTCAGGTCCCTCTCAAATCCAGCCGCTCTCACTAGTGGAAGTTGTCGAAGTTGATTGCAGGTCTGTACCAAGATACCCTTGTGTTGCAGTGTCTGACAGATTGAACATTAAAATGGTATAAAATACCGACAGGTTGTTAGGTAAGACACATATGCAACAGTTAGGTATCTTTATTATGAAACGTTTCGCCTACACAGTAGGCTTCTTCAGTCAAGTACAGAAAAGTTGATAGAAGCAGAAGATACTTGAAGACGATGTAATCAGTCCATCACCCTTAAAGTTTTGAGGTGGTCAGTCCCTCAGTCTGGAGAAGAGCATTGTTCCATAGTATGAAACAATATGGAGATGAAGTGACAGGATGGAGCTCTTTATAGCGCCAAGAGGTGAGACGCACGCCACTAGGAGAGGTAAGAACTCAGATGTTGAGCGGTCAGGTCCCTCTCAAATCCAGCCGCTCTCACTAGTGGAAGTTGTCGAAGTTGATTGCAGGTCTGTACCAAGATACCCTTGTGTTGCAGTGTCTGACAGATTGAACATTAAAATGGTATAAAATACCGACAGGTTGTTAGGTAAGACACATATGCAACAGTTAGGTATCTTTATTATGAAACGTTTCGCCTACACAGTAGGCTTCTTCAGTCAAGTACAGAAAAGTTGATAGAAGCAGAAGATACTTGAAGACGATGTAATCAGTCCATCACCCTTAAAGTTTTGAGGTGGTCAGTCCCTCAGTCTGGAGAAGAGCATTGTTCCATAGTATGAAACAATATGGAGATGAAGTGACAGGATGGAGCTTTTTATAGCGCCAAGAGGTGAGACGTAGGCCACTAGGAGAGGTAAGAACTCAGATGTTGAGCGGTCAGGTCCCTCTCAAATCCAGCCGCTCTCACTAGTGGAAGTTGTCGAAGTTGATTGCAGGTCTGTACCAAGATACCCTTGTGTTGCAGTGTCTGACAGTATCTTGGTACAGACCTGCAATCAACTTCGACAACTTCCACTAGTGAGTGGGGCTGGATTTGAGAGGGACCTGACCTCTCAACATCTGAGTTCTTACCTCTCCTAGTGGCCTACGTCTCACCTCTTGGCGCTATAAAAAGCTCCATCCTGTCACTTCTTCTCCATATTGTTTCATACTATGGAACAATGCTCTTCTCCAGACTGAGGGACTGACCACCTCAAAACTTTAAGGGTGATGGACTGATTACATCGTCTTCAAGTATCTTCTGCTTCTATCAACTTTTCTGTACTTGACTGAAGAAGCCTACTGTGTAGGCGAAACGTTTCATAATAAAGATACCTAACTGTTGCATATGTGTCTTACCTAACAACCTGTCGGTATTTTATACCATTTTAATGTTCAATCTGTCAGACACTGCAACACAAGGGTATCTTGGTACAGACCTGCAATCAACTTCGACAACTTCCACTAGTGAGAGGGGCTGGATTTGAGAGGGACCTGACCGCTCAACATCTGAGTTCTTACCTCTCCTAGTGGCCTACGTCTCACCTCTTGGCGCTATAAAAAGCTCCATCGTGTCACTTCTTCTCCATATTGTTTCATACTGTGGAACAATGCTCTTCTCCAGACTGAGGGACTGACCACCTCAAAACTTTAAGGGTGATGGACTGATTACATCGTCTTCAAGTATCTTCTGCTTCTATCAACTTTTCTGTACTTGACTGAAGAAGCCTACTGTGTAGGCGAAACGTTTCATAATAAAGATACCTAACTGTTGCATATGTGTCTTACCTAACAACCTGTCGGTATTTTATACCATTTTAATGTTCAATCTGTCAGACACTGCAACACAAGGGTATCTTGGTACAGACCTGCAATCAACTTCGACAACTTCCACTAGTGAGAGGGGCTGGATTTGAGAGGGACCTGACCGCTCAACATCTGAGTTCTTACCTCTCCTAGTGGCCTACGTCTCACCTCTTGGCGCTATAAAAAGCTCCATCGTGTCACTTCTTCTCCATATTGTTTCATACTGTGGAACAATGCTCTTCTCCAGACTGAGGGACTGACCACCTCAAAACTTTAAGGGTGATGGACTGATTACATCGTCTTCAAGTATCTTCTGCTTCTATCAACTTTTCTGTACTTGACTGAAGAAGCCTACTGTGTAGGCGAAACGTTTCATAATAAAGATACCTAACTGTTGCATATGTGTCTTACCTAACAACCTGTCGGTATTTTATACCATTTTAATGTTCAATCTGTCAGACACTGCAACACAAGGGTATCTTGGTACAGACCTGCAATCAACTTCGACAACTTCCACTAGTGAGAGGGGCTGGATTTGAGAGGGACCTGACCGCTCAACATCTGAGTTCTTACCTCTCCTAGTGGCCTATGTCTCACCTCTTGGCGCTATAAAAAGCTCCATCCTGTCACTTCTTCTCCATATTGTTTCATACTATGGAACAATGCTCTTCTCCAGACTGAGGGACTGACCACCTCAAAACTTTAAGGGTGATGGACTGATTACATCGTCTTCAAGTATCTTCTGCTTCTATCAACTTTTCTGTACTTGACTGAAGAAGCCTACTGTGTAGGCGAAACGTTTCATAATAAAGATACCTAACTGTTGCATATGTGTCTTACCTAACAACCTGTCGGTATTTTATACCATTTTAATGTTCAATCTGTCAGACACTGCAACACAAGGGTATCTTGGTACAGACCTGCAATCAACTTCGACAACTTCCACTAGTGAGAGGGGCTGGATTTGAGAGGGACCTGACCGCTCAACATCTGAGTTCTTACCTCTCCTAGTGGCCTACGTCTCACCTCTTGGCGCTATAAAAAGCTCCATCGTGTCACTTCTTCTCCATATTGTTTCATACTATGGAACAATGCTCTTCTCCACAGTGAGGGACTGACCACCTCAAAACTTTAAGGGTGATGGACTGATTACATCGTCTTCAAGTATCTTCTGCTTCTATCAACTTTTCTGTACTTGACTGAAGAAGGAGGGGTTGGATTTGAGTTGGACTTGCACATCAGAGCTTATTTCTTGGGTAGCATTGAAAATTGGGTTGGTCAAATGTTTGTTAGTGGGATGAATTGTAAAGGACCTGCCTAGTATGGGCCAACAGGCCTGCTGCAGTGTTCCTCCTTTCTTATGTTCTTATGTTCTTATAAGTACATGAGTGGGAGGGGTTGGATTTGAGAGGGACTTGCACATCGGAGCTTGTTTCTTGGGTGGCATTGAAAATTGGGTTGGTCAAATGTTTGTTAGTGGGATGAATTGTAAAGGACCTGCCTAGTATGGGCCAACAGGCCTGCTGCAGTGTTCCTCCTTTCTTATGTTCTTATGTAAGGGGAAGTGAAGGAGGAAGACGTAATGTAAGGGGGAGTGAAGGAGGAAGACGTAATGTAAGGGGAAGTGAAGGAGGAATATGGAGGAGAGAGTAGAATAAGGAGAAACACTTCCTGTTGGTTGTCATTTTTACCGAGTGTCCATCACTAACAATTCCTCTTTTCATTCCTTATATTTTAGCATCCCCTCTCCCTCCCCCTCATCCTCCCTCCCCCTCATCCTCTCTCCCCCTCTTCCTCCCACACTTCTGTTTCCCCACCACCCTAATTCCTGTGTCTCCGGGGGTGCTTGAGCTGGGAGTGGTGAGGTCAGGTCGTCAGGTCATAAGAGGAAGTACTCTAGAGGGGGTTAAAATGAACATCTTCAGGGTCACGTGGCTGACCTGTCCCAGCTGACCTGTCCCAGCTGATCTGTCTCACCCTAAGATAATTTACAATGCTGATTGTGGACCTGCGGAGCGCAAGCGGGTTCAATCCCGGCCGGGGATATGGATCGACAGACTCATTGACCAGTTACTCAAAAATGAGGTCTGGCCTCTGGCCCTGCCTCGCATGGGCAAGTAAGCTTATTATAGGTTAGGTTAGGTAAAGAGTCACGAAATCGTGATGACACGATTACAAACAAACCATACCACTGGTGGGGTTTGAACCCGCTGTCAGAGAGTCTGGAGTTTTGAGACTCTCTGACCTCGGGTTCAAACCCCACCCGTGGTATGGTTAGGTCAGACAAAGCTATGAAGACTCTTAATTAACCACGAATAAGTAAATTAGAACAAAAATGCCTTGACACGTCTGGCAGCGGAGGATCTCAGTAAATCCAGGAAACGTTAAATCAGCACTCATGTCTCGCGTGGAGTTAGGCGAGCACCAGTCGAGCCTGACCCATAGTCGGGCTCCGGGAATAGAAAAATTCGGAACTCATCAACTATATTTTAACATATTTCAGGAAACACGCTCGTATATTTTTTTAAAATAAATATAATAATGAAAACGACGAAGACGCGGCGGGTGAGGAGGGAAGTGTGACCTTTGAAGTGTGACATGTAATGCCTGGTCGAGGCTGTGTCACAATACTCCCTCTTCTCTGGGTCACCTTTCCTCTTCCTACTTTACTCTCATCTCCTCTTACCTCCTCTCTCCTCAGAGAGAGATGGAGAGAGAGGGGGGAGAGATAGAGAGAGAGAGAGGGGGGGAGGGAGAGAAGAGAATTCCTTGTATTCCCTTTCTGTCAGATAAACAAATGGCAGCACTTTTACCAGGCTCACCCTGGATGCTGGCAGACAATAGCTCATCTCGGACCATCATCAGCATCTTTACTGCTCACAACGTCTGCAAAATTCGTTCTTAAGTCTGGTCCATGACGAGGGTAACAGCGCAATGCATTAGCGGCAGGTGTGTCTTCCCATGGTGGTGGTGTTGGAGGAGACTTGTCCACGTTGTAGTGGTGGTGGTGTTGGAGGAGACTTGTCCACGTTGTAGTGGTGGTGGTGTTGGAGGAGACTTGTCCACGTTGTAGTGGTGGTGGTGTTGGAGGAGACTTGTTCACGTTGTAGTGGTGGTGGTGTTGGAGGAGACTTGTCCACGTTGTAGTGGTGGTGGTGTTGGAGGAGACTTGTCCACGTTGTAGTGGTGGTGGTGTTGGAGGAGACTTGTCCACGTTGTAGTGGTGGTGGTGTTGGAGGAGACTTGTCCACGTTGTAGTGGTGGTGGTGTTGGAGGAGACTTGTTCACGTTGTAGTGGTGGTGGTGGAGGTGGAGACTTGTTCACGTTGTAGTGGTGGTGGTGGTGGAGGAGACTTGTTCACGTTGTAGTGGTGGTGGTGGTGTTGGAGGAGTCTTGTTCACGTTGTAGTGGTGGTGGTGGAGAAGGAGACCTGTTCACGTTGTAGTGGTGGTGGTGTTGGAGGAGTCTTGTTCACGTTGTAGTGGTGGTGGTGGTGGAGACTTGTTCACGTTGTAGTGGTGGTGGTGTTGGAGGAGTCTTGTTCACGTTGTAGTGGTGGTGGTGGAGAAGGAGACTTGTTCACGTTGTAGTGGTGGTTGTGGAGGAGACCTGTTCACGTTGTAGTGGTGGTGGTGTTGGAGGAGACTTGTTCACGTTGTAGTGGTGGTGGTGGTGGTGGTGGTGTTGGAGGAGTCTTGTTCACGTTGTAGTGGTGGTGGTGGAGGAGGAGACCTGTTCACGTTGTAGTGGTGGTGGTGTTGGAGGAGACTTGTTCACGTTGTAGTGGTGGTGGAGGTGGAGACTTGTTCACGTTGTAGTGGTGGTGGTGGAGGAGGAGTCTTGTTCACGTTGTAGTGGTGGTGGTGGAGGAGGAGACCTGTTCACGTTGTAGTGGTGGTGGTGTTGGAGGAGACTTGTTCACGTTGTAGTGGTGGTGGTGGTGGTGGTGGTGGAGGAGGAGACTTGTTCACATTGTAGTGGTGGTGGTGGTGGAGGAGACCTGTTCACGTTGTAGTGGTGGTGGTGTTGGAGGAGACTTGTTCACGTTGTAGTGGTGGTGGTGTTGGAGGAGTCTTGTTCACGTTGTAGTGGTGGTGGTGGAGGAGGAGATCTGTTCACGTTGTAGTGGTGGTGGTGTTGGAGGAGACTTGTTCACGTTGTAGTGGTGGTGGTGGAGGTGGAGACTTGTTCACGTTGTAGTGGTGGTGGTGGAGGAGGAGACTTGTTCACGTTGTAGTGGTGGTGGTGTTGGAGGAGTCTTGTTCACGTTGTAGTGGTGGTGGTGGTGGAGGAGACCTGTTCACGTTGTAGTGGTGGTGGTGTTGGAGGAGTCTTGTTCACGTTGTAGTGGTGGTGGTGGAGGAGGAGACTTGTTCACGTTGTAGTGGTGGTGGTGTTGGAGGAGTCTTGTTCACGTTGTAGTGGTGGTGGTGGAGGAGGAGACTTGTTCACGTTGTAGTGGTGGTGGTGGTGGTGTTGGAGGAGTCTTGTTCACGTTGTAGTGGTGGTGGTGGAGGAGGAGACTTGTTCACGTTGTAGTGGTGGTGGTGGTGGTGTTGGAGGAGTCTTGTTCACGTTGTAGTGGTGGTGGTGGTGGAGGAGACCTATTCACGTTGTAGTGGTGGTGGTGGAGGAGGAGACTTGTTCACGTTGTAGTGGTGGTGGTGGTGTTGGAGGAAA